>NC_090743.1:49488917-49491417 GCF_036898095.1 Palaemon carinicauda
ATAAAGCTGATATCAAAAGAACAAAGTCCACATTAAAGAAACCAAAGTCCCAAATAAATCAACAAACAACAACAAAACAACCCCGCACCACATCTGATGCAATAATCCTTCCAGTAATAATAAAAGGGGTCAGGAAAAGTGGAGTTAGGGCCACTGGAGGCAGACAAACCCCCCCTCTGCTCCTCCTCCTTCCCCACCTTATATAAGAGAGCGAGGCCACTTGGTCGCCCGTCGGTGGCCGAAAACACCCCAAGAATTTAGGAGCCACCATCGCGTGGCCCTCTCGTCCAATCTATCAGTTGACGGGTCACGAAACGGCCCCATAAAACTAGCCGATGGAGGACCCGGGGGCTTAGATATCGGAGCCTCGTATCGTTGAGAGCCTCTCCGGGGCTAATTCTGGATTTATGGGGGTGTATATTTCAGGTTAAGACAGAGTGGTCACGATTTAATTTGTAATATACTTGAAATAAGCAC
Organism: Palaemon carinicauda; assembly: GCF_036898095.1. Classification (NCBI taxonomy): domain Eukaryota; kingdom Metazoa; phylum Arthropoda; class Malacostraca; order Decapoda; family Palaemonidae; genus Palaemon; species Palaemon carinicauda. Next base: position 49,489,395 of record NC_090743.1, read on the forward strand.
GAATTTTCTCGATTTGCTGAAAATAATAGTTACGCTATTGGATATAATCTGTTTATTCATTATTTTGTGGGAAGGGATAGCATCTCTGGTGGGAAAACAAATTAATTTTTATTTATATTTTGGTTATAAAAATTATCATGTATTTTTGGCAGAAAACAGAGAAATAAGATTTCTTTTAATTTTGGATGGGAAAGAGGCCTTGTTTTTATCTATTTTTGGAAGGAAAGGCAATAATTGAATTCATTTTTATCACCAGAACAAGCAGAGATGGATATTCTATATCAAAGCAAGGATGGTATTTATTCTGTTTTTGAAGTGGAAAGCAGTAGTGTACCATTCATATCTTGGCGGTGAGAACAGAAATGTGCTTTCCATTTTTCGACAAGAAAAGCAGAAGTCAAATCAACGGTTTAAGATGTAAACTGAAACAAGATGTTAAAAGTTTAGGCGGCAAAAGCGCAAAAAGATTTCAATAGCTTATGCGGAAATTCAGCGATCATGTTCTAACAGTTTATGAGGGAAAATCAGCAGTCTGATTTCAAAGTTTGTGCGGTAAAACCGCAACCAGATTATAAGATTTTATGCGATAAAACAGCAATTATTTTTTAACAGTTTAGAAGGATAAATCCGCTATCATATTCTAATAGTGTAGGCCGTAAATTCCGCGATTATGCGAAAAATCATCAATCGGATTTTAAGGTTTAGGATGGAAAATTTGCAATTCCGATTTCAACAGTGTTGGCAAGAAAATCTGCAATCAGATTCTAACATCTTAGGTGAAAAAATCCGCTGTCAGATTTTAACAGTTTAGGCGAGAAATACGAAATCACGTTACACTATTAGATTCCAAAGTTTAGTAGAAAAATCTGTATGCAAATTCAATAGTTAGGCAAAGGGAAATTCTAGATAGATTTTAGCAGTTTATGCGGGAAATCCGCTATTATATTCTAACAGTTCAGGCGAAGAATCCACAATAAGATTAACAATTTATGTGGGAAATCCGCAGTTAGATTGCATAGTTTCTGCAAAATATAAGTAATCACATCTTAATGTGGAAAATCCACTATCAGATTATCCATTTTGTTACAAAAATAATTAATTTTCCTCCGTAATTCGCCGTTGCCAAATAAAAACAAGACGTGAAAAAAATTTCATCACCAAGGAGCAATAGAGTAGTAGTACTCGCTGTGAAGATTTGCCTTTGCAACGGCCGTGAAAAAAATGACAATCCAAAGAAAGACGCTCATGACGAGGAAAACATTATCCATTGTCGAATTCCAGACACAAAAAGGAAGAAAATAATAAAAAACAAAAGCCATTGTTTCTCCCTTTTGATTTGAGCCTTGCCACACTCTTTCCATGTTTCTGCCGCAGTGGAATTTAGGCATCGACGGGTCTTTTGTTGATTGTTCAAAATGATGAGGGTCCTGTCGTCAGTAGGGATTTCGTTTTCTTGTTGTTTAATCTTTTAATTTTTTGGATAAGTGTTCGTTTAAATTTCAAATTTCAGATTTTGAAAAAAAAAAAAAAATCTTTTTACTTCACTGACACGATAAAAATATTTTCCTTATTTTCTTACATTTTCTAAATTCCTCCATTAGTATTTTTAATTATTTCTTTGGAATTGTTCGATATTTTTTTTTTGGGGGGGAAGTGATAGTTTAAACTTAAAATTTTATATTTTGAAAAAAAAAATTATTTCATTTCATCGACATCAAAAAATTCCTATTTTTTTTAATTCTTCTGTACTCCAGGGTTAGTATTTTCATTATCACTTTCCTTTTTTAATAATTTCTTTCTGGGTATTTGTTAGTTGAAATTTAAATTTTCATAATTCATTTCACTTAAATGGTTACCATTTTCCCATGTTTTTCTCAATTTATCTATACTCTATAATGAGTGTTTCATCATTTCTTTGGATTTTTTCTTTTTTTCTCTTTTCGGGCAAGTGTTAGTCTAACTCTTAAATTTCTGGTTTAGAAAAATCTCAATTTTATTTCATTGACGTGCTTGAGATTTTTTC
>NC_090743.1:49501417-49508917 GCF_036898095.1 Palaemon carinicauda
GAGAGAGAGAGAGAGAGAGAGAGAGAGAGAGAGAGAGAGAGAGAGAGAGAGAGAGAGAATACGAGTGATTGGAATAATGACAAACATTTCTGATAATATAAAAGACATCTTTTCTAATATTAGTGATAAGGACAACGACTTAAAATTAGTCTCAGCATCTTGTCTGCAGTACATAAAAAAACACACAAAAAATAACAACAACATTAATAATAATAATAATAATAATAATAATAATAATAATACTTCTACTACTACTACTACTACTGCTAATAATAATAATAATAATAATAATAATAATAATAATAATAATAATATAACTACTACTACTACTACTACTACTACTACTACTACTACTACTAATAATAATAATAATAATAATAACAATAACAATAATAATAACAAACAAAGAACTCCTTGTCTCATTAGCAACTTGTCTGCAGTATGTGCCGACAATGAGACGCCTATTACGCACCATAAATTTCCTTTGTAATCCCAACTGAGAAAGAGGATTACCAGCCCCGTTCCCCTCCCTCACTCCTCTCCGCTAACACCCCTCCCCCAGCCCTTCACTCACACCCCCTCCCAATCTGGTAATTCATAATTCTCCCCTGCGATTTTAATTAGCAAATAATAACCACCTCCTATTAATCTTATTCAGGATTTTATTTTGAAAATTTAAAGATCGTCGTTGAAAATAAAATAATGTTAGCCTTACCATTTAGTTTCTATTTAAGAATAGTGTACGCAACCCGTCAAAAATGAAGGCTAAAAATTTAGATAAATATTCATACGAACACGAATCCCCCTCTCACCAGGGAATGATTACTTCCTCTCCCCATACCCCATAGACGGGGAGAGACCGCGTAGTTAGCCATCTGGTAATGTCGCTGAGCGTAACCGAAAAGATAATATATATATATATATATATATATATATATATATATATATATATATATATATATATATGTGTGTGTGTGTATATATACATATATATATATATATATAATATTATGATTGTGGCCGTATGGTTGATGACCGTAATTTGACCTTTTGCTTGCCCTTGACCTTGAACTTGACCTTGACCTCGGATTCGACCTTGACCTTGGACTCGACCTTGACCTCGGATTCGACCTTGACCTTGGACTCGACCTTGACCTCGGATTCGACCTTGACCTTGGACTCAACTTGGACCTTCAACCTTAACATGTATTAATTGACGTGGATTTTCATACACTCAAATATGAACCAAGTTTGAAGTCTCTGTGACAACGATGTCCAAACTTCTGGCTGATTACGTGAATTGGACATTTTGCTTGACCGTAACCTTGAACTTTGACCTTGACCTTTCAAACTAAAATAGTTTTTTTACATAACAGTTAATCCCTGCAAGTTTCATTACTCTACGATTAAAATTGTGGCCAGGAAGCTGTTAAAAAACAAACACACATAAACAAACACACAAACAGGGGGTAAAACATAACCTTCCAACTTCGTTGGCGGAGGTAATAAATACCTTGTGGAAGCCTTTTTTACTGTTGATATATTATTCTGAGTATAAAAAATTAATAGACAATAAATTCTTTATAAAACCTTTTATATTGATTTCTTAACTAAAATACAGAAAAAAATGTTTTAAAGAAATTATTTTTTGGGATGTTAAAACTAACAAATTGATAAAAAATTTGAAATTAATTAATTCTTTAAGTGAAAATTTTATCTTTTTCACTAAGAATATGAATAATGAATGTAAAATCATAACCTTCATGACTTATAGTTTTTTCTTTCCCTAAAAGTACCTAAAGAAAAAAGTAATGTTATCAGAAACTATTTTTGAATTAAAACTAGCGTAGATATAAACATATCTCTTTAAAATCCTTCTAAATGAAATTGAGATAAAATGAATATGTATTACTTATTATAATCTTTTTCAAGATTAAACTTCATCTTTTTCACAAATAAAATAGAAATTAATGATTCCTTTGTTTTTGTTTGGTCTTTTGTTACATTTTTTTTCCCATCGGAGTCTTCTTGTTTATGTGTTTTCGTTTATAAAGTTTTGTCCAGGACCAATATTGCTACTGCTAATACTACTACAATAAATAATAATAATAATAATAATAATAATAATAATAATAATAATAATAATAAAATAAGGGTGGTAATAATTAAATCATGGGTACACTCAAACTCAAACACATACACACATACACACACACACACACATATATATATATATATATATATATATATATATATATATATGTGTGTGTGTGTGTGTGCAAATTATATACGCACATGCATTTTATATATATATATATATATATATATATATATATATATATATGTATATAAAATGCATTTATGTGTATATAAATGTGCATATATATATATATATATATATATATATATATATATATATATATATATGTATATATATATATATATATCTATATATATAAAATGCATATATATATATATATATATATATATATATATATATATATATATATATATATGCAAATTTATACACATATGCATTTTATATATATATATGTATATATATATTTATATATATTTACATATATATACATATATATATATATACACATGTGTGTATGTGTGCATGCGCACGCGCGCGCGTGTGTTCTTTGCACACACTCATTCTTGTATGCGTTACTATATTTCTATTTTTATGAATTTCGTCGAGACAGCAAACGGAAATCTCTGCTTCAAACTTCCTTACTTTAGCTATAAAAAGTTGAGTCATGACAGTTTTATGATAAAATACAATTTGCCCCTTTTTATGAATGAGGAGAAACGAGCGACTGGCCCCCCCTCCCCCACCCTGCCCAGCGTCAACAGAAAGTAAAGTATGCCCTCTTTTCTTCATTTTACTTTTCCTCTTTCTTAATTTCTTCTTTTTTCATTTCTTCTTTCGTTCTCCTCGGTAATCCAGTAAGGCCTCTGTACCATTACAGTACTCAGAGCGGAAAATAGACATTTTTATTTTGTTAATGGAATCCAAGGACGATGGAAGAAATGCATCTCTCTCTCTCTCTCTCTCTCTCTCTCTCTCTCTCTCTCTCTCTCTCTCTCTCTCTCTCAATTATGCATTACATTACTTATATCTTCTCATCTTCCCTCACTACTATAATCCTTTCTTTTCCTCTACTTTCCCATTGCCATTCTCTCCTGCTCTTCCTTTCCTAATCCTACTGCTTCCCTTCCACCATTCTCTATCCATCCTACTACTCACCCTCATAATCCTCCTCCTTCTCATCCACCATTCTTTTTCACTTCACCATTTTCCTCTTGTTTCATCACCACCATCGATATTCTTCCTTTGCCTTCTTCCTCCACCATCACCACCATTTTCGTCTTCCTCCTCCCCAGCCAGTATACCCTCTCATCCTATTCCACCACCACCATCCTCTACTCCTACCCCTCCCCCTCTCCCCCCCTCCCCTCATCCTACGAACTGAATCCTCTAAGGAGAGAGGCGGGTCTTAGATATTCCCTTTAGTTTGACCTTACATTTTTTCCCAATTTTCATCTTCTAAGACTTCTGAGTAAGTGGGCTGTCTTTGCAAGTTATGCTATTCGATTCTATATTAATTCTATTTCTACATCTTTTGAAGATACTGATTGATACAAGTAAGGATTGCATATATTTTCAAAATACTGTCAAGATATTTTCAAGATAAGTAATTTTCTTTGTTTCCTCGTCTTTATGAAGATATTGTTAAGATAGAAGTGATTATTTCATCCATTTTCAAGATAGTTAAATTGGAATTAATCAGTTGATTTATTCTCAATCTATTTATATTTGTATTCATCTTTATGCAAGTTTATCATCCTAGATAATTTTTGGGTTTTTGCCCTGAAAGTGTTTAATTTCATTTATCTGAATAACTTTATTTTTATAATGGTTAATTGTGCAAAAATATTGAGTGCTTAGTTTATTCCGATATTTGTATGTTAATTATTGTTATTACTTTACTTCACTTATTTTACTTTGTTAATTACATCTCTTATATTGAATACGTATTTTAACTTAATTCTATTACTGTATTTCAATTAAATCTTAATCCTCCTTACGATTACTTGAATTATTGCATATATAAGATAACGAGAATTAGGTATAATATGCTTTTCATTTTAAATGTTTCTCTAAATCAAAGTTTTTTTTTCTTTTGATTATATTTCTTTATCAACTCTTATTTATCCGTCGTCATTCCTTTTTGTTATATATTTTCATAGCTTTTATCTTGAAAGGAACTTATCTAGTGTTTTGCGATTTGCATTGATCAAATTATTTCATAAATTTATTTACATTTTCATTCATTCATTCATCCACTTTTACTATCAAAATGTTCGTGGATTTTCATACTCTTTACATTCATTCTCAAGGGTTGCAAGATATATTCATTTGAAATTATTTGTAGTTCTCAAGAATATTCATGAACGCAGTGGATAAAATATATAAATATATATATATATATATATATATATATATATATATATATATATATATATGAGAGAGAGAGAGAGAGAGAGAGAGAGAGAGAGAGAGAGAGAGAGAGAGAGAGAGAGAGAGAGAGAGAGAGAGATTTGTAATACCCGTAACATACGCAACAGAAGCAAAGAATAGGTAAATAAATAATTATTTCTGAATTAATCTAATGAAATACAATTGTCAAAGAAGAGAGATTGATTTGATAGACAATAAAATTAACAGTGACCTTCTACGTGTCGGGATGTCTCGTTAACAGGGCTCATACCCTTAAGCGGGGTTTACACGGTCGAACGGTTCGTCGAACCTGGATGTCAAACCTGCTTGTCAAACGGCTGGAAGTGGTGGAGTCAAACACAAATGCATAATGTTTGTGGACAATGAAGCTCGGCCCACAGAAGTCAGGCGAGAACAGACTTTCTTCGAACCGTTCGACAAACGTGTTCGACAACCAAATACCCCGTTGACACGTTCGAACATCACTTCAAACACTTGTCTGTCGAACAGCGTTCGATGAACCGTTCGAGCATGTAAAGCCGCCCTTATTGCGCGGCAAGTTTCTGCATTTAGCCCAACTCACCACCTAAGACATCTATCTCTCCCTACAGAATCTTTTTGGTTATTCGCCGCTCAGTATGGGTGTGAAAGGATGCATTTCCTCAGAAATTATTAAACAAATCCAAATTATAATAAATGAAAAAAAGAAAACAACGATAATAAAAATAACTATTCCTTGACCTAATACCCCAAATCTCGTAGATTATCTCTTCATGACCTCGGTTCCTTTATCTAATCTTTATCCCCTTCACCTCTTACCTCCCACCACCTTCTACTCCCATGCGTGTGACATGCAAACTACCCTGAACTCCCCTTCCCCTAGGGCTCAGACCCTATAAAACCCCCTACCCTCGCGTGTCTTATAAGCATTTGATTGCCATGTAAACATTTTAAGCATGTTTCTCCAAACGTTTTTTTAATGCACGCAAAAAAAAAAAAAATCCCCAAATGTTTGTTTGAGGTTTCATAGATATGTACGGGGCATTTAAATATTACAAAAACTATATACGTCGTGCAAAATATCTTTTGATCTCAAGTAAAAATTTAAAATACTATCCGATTCTATTTTTGTTGCAGGCAAAATAATATATATTTTCTTAATGTTCGTTTTACGTTTGATAAACTTGTAAGAGACATTTTAACATTATCCAAAATACATACTTCAATGAAAATATTTTTTAATCCTAAATATAAAATGTGAATACTTTCCCAGTAAAAATAGTTTGATTATTTTGAACAGAAAATGTCTAATTTTTGCAACAGAAAAAAAAAAATATTCAAAGCTATGTATTCTCGTGAAATAATTGTCAAATTTACGAGTAAAATTGTTGAGGTTTCATTGGTGAAATAAAAGAAAATATTATATATTATATTATATTATATTATAAGATATAGTAAAAATACAATTACGTTTTCCCTGTGCAAAGGACAATTCTTCCAGAAGTTTACATTTATCAGGAAAATGTCTAAAATAATTTCCTTCATTATTCAATTCGTTATTTTATAGACATTGAATTATTGCGAAAATGGTCAATATTTTGAAAAATTCATACGACTTATACAAATGATTAAACTCCGTATATTATTATTATTATTATTATTATTATTATTATTATTATTATTATATTATTATTATTATTATTATTATTATTAGCTGATCTACAATATAAATTGGCAAAGCAGGATGTTATAAGCCTTATACGGGCTCCAACATGGAAAATAGCCCAGTGAGGAAAGAAAGGAAATAAGAAAACGGATAGAATAGCGTGCCTAAGTGTACCCTCATGCATGAAACCTCAACCCAAGACATTCTTGAGAACATTACGTTATCTCAAAATGGGCACTATTTTGAACAATTCATATGACTTATATAGAATAATAAACTCTGTATATCATTATTTCTTGCGTTATTTACAATTTCAAGAAAATTGTATGATCTCAAACTTAAAAAAAAATAATAATAAAATTAGGCTACGTTTACCAAGTAAAAAAACAAAACAATTTTCTATTGTTGCATAGCACATTTTATATAAAATGAAAACACATTTAAATAATTAACCAACAAGTATATATGTAAGTTGATCTACATGTGTGAAGAAATAATTTTGAAAATGTCCTAAATAAAAAACGAAAGTGAAAGATATGGAAACTAACGTCTAGTAAAGTGTCATAAAGAAATGACAATGTGAGTTGAATGGAAATAATCATTTTAAACGGCTAACTACTTTGCACGTATATACATACATATATATATATATATATATATATATATATATATATATATATATATATATATATAAATATATATATATATATATATATATATATATATATATATTTATATATATATATATATATATATATATATATATATATATATATATATATATATATATATATAAGTGTATGAAATGTATGACTTTTTTTGCCTTAATGGGTCAGCCCGTGGGTTGAGGAAAATGATGAAATAAACTATTCTTCATTAGAAATAAAAATCATCATCAAAATTTAAACTTAAAAGCAAATACAGATGCATAAACAACTTTGCATACAGAAAAATATCACACAAACAATTTTACTTTAAAAAGAAATATGATTAAATAATAAAAAATATGATAAAAAAAATATTGAATAATAAAATACGTCGTAATGGTCTACGCCTCAAAAGATTAGAAATGCTAATGGGATAACAAAATTGTAAAAATGTATATTTGAAAAACATGTGAATGGAAATAAAAAAATAAAACGAGTTACAAATAAAGTATCAATGCCTTAAAATACAATCCAACCTAAATAATTAAAGCAACAAATCTATATTTATGAAAAAAAGTTTAAGTGTTTTTTATAACGTTAAGAATAAACAAAAATAAATGGAGGAAGAATCCTATAGAAAGCCTCAACATGTGAATATAGAATCTAATTAATATGAT
>NC_090743.1:49513917-49521417 GCF_036898095.1 Palaemon carinicauda
CTAGAAGAGTTGGAAGACCCAGGCCTATAAGGCAGAGGACTATGAAGCGCGAAGTAGATGATGAATGGAGAAGTATTGAATTAAAAGCTCAAGATAGAGACGACTGGCGAAATCTAACTGATGCCCTTTTGCGTCAATAGGCATAGGAGGAGACGATGATGATTATGTATATATATATATATATATATATATATATATATATATATATATATATATATATATATATATATATACATATAGATATATATGTATATATATATATATATATATATATATATATATGTACATATAGATATATATGTATATCTATAAATACATATAAATACATTATATATATACATATATATAGATATATATATAATGTGTAAGTATTCATATATATATATATATACATATATAAATACACATACATATATAAATATTTATATATAAATGAACATACATATACATATATATATATATATATAAATATATATATATATATATATATATATATATATATATATATATATATATATATATATATATATATATATCATCGGTGAAGGCAGCAACAGCCAGTAATGAACTCAATTTTCATAGTATGGATAGGGAAAGAGTAGTTGTTCCAAATATCCTTTTTATTCCCAACGTTTTGTGATTCTTAATCACATTGTCCAGTGCTCCAAATTAAACATATACAAAAGAATTAAGAAACAGTTAAAATTCTTTACAAATTCATTTCAAACATTAAAAATCAGTTAAAATTTAAATTAAAATTAAAAGGAAAAATATATATACATCAGACGGAGTAGTGGAACCAACGTCGCAGAAGCGTAGAGAGAAACTGTATGCCAACAAGAGTTAGAAAACAAACCAAAGAAAGCTATGACAAAAATAATTGAATGGAAGACGCTTGGGTATTTAACGATGGAACAAGTCGTTTGATCAACATGGATTCAAGAAGAGGTAAGTCATGGTTATTTGACACTTGACCAAGGATAGTAAGTCCTTTGTTGTCAATATTTTGTTTGCACATTTTAGCATGATTCCGAATATTAGAATGTTCAGGGTTGGATATTCTGCAACCTGTTCCATAGCTAACACCTCTATGGAAATGAATTCTGACCTTTAATAGCCTCCTGGTAGATACTACGTAGGTCCCAAAGTTACCCTTTTGGGCAATTATATTTATATACAACACCAGAGGAGTTTTAAGGACTCAATCGATCTTTGAAGTGGAAAAGCGAGCCAATAGTGTGAAGGTTCTTAGGGATGAGTTTAACTTCCACAGCTGGGAAGTGTTGTTGGATAATTTCTGTAAACTTTTTCTTAAGGAAATCTTCATGGAGAAAAGGAAAACTGGAATAGAATTTTAGTTCATGAACTGTAAGTATTTTTGGAGTCTGAGCCACGCTATCATTTAATAATCTATTAAGTAGTTTGAAAAATATTTTGGTGGGAAAGCAGTTTTTCTTAAAATATTCACATAGATAAATAATTTCAGTATGGAAAGATTCCCAGCTAGATCTCAAAAGGAGAGCTCTGTGGAGAAGAGTAAAAATAGAATTAGTTTTAGAATTATAAAAACATGAGCTATAAAAGTTCGAACCTAATTCAGTAAAAGTCTTTTTTTTCTTAAAATCGTGGTACTAGAACTTTCTCTATTTCTAGAGACCAACACATCTAAAAAGGAGAGTTTATTACCTTCCCCCTTTTCTAAGGTGAATGTTATGTTTTCATGTTGTGAGTTGGCAAAGTCAAGGAAGTAGTCAGCGCCGAACTCATCTCTAAATAGAGCAAAAGTGTCATCAACATATCTAACATAAAACAGGGGATGGTATCTTAAAGGGCAATTTTCCAGCATGGTCTCCTCCAGGGAGCACATGAAAAAGATTAGCAAAAGTGGGTCCCAAGGGGGAACCCATAGCCATCCCATCAAGTTGTCAGTGCAAATTATCATTAAAAACGAAAGAGGTGTCCAGCACAGCCAGCTCCAAAAGTTTTTTAAAAGACGTGCGATTAAAATTGTCAAAAGTGGTATTAGCTTCAGAAAATAATATGTTTAAAATAATATCGATTGTTACTGCCACAGATACATTCGTGAATAAAGACTCATCATCAAGACTCGTCATTAAAAGATCTGAGTCCTGAGATATTATGGCCTCTTTAAATGCTTAGGCGTTATTTAGTGAGAATGTGTTTTTTGTAAGAGATTCTAGCAAGGGAACGAGAAACTTAGCTAGTTTGTAGATTGGGGTGTTAAAAGACGATAAAAGAGGTCTCAGCGGAACATTTACCCAAAATCCACAAGTCCAATGTTCCGCTGAGACCTATCTTATCGTCTTATCGTCTTAGTTGGGGGAAAAAGAAAATATTTTTTCTATGTGGTTTGGTCACGTGGAAAGAATGGAGAAATACTGAAAAGGTACTGATAAAGAAGTTCAAGAGGACTAGAGTGACATTAGTGGTTGATCGTAAGTATAAAAAAGACGGATATGTTGGCAGATTTCAAAAGTCACATGACGAAAGTGGCAGTAAAATTTGCTTTGTTAATCTTTATAGCCATCCTCAATAAGGATGAATTATTGTTGAAATATGCATAAGAGTGTATGTCATGTCTGGAAAAGTATGCAAATAATGGCAATTGACAATACAATTAAAATTATGCAACAGCAAGTTAAGAGAGAGAGAGAGAGAGGAGAGAGAGAGAGAGAGAGAGAGAGAGAGAGAGAGAGAGAGAGAGAGAGAGAGAGAGAGAAGGATTTTGAATGCCTCAAAGACTTTTTAGTCCATCCGGGGAGACGACTCCATTTACTTTTTGGGTAGAGCGATTTGGTTTGAACGTTTAGACTTTTTATGATCTTGCCTAACTTATTCTTGCACTCGTTTACCGTGTTACTGTTTATTATATACACTGGAAGTCTGTTCCATGTATTTGCTATTTTGTATGTAAAGAAATTGCCACATTGAGTGGTGTATCTTTTCAATTTCAGTTTGTATCCGTTACCTCTCCATTGATTTGTGTTAAGCGTGAATAATTTGTTGTGTAATCTACTTTTGTTATCAGTTAGGAATTTTGAATGCCTCTATTAACTGTCCCATTAGTCGTCGAATTTGTAGATCAAAGAAGTTCAAACGTTCCATCCTTCGTCTATATCCAAATTCCCTGTGTTGAAACTAGTTTGGTGGCCCTAGCTTTTACTGCTTCCAGACTATCTATATCCTTCTGAATACGTGGAGCCCAGAAAAGGAATCTGTACTCTAGATGGGGTTTTACTAGTGATGTGTACAGTTAAAGTACAGTGTCTCTTTATGTAACCTATTAGTTTTTGTCCTTTCTTTTAAGTCTTATACGGTGAAATTCAAATCTTTGCTAATATTATGCCGAGATCTTCCTCCTGGTTCACACTTTCAATTTCATTACCCAACGTTGAGTAATCTGTTAGTGGGTTACTATAACCTATGTGCATAATATATTTCCCACAGTTAAAAGGCATTTGTCGTTTTCCGGATCATTCACATAACTTCATTAGATCCGCTCTTAAAGCATCTACGTCTTCCAAGTTCGCAGCATTTATGCCTAGTTTAGTATTGTCAGCAAATTTAGCTATTCTACTAGTTAATCCTAAATCTATGTTGTTAATATAAATAGAAAACAGTAATGAGCCAAGGACGGATCCTTAAGGTACTCCGCTTGTAACAGCTGGTCACTCTGAGGCCTCTGTTTTCTGTTTGCCAACCAATCTTCGATCCATTCAGCTGGTTCGCCAAATGATGCCTAGTGCTCTAATTTTAACCTTTTATTTTTTTATGAGGGACTTTGTTAAAAGTCGCTTCAAAGTCTAGTATAGGATGTTTATTGCCCCGTTTTTGTCATAAATGCTAAACCTGTTGTGGAAAAACAGATTTGTCACACAGGATATCTTTTGCCTAAAACCATGTTGGCTGTCTACCAGAAGAATGTTTTTCTCTATATGTTTTACTATTGAATCTACTATAATTGATTAAAAATTTTACAAAGCACTGAATTAAGACACACAGGTCTGTAGTTGACAGGTTTTTCATTAGGTCTCTTCTTGTAGATTGGAGGAACATGGCCTAGTAGTGCCTTTCTTTCGTTGGCTGTCTTTCGAAACATTTCTTTTTGACATCATCTATTGTAAACGTGATTCTATTTAATGGTTGTGGCCCTTCATATTTGATAGCTGGTTCGGGGAGGGTCGTTGATTATTCCCTAGTGAATACGGTTGTGAAATATCCATTCATCAGTTCGATTTCTTCCAAATCATTTGTTAAATAATTACCCCCCCCCCTCCCCAGTCTATCAACGGGTTAATGTTGTTTTCGATTGGTTTTCTACGGTTTACACATGAAAACCATCCTTTCGGGGTTTCTTTACAAGCTAAGGCCACTCTTCTCTTTTCACTGACCTTGGCAATTCTAACTAGTTTATCTACATTCCTGCTTAACTTTCCGTGCTTGGAAATTTCACGAATTGAAGGCTGTGGGCCCATTGATTTATGTTTCTTGTCTTTGCTTCTTATTTCATTGGCTATTTCTCTGTTGTAGCTTAGCAAATAATAATAATAATAATAATAATAATAATAATAATAATAATAATAATAATAATAATAATAATAATAGTCTGGCATATTCTTTCCACATTTTCCTCTGTCCTTTACACCTTACAACACTGGGAATACCAAACTTTTTTTTTTTTTTTTTTTTTTTTGCACAAGGGGTTAATTACTGCAATGTAATTGTTCAGTGGTTACATTCCTCTTGGTAAGGGTAGAAGAGACTCTTTAGCTATGGCCAGCAGCTCTTCTAGGAGAAGGACACTCCAAATTCCAACTATTGTTCTCTAGTCTTAGGTAGTGCCATAGCCTCTATACCATGGTCTTCCACTGTCTTGGATTACAGTTCTCTTGCTTGAGGGTACTATCTTATTTCTCTTCGTTTTGTTTGTTTTGAAGTTTTTATAGTTTATATATAAAATTTCTAATTAAATGTTGTCACTGCTCTTAAAATATTTTATTTTTTATTATATGTTACTTCCTCTTGTACCTTATTTATTTTCCTAATTACTTTCCTCACTGGGCTATTTTCCCTGTTGGAGCCCTTTGGCTTATAGCATCTTGCTTTTGAAAGTAGGGTTATAGCTTAGATTGTAATAATAATAATAACAATAATTTGGCTGTGGAGTTCGATTTGGTAAAAATTTTCTATATGGTATACATTTAGCCCCTTTTTCATATATTTCTACAAAGGAGTCCCATTGTGTATCTATGGTCCTTGTTTCGTCGATTTTAAATTCTTGGTTTATTCCTTCAGTCGTATCCAGTTACTCCGTCTGTAGTCGAGCTCTTTTTCATAATTTTCCTTTCTTTTAGATGAGGAATAGTTACCTGGAACCCAACTATTCTGTGGTCACTTTTACCAATATTTTAGCCTACTGAGACACTGGGTACTAAATTTTCTTCTGTTGTTAGCACAATATCTGGTATGTTGTTTCCCCTAGTTGGTTTACAGAACCACTGATAGAGGAATTCATTGTTGACAAATTCTAGTAACCTGTGTCCCTCTGTGTATGATGTAGAATTCATAGTGTCCCACTTTACTGCTGCATTGAAATCTCCCATTAGGACAGCTAGCTTAATGTTCACTTCTTCTCCAAGATCTCTGTACAGCTCTTCATCCTGTTCTTGTGTTTGGTGTCTGTATATTACTAGCATAGATATGTTTTTCCTATGATCTTGAATTTTGCACCTGTCACTTCACATTCGGTTTCTAATTTAATTTCTAATAGGTTTAGGTGACTTTTAACATAGAACATTACCCTTCCACCTTTTTCGCCGAGGCAATCCTTCTTCAGCTTGAAACATGGGATGTCGTATTCTCCAATAAAATCTGTGTTTTTTCTTGAATCCAGGTCTCTGTAATGCCTATGACATCTAGTTCCTCACTAGCTATCATTGCCTTGAAGTTTTCCATTTTGTTTCTAACTGACTTTGAGAGAGAGAGAGAGAGAGAGAGAGAGAGAGAGAGAGAGAGAGAGAGAGAGAGAGAGAGATCCTTCGTGCTCACACCCGATGTGCTTTCCATAAATTTCCCATAAAAGGGCGACCCTCTCCCATTCCTTTGTGAAAAGTGTACAATACCAGACAGTCGTTAAACCTTTCTTCTTTATGGCTGAGTCAGCCTTTTTCTCGTTTAAGAAAAATGTACCAGTTGAAAAGGGTGGATATATATATATATATATATATATATATATATATATATATATATACATATATATATATATATATATGTATGTATGTATGTATGTATATATATATATATATACATATGTATATATATATATATATATATATATATATATATATATATATTCTTGAACTAGTTTTCCGTGTTACTGTTTATTACATCCGCTGGAAGTCTATTCCATGTATTTGCTATTTTGTATGTAAAAAATTGCACATTGAGTGGTGTTGGATCTTCTCAATTCCAGTTTGTATCCGTTACCTTTGGACTAATTTGTGTTAAGCATGAATAGATTGTTGTTCCTTTACGAACTTTGAATGATTCTATTAACTGTTCCCTTAGTCGTCGAGTTTGTAGATCAAATAAGTTCATATCCAAATTGCGTTAGTGTTGGAACTAGTTTGGTGGATCTAGCTTTTATTGCTTCCAGTCTATCTATATTCTTCTGAATACTTGGAAACCAGAAATATTTTCCGTATTCTAAATGGGGTCTTACTAGTGATATGTAGAGCTGTAGTACAGTGTCTGTTTCTGTATTTGGATCGTCTCTGTATGTAACCAACTAGATTTTGTGCTTTCTTTTCGGCTTTTATGCTCTGTTTGGTGAACTTCAAATCCTTGCTGATAATAATACCGAGATCTTCCTCCTGGTCCTCACTTTCCATTTCATTACCCAGCAGTAATTTGCTTTCGGGTTACTACAACCTATGTGCATGACTTTACATTTCCCACAGTTGAAAGGCATTTGCCATTTCCTGGAGCATTCTCCTAGCTTCTATAGATCCTCTCTTAAGGCTTCTACGCCTTCTGAGTTTGCAGCATTTATACCTAGTTTAGTATCGTCGGCAAATTGGGCTATTCTACAAGTTAATCCTAAATCTCTGTCGTTAATGTAAATCAGAAATAGCAATGGGCCAAAGACAGAATCTTGTGGTACTTCGCTTGTAACAGCTGCCCACTCTGAAGCTTTTCCGTTGATTACAACTCTCAGTTTTCTGTTTGTCAGCCAATCTTTGATCCATTCAACTGGCTCGTCAATGATGCCTGGTGCTCTAATTTCGACCATTAATTTATATGAGAAACTTTCTTAAAAGTCTTTTGAAAGTCTAGTCAAGGTATATGATGTCTATTGGCCTGCTTTTGTCATAAATGCTAAACATGTGGAAAAATTCCAAGAGATTTGTCACACAATCTCTTTTGACTAAAACCATGTTGGCTGTCTATCAGAAGATTGTTTTTCTCTATATGTTCCAA
>NC_090743.1:49557374-49567374 GCF_036898095.1 Palaemon carinicauda
CTCCACAGATACACCTATAGGTCCCCCAAATTCCTAATCCTTACCTCACAAGAATGGTGCGGTTGCAGCGACCATAGAGACTTGACGAGTTTGAGCGGGACTCGAACACCAGTCTGGATTTCACGAGTCAGGGACGTTACCACATTGGTTACCCCAACTCTAATATCTAAAACCAACAGGTCCCTTTCTTAAAGGCCCCATCCACTAACTCCTCCCTCTTTTCCCACTTCTGGAAAAAACACAAGCTAACACCACATTCACAATTTCAAGGTTATCTCACTACTTCCCGTCCCTACTACTCCCTCCCCCTTATAACAAGTACCTTTCCAAGGTCATTTTACTACATCCTTCCCCTACTACCCCTTCATGGCAAGCACCCCCTACCCCTCCCAATCACGAAGCATTCCGATTACCGCAATCACCTTCTCTTAACATGTGACAACGAGACCATTTCATCCGCCCCGAGGACTTCCAACCGTAAGGTCGAAGATGAGATGGCCTTCTCTAGGGACGATCGACCTTACCGGACCTTCGGTTCCCCTCTATTAAGAAGGGTGACTGGAAGATCCCGGAATATAAATATATGAAAAATGGCGGTGATGGAAATAGAGATACGAAGTCTGTCGCCGCTAAAAAGTTATTAGGCGTTTATGCATACGATGGGAAGGGGGGAGGGTGGGGAGTATGGGTTGAAGAGTGTCATTTTGAAGATAGGGAAGAAAGGAAGGGGGTTGTCGGGGTAATTTTGAAGATGAGGATGGGGGGTATTTTGATGAGATAATTCTAATGTGTTTTAATCCAGATATGAATTATTATTATTATTATTATTTGCTAAGCTACAACCCTAGCTGGAAAAGCAAAATGCTATAAGCCCAGGGGCCCCAACAGGGAAAATAGCCCAGTAAGGAAAGGAAAGAAGGAAAAATAAAATATTTTAAGAAGAGTAACATTAAAATAAATATTTCCTATATAAACTATGAAAACTTTAACAAAACAAGAGGAAGAGAAATTAAATAGAATAGTGTGCCTGATTGTACCCTCAAGCAAGAGAACTCTAACCCAAGACAGTGGAAGACCATGGTACAGAGGCTATGGCACTACCCAAGACTAGAGAACAATGGTTTGATTTTGGAGTGTCCTTTTCCTAGAAGAGCTGCTTACCATAGCTAAAGAGTCTCTTCTACCCTTACTAAGAGGAAAGTAGCCACAGAACAAATACAGTGCAGTAGTTAACCCCTTGAGCGAAGAAGAATTGTTTAGTAACCTCAGTGTTGTCAGGTGTGTGAGGACAGAGGAGAATCTGTTAAGAATAGGCCAGACTATTCGGCGTATGTGTAGGCAAAGAGAAAGAACCGTAACCAAAGAGAAGGATCCAACGTAGTACTGTCTGGCCAGTCAAAGGACCCCATAACTCTCTGGCGGTAGTATTTCAACGGGCGGCTGGTGCCTTGGGGTTTTAAATCTTTATAAAAATTATTATTATTATTATTATTATTATTATTATTATTATTATTATTATTACTGCAGTTGATGGAAGAGATTATAATAGGAAAAAGGTGAGTAACATATGGATTAATTATTCATAAAAGTAATCATCGTGACTAATTTTATATCATTATAGCTATGATATACATTTTCCTATCATTATTATTATTACTATTATCATAAGCAATAACAACTTACAAAACTTGTAGGTATAATAAACAATATAAATCGTTATCAGAAATATCGGTGCCGGTTTAGTATGTGGCCTACCATTCGAATATGGCTTACGAAATTCTATAAACCAGAATAAAAAAGGTAGGCCACATACTAAACCGGCACCGAAATATCTTACCAATGATAACAGTAACCTAAATAATTGAGGGGTTTTGTGATTGAAGAATTATGAGGATAATTGTAATCTTTAATAATTAACGCAAACTGAGGTGATAAGCATGAAGAGGAACGTGTTCAGAGAAGAGGAGGCAGGAGGCAGTAAGAGAAGGAACATAGGTAAGGGAAAATGAGAGGAATTAGAAAGAGGAGAGAGAAGAAAATGAGGAATAGAGAATCATGGGGAGAAGGAAGAAGAAAAATGGAGGAGGATTAGGAAGAGAAGGGTGAAGAAAAAAGAAAGAAAATGAAAAAACAGGATGAAGCGGAGAATTACGAAGAAAAAATAAAAGGCAAAAAAAAAAAAAATGTAGAAGAAAAGGATGAAGAGCAGAATATGAAATAGAAGGAAAAAAGTAGAAAGAAGAGTTACGTAGAAAAAGAACCAAAGAAAATATGGAAAATATAAAGAATTACGAAAAAGGAAAAGGAATAAAAGGAGGAACAAAGACAGGATAAGAGAAGAAGGAAGAGGGGAATAGGAAGAGTAGGAAGAAGTAAAGTAGGAAGAGTAGTAGATGAGGTAACGGCTGAGGAGAGAGGAAGAAGCGAATAGCAGGAGAAAGAAGACTAGGTAAAGACAGAAAGCGAAAAACACGAAAAGGAAAGCGAGAAAAGGAAAGAGATGAAAGGATAGGAGCAGAAATGAGAGATACGGTTTCCAAGGTAACGTAGGTAAGAAAAAGTTTCCCCGCTTTATTAAGCTTTCCCCTCCAACACTTCATTGAACTTTTCCTTCAAAAGTTTCATAACGTTTCTCCTTCTAACGCTTAATTAAGCTCTTGATTCCTACTCTCATTAAGCTTTTCCTTCCAGCGCTTCATTAACATTTTCCTTCCAACGCTTCATTGAGCTTTTACTCACAATGCTTCATTAAGCTTTTCCTCCCAAAGCTCCATTAAGCTTTTCCTTCCAATGTTTCATTAAGATTTTCTTACCGATGCTTAATTAACCTTTCCTTTTCAAGGCTTCACTTGGCTTTTCCTTCCAATGCTTCACTGAGCTTTTTATTCCAACGCTTCACTGCACTTTTCTTTCCACCGGTTTAATAATCTTTTTATTCAAACTTCATTAAGCCTTCTCCATCCCAAAATTTCATTGGGCTTTCCCTTCTAATGCTTCATTAAGGTTTTCCTTCCAACATTTCATTAAGCTTTTCCTTTCAATGCTTCATTAAGGTTTTCTTTCCAACATTTAAGCTTTTCCTTCCAATATTTCATTGGGCTTTTCCTTCCAATGCTTCATTAAGGGTTTCCTTCCAACATTTCATTAAGTGTTTCTTTCCAATGCTTCATTAAGGTTCCCTTCCAACATTTCATTAAGCTTTACCTTCCAATGCTTCATTAAGGTTTTCCTTCCAAAATTTTATTATGGTTTGCTTCTAATGCCTCATTAAGGTTTTCCTTCCAACATTTCGTTAAGCTTTTCCTTCTAATGCTTCATTAAGGTTTTCCTTCCAACATTTCATTAAGCTTTTCCTTCCAATTCTTCATTAAGTTTTTCCTTCTAACATTTCATTAAGGTTTTCCTTCCAACATTTCATTAAGCTCTTCCTTCTAATGCCTCATTAAGGTTTTCCTTCCAACATTTCTTTAAGCTTTTCCTTTCAATTCTTCATTAAGGATTTTCTTCCAACATTTCATTAAGCTTTTCCTTTCAATTCTTCATTAAGGTTTTCTTTCCAACATTTAAGCTTTTCCTTCCAATATTTCATTGGGCTTTTCTTTCCAATGCTTCATTAAGGGTTTCCTTCCAACATTTCATTAAGTGTTTCTTTCCAATGCTTCATTAAGGTTTTCCTTCCAAAATTTTATTAAGGTTTACTTCTAATGCCTCATTAAGGTTTTCCTTCCAAAATTTCGTTAAGCTTTTCCTTCTAATGCTTCATTAAGGTTTTCCTTCCAACATTTCATTAAACTTTTCCTTCCAACTCTTCATTAAGGTTTTTCTTCTAACATTTCATTAAGGTTTTCCTTCCAACGTTTCATTAAGCTCTTCCTTCTAATGCCTCATTAAGGTTTTCCTTCCAACGTTTCATTAAGCTCTTCCTTCTAATGCCTCATTAAGGTTTTCCTTCCAACATTTCTTTAAGCTTTTCCTTTCAATTCTTCATTAAGGATTTCCTTCCAACATTTCATTAAGCTTTTCCTTCCAATACTTCATTAAGCTTTCCCTTCCAAAATTTCGTGAAGTTTTTCTTTCCAATGCTTCATTAAGCTTTTTCCTTCCAAAATTTCCTTAAGCTTTTCCTTCTAATGCTTCATTAAAGTTTTCCTTCATTTCATTAAGCTTTACCTTCCAATGCTTCATTAAGGTTTTCCTTCCAATATTTCGTTAAGCTTTTCTTTCTAATGCTTCATTAAGGTTTACCTTCCAACATTCCATTAAGCTTTCCCTTCCAATTCTTCATCAAGTTTTTCCTTCCAATGCTTCATTAAGGTTTTCCTTCCAATATTTCATTAAGTTTTTCTTTCCAATGCTTATTAAGCTTTTCATTCCAACATTTCATTAAACCTTTCCTTCAAATGCTTAATTAAGCTTTTTCCTTCCAAAATCTCATTAAGCTTTTCCTTCCAATGCTTCATTAAGGCTTTTCTTCCAACATTTCATTAAGCTTTCCTTTCAATGCTTCCTTAAGCTTTTCCTTCCAACATTTCATTAAGCTTTTCCTTCCAATATTTCATTAAGCTTTTCCTTCCAATGCTTCATTAAGATTTTTCTTCCAACACATCATTAAGCTTTACTTCCAATGCTTCATTAAGGTTTTCCTTCCAACATTTCATTAAGTTCTTATTTCTAATGCCCATTATGATTTTCCTTCCAATGCTTCATTAGGGGTTTCCTTCAAAGATTTCATTAAGCTTTACCTTCCAGTGCTTCATTAAGGGTTTCCTTCCAACATATCATTAAGCTTTTCCTCCCAATGCTTCATTAAGCTTTTCCTTTCAACATTTCATTAGGCTCTTCCTTCCAACATTTCATTAAGCTTTTCCTCCCAATGCTTCATTAAGTTTTTCGTTTCAACATTTCATTAAGCTTTTCCTTCCAATGCTTCATTAAGGTTTTCTTTCCAACATTTCATTAAGCCTTTCCTTCTAATGCTTCATTAGGGTTTTCCTTCCAACATTTCATTAAGTTTTTCTTTCCAATGCTTCATTAAGGTTTTCCTTCCGACATTTCATTGGGCTTTTCCTTCCAATGCTTCATTACGGGTTTCCTTCCAACATTTCATTAAGCTTCTCCTTCCAATGCTTCATTAAGGTTTTCCTTCCGACATTTCATTGGGCTTTTCCTTCCAATGTTTCATTACAGTTTTCCTTACAACATTTCATTAAGCTTTTCCTTCTAATACTTTATGAAAGGTTTCCTTCCAAAATTTCATTGGGCTTCTCCTTCCAATGCTTCATTAAGGGTTTCCTACCAACATTTCATTAAGCTTTTCCTCAAATAAGGTTTTCCTTCCAACATTTCATTAAGCTTTATCTTCCAATGTTTCATTACGGTTTTCCTTACAACCTTTCATTAAGCTTTTCCTTCTAATACATTATTAAGGGTTTCCTTCCAACATTTCATTAAGCTTTTCTTTATAATGCTTCATTAAGGTTTTCCTTCTAATATTTCATTAAGCTTCTCCTTCCAATGCTTCATTAAGTTTTTCCTTCCAATATTTAATTAGGTTTTCTTTCCAATGCTTCATTAAGGTTTTCCTTCCAACATTTCATTAAACTTTTCCTTCAAATGCTTCATTAAGGTTTTCATTCTAACATTTCATTAAGCTTTTACTTCCAATGCTTCATTAAGTTTTACTTACAACGCTTCATTAAGGTTTTCCTTCCAATGCTTCATTAAGGTTTTCCTTCCAACATTTCATTAAGCTTTTTCTTCCAATGCTTCATTAAGATTTCCTTCCAATATTTCATCAAGCTTTTCCTTACAACCCTTCATTAAGGTTTCCCTTCCAACATTTCCTTAAGCTTTTCCTTCCAATGCTTCATTAAGATTTCCTTCCAACATTTCATTAAGCTTTTCCTTCCAATGCTTCATTAAGGCTTTCCTTCCAACATTTCATTAAGGTTTTCCTTCCAATGTTTCATAATGTTTTCCTTCCAACATTTCATTTTTTTCTTTTCAATGCTTATTAAGCTTTTCCTTCCACGGCTTCGTTAAGTTTTCTTCCCACCATTTCATTTTTTTCCAATGCTCATTAAGCTTTTCCTTCCAATGTTTCATTAAGTTTTCCTTCCAATATTTCCTTTTTTCTTTCCAATGCTTATTAAGCTTTTCCTTCCACGGCTTCGTTAAGTTTTCCTTCCAACGCTTCCTTAGATAAACAAATTGTATTTTCAGTTACTTGATCTGTTGGTTCTAAGTCAATAATCTAATAGTAAGTCCATAACCTAATATGTGGACGATTCGCTTTGATTTAGAGGTTTTCTATTTACCTTAAATTCAAGAGAATATTTACTGTACGTATAATTTGAACAGAACTTGCCATTAAGGGCTCTTACCCGAAAGTACATTGTGATAAATTGGTCATAGGTTTAAGAAAATGGTCCCCAATAACAGACATGTTAAATAAATGTTACTTTTTTCTTATTACATACAAAAACGATGTACTGTATATGAAGAATTCGATAAAAAATCATCTACAATTAATATTGATGATTACAGCTTATAACGAAAGACTGAATTTGCAAAGTTATCACATGATTAAAATAAAGATTACATAAAATACTGACGTCAAAATCAAATAACTACCAATAAAAAAAAAACTAAACATTTTGCTGGTCATAAATCAAACTGCGACAGCAAACCGAGAACGAACCATTTAAAAAACTCTCCGAAAACTACTGAAGTATGATATAAAAGTTTAGTTTTCCATTTGATTCAACAGTTAGACAAATGATCGTTCGCTGCTACAGCTTTTCAATCACAGGAGAGAGGAGGAGCATTTCATTCGATCTAAAAAAATAACAGAGTGGATATTCGTTGTTGAACCCCTTCTGAGAGAGAGAGAGAGAGAGAGAGAGAGAGAGAGAGAGAGAGAGAGAGAGAGAGAGAGAGAGAGAGAGAGAGAGAGAATGCATAAACAGTATATACATATAATGTTTTTATTGAATTGTGTGATTTCTTCTAACATGGGCGGCTCGATGGAGGACCTACACAAGTCATTGCAACATTCATCCTTTACTGAATGAACTGTGGATGAATCCGTTGCAATACAATTTCCACTACAATACCTGCTTTATGTATGGAGTAAAAGGTTATAAGAAAAATGCTATCACTTATTAAATGAAAACATTTATTATAAGCTGAATGGAAGCAAAATTCTCACGTGCCTCACTTTAAAAACATACACTTCATACCACGTATACCCGATATACAGACAAACAAATAAAAAGCAAGAGAGACAAATGAAAGAGAAAAAAACAGTTTCAAACCAGTGACAAGACATAGTCGTCCTTATTTTTCATCCCGAAGCTTTTTCTAAAGACTTCACTTGCCATATAGGGGAAGAGACAAGCTGCCATTGACAGAGAGCGGTCGCAGTGTCCCAACACTAATGAAGTTTCCCGCTCAAATGGAGACTTGTCTAAAGAGACCGAGTGATTGAAGAGAACCTGGATAATGGATGAGAGAGAGAGAGAGAGAGAGAGAGAGAGAGAGAGAGAGAGAGAGAGAGAGAGAGAGAATAAATATCAGTAATTGAAACACAGCACCGAGTGGACAGAGTAACTGATATAGAGCAGGTACAAGAATGAAAGCTGGGGCGAAAGAGCTAAGTAAACATCAGGTCAAATTAAAGTAAAGAGCTCAGGTATTGGAAAGATAATACTCGTGAAACAATGGAGTAATGAAAACGGTTATACACCCAATTGTGCGTGCATGCATACATACATACACACACACACTCATATATATATATATATATATATATATATATATATATATATATATATATATATATATATATATATATATATATATATATATATATATATATATATATACAGTATATACATAATGTATGTATATATATACTGTATGTATGTATATATATATATATATATATATATATATATATATATATATATATATATATATATATATATATACATAATGTATGTATATATATACTGTATGTATGTATATATATATATATATATATAATATATATATATATTATATATATATATATATATATATATATATATATATATACATACACGCACACAAACCCTTTCTGAGTGGGGAGATCTTAACGTGGTGAAAGGTTTTGTGTAACGATATGATCAGCAAAGCTGCACTAGCCAGGGCCACCCATACTAGGCTGGTTTGCTGTGAGCAATCAGACAAAAATATCCCACCATCACCAATCCGCAGGTGGCCAGCGTGGTGATGAAAACAGGTCAAACCCGAGACATTAATAATGACGTGTATGGGGCTTTTGTCCTGCTGTCGATTAGAAACGGCTGCATTTGTTGTATGTATGTGTATATATATGTATATATATATATATATATATATATATATATATATATATATATATATATATATATATATGTATATATATATGTATATATATATATATATATATATATATATATATATATATATATATATATACATATATATATACAGAGAGAGAGAGAGAGAGAGAGAGAGAGAGAGAGAGAGAGAGAGAGAGATAACAACACAACATAAAAAAGATACACCAGAAGGAGAGAGAGAGAATAATATATGTATGAAAGATAGGAAAGGATAAATAGAACGGTGTACACAAGTAAAGCAGTAGCGAAGAGCTAAGCTAACAATAGTCCCCTTCAAAGCAAACAGTTAAGGTCAAGTGAAAAATTCATGTTATATGATCCAAATTCGTTCCTGTGAAAGGGACACACTCTCCCTCTCTCTCTCTCTCTCTCTCTCTCTCTCTCTCTCTCTCTCTCTCTCTCTCTCTCTCTCTCTCTCTCTCTCTCCTTTTAATAACTGAGCAGTACTTGACAATCTCTCTCTCTCTCCCTCTCTCTCTCTCTCTCTCTCTCCTTTTAATAACTGAGCAGTACTTGACAATCTCTCTCTCTCTCTCTCTCTCTCTCTCTCTCTCTCTCTCTCTCTCTCTCTCTCTCTCTCTCTCTCTCTCCTTCCTATCCAATCAAAGCATTGGCTTTTCCCATCTCCAATAAAGCAAGGCTTCACAAACACCTGCCCCTGGTTGAAAGACTTGGCTTTTTTCTTATCAGTTTTTTTAACATCCATCTATCACCAGTTCCAATCACTTGAGTTAATAGCTACCCCAATCTTTTTGTTTTAACTGTGCGGCTATGTATTACCTGAATTGTTTACATTTATCTTCTCACATCGGTACCTGAATGTTTGTTTATGATTATTTTACCATGTCCACAGATAATAGTCAGAAGTTTGAAAGTCTTTTAAAGTGTAAATTTTACATAACATAATCGACATCAAGAGACCTAGATACACACACACACACACACACACACACACACACACACACACACACACCCATACTAGGTTGTCGCCGTGATCAGCTAAGCTCTACTAGCCAGGGCCACTCATAATAGGTTAATTTGATGAGAGCAATCAAACGAAAATCTCCCACCATCACCAATTCACAGTAGCCAGCGTGGTGAGAAAATTCTAAACGTGACTAAGGATATATCTGAGGCAGAGTACTAGAAACGGCTACATTTATTGTTGCTGTTGTTGTATATATATTACGGCATATAGTATTTGACAAGTAAAAATAAAAGCATTATTGATAATAGTTTTGTTCGCCGGACTAGTATAACTAACTCACCTATTTTCAACACTATGACAAACATGTATAGAATGAAAAGTTTAGTTGGTATATCCAAAATAGTTATAATTTATGGACTCTCTCTCTCTCTCTCTCTCTCTCTCTCTCTCTCTCTCTCTCTCTCTCTCTCTCTCTCTGCATATACATAGGTTTATACTCTCATATTATTATTGTGGAACATTTTCTGCATATATATATACAGTATATATATATATATATATATATATATATATATATATATATATATATATATATATATATATGTATATATATACATACATTTATATATAGATGTATAGATATATC
>NC_090743.1:49572374-49584874 GCF_036898095.1 Palaemon carinicauda
GAATGATTCCAGAACGGAATCTTCCCGGAGTAGTTCTGAATGGCTCCGCCCCGGATTCCAAAAGACTTCTGAAGACCTGATCTCTCTCTCTCTCTCTCTCTCTCTCTCTCTCTCTCTCTCTCTCTCTCTCTCTCTCTCTCTCTCTCTCTCTCTCTCTCTCTCTCTCTCTTTTTTTTTTAAACATACCTTGCAACACCTCACGATCTGTATGTACTGTAGCTATGGAAGTTTACGCAGTGAACATTGGGAGGAGGATTTCACTTTTCTCACAGAGCTCGCGTTCTGGCGGAACAGGTAACTGACTGTGAGAATTTTGTTACAGCTACAGGATGAACTGGAGGCTATTTGGAACACCTTCATCTACAGATAGTTTGGATAGGTGGCGAGATTTGAAGATCATAATGTAAGCGCCTTAAAGGATATATAATTTGCTTGTGGTTTAGCGAGGATGTCCTATAATTGGATTGCATTGGTGCAAAGCGGTGAGCGACGTGTGTTTCTTCAAAATTCGGCATTGAAGATAGAACATATCAGGACGGCATTGGTAAATATATTGTGTTGCTCTTCATTGACTTTAGTATGATGGCGTATAGTGTATGCCGAGAAATCAATGGCATCCATGTCTTTACCCACCGCCCTTATAGGTAAAGACATGAAAGCCATCGATTTCTCCAAGGAATCTGACGAACCAAGGACAAACAGCACTTAAATGTCTCTTGAAATCTCGAAGGAGACTGGCGAACTAAGCAAAGAAGATCTTGAAAAACTATAAAAGACAGAAGAGAATAGAGAAGGAAAGCCTTTATATGAAGAAGTATAAAAAATAGCCTTTAATTATAGAGGTAAGTCACCTAAAAACTGAGGTCAAATAGCCTCTACTATTAGCGGTTAGTCGCCTTAAAACAGAGGTCTCAAAGAGCCTCTAGTGCTAGAAATAAAGCACCCAAAAATAAAGGTCAAAGAGCTTTTAATGTTAGAGGTAAGGGGATTAAAATAAAGGTCAAAGACCCTCTAATACTAAAAGTATGGAACCTCAAAACAAGAGGTCAAAGACCCTCTAATGCTAAACGTAAGAAGCCTCAAAATAGAGGTCAAAGAGCCTCTAATGCTCAAAGTAAGGAGCCTTAAAATAGAGGTCAAAGAGCCTCTAATGCTAAAAGTAAGAAGCCTCAAAATAGAGGTCAAAGAGCCTCTAATGCTAAACGTAAGAAGCCTCAAAATAGGGGGAAAAGAACCTCTAATGCTGAAAGTAAGGAGCCTCAAAATAGAGGTCAAAGACCTCTAATGCTAAAAGTAAGGAGCCTCAAAATAGAGGTCAAACAGCCTCTAATGCTAAAAGTAAGGAGCCTCAAAATAGAGGTCAAAGAGCCTCTAATGCTAAACGTAAGAAGCCTCAAAATAGAGATCAAAGAGCCTCTAATGTTAAACGTAAGAAGCCTCAAAATAGAGGTCTAAGAGCCTCTAATGCTAAAAGTAAGGAGCCTCAAAATAGAGGTCTAAGAGCCTCTAATGCTAAAAGTAAGGAGCCTCAAAACAGAGATCAAACAGCCTCTAATGCTAAAAGTAAGGAGCCTCAAAATACAGGTCAAAGAGCCTCTAATGCTAAACGTAAGAAGCCTCAAAATAGAGGTCAAAGAGCCTCTAATGCTTAAGGTATGGAGCCTAAAAATAGAGGTGAAAGACCCTCTAATGCTAAAAGTAAGGAGCCTCAAAATAGAGGTCAAAGAGCCTCTAATCCTAAAAGTAAGCAGCCTCAAAATAGAGGCCAAAGAGACTCTAATGCTATAAGTATGGAGCCTCAAAATAGAGGTCAAAGACCCTCTAATGCTAAAAGTAAGGAGCCTCAAAATAAAGGTCAAAGACCCTCTAATGCTATAAGTATGGAGCCTCAAAATAGAGGTCAAAGACCCTCTAATGCTAAAAGTAAGGAGCCTCAAAATAGAGGTCAAACAGCCTCTAATGCTAAAAGTAAGCAGCCTCAAAATAAAGGTCAAAGAACCTCTAATGCTGAACATAAGAAGCCCCAAAATAGAGGTCAGAGAGCATCTAATGCTTTAAGTATGGAGCCTCAAAATAGAGGTCAAAGAGCCTCTAATGCTCAAAGTAAGGAGCCTCAAAATAGAGGTCAAACAGCCTCTAATGCTAAAAGTAAGGAGCCTCAAAATAGAGGTCAAAGAGCCTCTAATGCTAAACGTAAGAAGCCTCAAAATAGAGGTCAAAGAGCCTCTAATGCTCAAAGTAAGGAGCCTCAAAATAGAGGTCAAAGACCCTCTAATGCTAAAAGTAAGGAACCTCAAAATAGAGGTCAAAGACCCTCTAATGCTAAAAGTAAGGAGCCTCAAAATAGAGGTCAAACAGCCTCTAATGCTAAAAGTAAGGAGCCTCAAAATAGAGGTCAAAGACCCTCTAATGCTATAAGTATGGAGCCTCAAATTAGAGGTCAAAGACCCTCTAATGCTAAAAGTAAGGAGCCTCAAAATAGAGGTCAAAGACCCTCTAATGCTAAAAGTAAGGAGCCTCAAAATAGAGGTCAAAGAGCCTCTAATGCAGGAGATACTGCACCTCAAAATCGAGGTCAAAGACCCTCTAATGCTAAAAGTAAGGAGCCTCAAATTAGAGGTTAAAGAGCCTCTAACGCTAAAAGTAAGGAGCCATAAAATAGGTCAAAGAGCCTCTAATGTTAAATGTAAGGAGCCTCAAAACCGAGGTCAAAGAGCCTCTAATGCTAAAAGTAAGGAGCCTAAAAATAGAGGTCAAAGAGACTAAATCTAGAAGTGAGCAGCCTCAAAATAGAGGTCAAATACCCTCTAATGCTAAACCTAAGGAGCCTCAAAATAGAGGTCAAATAGCCTGTAATGCTAAAAGTAAGGAACATCAAAACAGAGGTCAAAGAGACTCTAATGTTAAAAGTAAGGAGCCTCAAAATAGAGGTCAAAGAGACTCTAATGTTAAAAGTAAGGAGCCTCAAAATAGAGGTCAAAGACCCTCTAATGCTAAAAGGAGTCTCAAAATAGAGGTCAAAGAACCTCTAATGCTAAAAGAAAGGACCCTTAAAATAAGAGGTCAAAGAGCCTCTAATGCTAAAAGTGAGCTGTCTCAAAATAGAGGTCAAGGAACCTTTAATTCTCAAAGGATCCTCAAAACAGAGGTCAAAGACCCTCTAATGCTAAACTAAGGAGCCTCAAAATAGAGGTCAAAGAGACTCTACATCTAAAAGTAAGGAGCCTCAAAATAGAGGTCAAATACCCTCTAATGCTAAACCTAAGGAGCCTCAAAATAGATGTCAAAGAGCCTTTAATGCTAAAAGTAAGGAACATCAAAACAGAAGTCAAAGAGACTCTAATGTTAAAAGTAAGGAGCCTCATAATAGAGGTCAAAGAGACTCTAATGTTAAAAGTAAGGAGCCTCAAAATAGAGGTCAAAGACCCTCTAATGCTAAAAGGAGTCTCAAAATAGAGGTCAAAGAGCCTCTAATGCTAAAAGTAAGGACCCTTAAAATAATAGGTCAAAGAGCCTCTAATGCTAAAAGTGAGCAGTCTCAAAATAGAGGTCAAGGAGCCTTTAATTCTCAAAGTAAGGAGCCTCAAAACAGAGGTCAAAGACCCTTTTAATGCTAAATGTTTATCCTCCTCATAGATTTTGTAATGCATAGATCGGTTGGGGATGGTGGAGAAGGATTGGACTGGATTGGTAACAGAAAATTAGGAGACCTAGAGTATGCTGATGAAGCTGTCCTAATTAGCAGAACACCACAGGGCTTGGAAAGCTTGCTTACCAGAATGCATGAAAAATCACATGAGGTTGGGCTCGAGATAAATAGAAGAAAGACAGATGATGAAAACGGAATATGCAATGGAAGATGAAATATCTTTGAAAGGATAAAGGATTAATGAGGTAGAATTATTTAAATATTTAGGAACTTTGATATCTAATATAGGAGCTTTAGAATTTGAGTTTAATGAAATATTGAAAAAAAGCAAATCAGAGGATGGCTAGGTTAAGTCAAATTTGGAAATCAGGTCGCCTAAAATTGCATATAATAGTCAGGCTATATATCAGTTTAGTGAGATCGGTGTTACTGTATGGTCGTGAATCTTGGTATATTAATGAAACTCATTTTGTAGATTTGAGAACAAAGCCCTCAGAAGAATATTGGGTGTTAAATGACAGGACATGATTAGAAATGAAACTAAGAGAGATTACTCGAGCGCCACATGTGGATGAGATCATGGTGAGGGGTAGATGGAGATGGTTTGGGGATGCTCTTTGTTCTCCCTAAGATACATTAGTTCACCAAACTTTAAACTGGCCTCCACAAGGCACTAGAAGAGTTGGAAGACTCAGGACTATAAAGCATGAAGTAGGATATTGTGATTGGAGAAGTATCGAATTAAAAGCTGAAGATAGAGACGACTAGCGAAATCTAATTGAGGCCCTTTGCGTCAATAGGCGTGGGAGAGATGATGATGATGATATGTGGGCAGTGGCTTCAAGCATCTAGCTCAAGGCGAGTCACCTAGCCTCCTTCTTCCTCTAAAAACCATTTTGTTGCTCTACCAATGCAAAATAATGGACGATCCTTAATATTTTCCAAAATAATTAGAATTTCTTTTTTATTTCTTTTATTTTAGGTATAAATAAATCCTTATCATTCACTATCGGGACTGTCCTAGCAGTTCAATTATCACTAATACCTGGTCAATTTAGATTTTTTTGTATTTACGTTATTGTTTGCAGACCTTTTTTCTTAAAGAATCGAGAGATATTTGGTTGCTTTGTACTTCCATGATTTGTCATGTTTCTATCTCTTTGTGTTTTTCCTTTATTTTTTCTTCATTTCATCTTTTTTTTTCTTAAATCTTCGATTGTATCCCTTTCTTTTGTAGGTAAAAGTATCTCTTTGATGGCTCGTTCATAGTATGAGTTAACAATGATAAGAATAAAATGGATTTTTACAACTTAGGACGAATTTTGTTTATGGGATCAGCTTTGCCCCTCCTTGATGTATCTATCATGCTGATCATTTTCTAATATTGCTCCATTTAACACCATATCAAAAAGGCAACATGACAGTTATCAACATGGAAATTAGCAGGAACAGTGAAAATATATTCTATTCCAATTCCTGAAATTTTCATTTGGATATGTGAATTATTATAGGAACAATGTATATAGTAGAGTTTTTTTTTTTTTAGATATTTCTAGCATTTAGGTTGACACTCCTCTCGAGGATGTTACCATGTTTTGGTCAATCTTTTTTAAGGTTTCACCCCCTGAGTGTCAACAGCTTTAAGTGTCCCCAGTATTAAATAACTTTTTGAAAATCATATCATAACCATCGAGCTAGAAAGAAACTTTTTTTTTTAATGTAACTCTCAGGGTGTCACTCACTTTTAGGGTGTCACCTTGGGCAGACACCCCTTTTACTGCACCCCTTATGTCTTATTTTGAATTTTTATGATTACATATATGCATATTTATACATAAAAGTATATTTGTGTGCTCGAATACAAAGTTTGATTTACATATTCATATAGTAAGGCAAAATTGGACAGTTTTCAAAACCATGGTCAGGCAAAATTGGACAGGCAAACTTCTCACTTTTTTCTTGGCGAGGCAAAATTGGACAACCTTGGATTACGGACAAAAAAATTTATGTAAGTCTATAATTTTTTTCTAGCATATTTATATTGATAGGGACCACAAATTGTCATAGTTTGCCCAACTGAGCGTTGGCGCTTAACGGAGATACAGACGTGTCCATAATTGCCTCACTATCCAAAATTGGCTCGCCTCTGAGATATTTTTTTATTTATTACTGTAATACGAGAATTTCTAATTCTTTGATGATTATGAAACAAGCCATTTTTATAGATGAAACCTCCCTCTCTTGAAAACATGTTTGGTATTTGGTCATAAATTATTAATATAGATTTTGTACAAAGGTTACTAAAAGGGTGTCCAAAATTGCCTCACCCTACTATATATACAGTATATATATAATTTATATATGGTATGTAGTAGGTTGGCCAAGGAACTAGCCACCCGTTGAGATATTACCGCCAGTGAATTATTGGGTCCTTTGACTGACTAGACAGTACTACATTGGATCCCTTTCTCTGGTTACGGTTTATTTAATCTTTGCCAAAGCATTTACAGAATAGTCTAGTCTATTCTTTATACATTCTCCTCTTTCCTCATACACTTGACAACACTGAAATTACCAAACGATTCTTCTTCGCCCAAGATGTCAACTACTGCACTGAAACTGTTCAGTGGCTACTTTCCTCTTGGCTAGGGAAGAAGAGGATCTTTAGCTATGGTAAGCAGCATTTCTAGGAGAAGAACACTCTAAAATCAAACCATTGTTCTCTAGTCTTGGGTAGTGCCATAGCCACTGTACCATTGTCTTCCACTGTTTTGGGTTGGAGATCTCTTGCTTGAGGGTACACTTGGGCGAACCATTCTATTTTGTTTCTCTTCCTCTTGTTATTTTATAGTTTTTATCCTCTTGTTATTTTCAAGTTTTTACAATTTATAAATGAATATTTATTTTAATGTTATTATTGTTCTTAAACTTCTTTTCTAGCTATTCCTCATTTCCTTATCTCACTGGGTTATTTTCCCTGTTGGTGCCCTTGGACTTATAACATCCTACTTTTCAACTAGGGTTGTAGCTTAGAAAATAATAATAATGATAATATATAGGTAGTAGGTTGGCCAGGGCACCATCTAACCGTTCAGATACCACCGTTAGAGAGTTATGGGGTCCTTTGGCTGGCCAGACAGTACTATACAGGATCCTCCTCTCTGGTTACGGTTCACTTTCCCTATGCCTACCCATACACCGAATAGTCTGGTCTATTCTTTACAGATTCTCCTCTGTCCTCATACATCTGACAACAATGAGATTACCAAACAATTCTTCTTCACTCAAGGGATTAACTACTGCACTGCAATTGTTCAGTGGCTACTTTCCTCATGATAAGGGGAGAAGAGACTCTTTAGCTATGGTAAGAACCTCTTTTAGATAGGCAGTACAAAATCAAACCATTGTTTTCTAGTCTTGGGTAGTGCCATAGCCTCTGTACAATGGTATTCCTCTGACTTGGGTTAGAGTTCTCTGGCTTGAGGGTACACTCGAGCACACTATTATATCTAAATTCTCTTCCACTTGTTTTGTTAAAGTTTTTATAGTTTATATAGGAAATATCTATTTTATTTAATGTTGTTATTATTCTTAAAATATTTTATTTCTCCTCGTTTCCTTTCCTCATTGGGCTATTTTCACCGTTGGGGCCCTGGGCTTATAGCATACTGGTTTTCCAACAAGGTTTATAGCTTAGCAAGAAATATTATATATATATATATATATATATATATATATATATATATATATATATATATATATACCCTTTTAAAGTAATATATATATACACATTTTATATACATATATATATATACATATCCTTTTTAGAGTAATACACACGCACACATATATACATATATATATATATATATATATATATATATATATATATATATATATATATATATATATATATATACACATATAGATATACATATATATACATATATATACATATATATATACATAGACGTATATACATATATATATATATATATATATATATATATATATATATATATATATATATATACACACACACACACACACACATATATATATATATATATATATATATATATATATATATATATATATATATATATATATATATATATATATATATATATATATATATATAACGGATTTTGAGCGAAGCGAAAAATCTATTTTTGGGTGAGATGGCCATGTCGTCCTGATGGAAGTTCCTATAAAGGTTTAAAGGTCGCTCATGAATGGCAGAGGCAAGGGACAGTGACATTGTCATAGCAAGCAGGACAATGCCCTAGAGACTGACCATATAGTATATGATCAGCGCCCAAGCCTCCTCTCCACCCAAGCTAGGACCAGGGAGGGCCAGGCAGTGGCTGCTGATGACTCAGCAGATAGACCTATGGGCTCCCCCAAACCCCCCAACCTTAGCTCACAAGGATGGTAAGGTTGCAGACACTAATGGCACTAACGAGTTTGAGCGGGACTCGAACCCCCGACTGGCGATCACCAGGCATAGACGTTACCAATCAGGCCACAGCAACCTTGGGTATATTACAACTACGGCGATATTCCCAGAGAATTTACCTTAAGGTACCAGAATTCTAACTCCTGGAGCGAGTATCCCTCGTGAAAGGGATATCGCGACATATCAGAGGACGTATCCTTGACACGCCACATGGCAATCTGCATCCTGGACAGAGATTTCGTCTCGTAGGAGGCGATTGGCAAGAAACGAATTCGGGAAAGAAAAAGGGGGAGCCGCTCCCAAGGCTCCCTATCTTCCGATTCGTATGCGTGCCTGGCGCCAATCCTGGCGCCATCTGTATTCCTTGTAGCGTACACGAGGTGCTACAGATACTGTATGTAGGGAGGGGTCCTACGGCCCTTTCTTAGAAAGGCAAGGGCGGGTCCATCAGGACGACATGGCCATCTCACCCAAAAATAGATTTTTCGCTTCGCTCAAAATCCGTTTTTTGGGCTCAAGCCATGTCGTCCTGATGGAAGTATACCAGAGCATTACTGTATCTGTGGATTCTCAGAACGTGCCGTACTCCCCGGATGTAATTTTTCCCGGTCGACTAGACCTAGAGACCTAAGATGTTACCGTTATACATCTTTTCAACTAACTATAAACCATGTTAGAGCTTCCTGCCCCCTACAGGGAAGAGTCCTACTAGACTCTGGAAAAGTCTCGAAGAGTACATATACCTATGTATGAATACCAGGCAAGCTAATATAGTGGTCTCGCCCTATATTAAGTAAAGCATAGTTTGTAAAGAACCACTGCGTCAATATGAAATATCGACCAGTTCTCCGCACAATACTTGTATTGGACAAAGGTTTTATATCTGCATAGGAGGAAAACCAATGCAACATAGCTTGCATAAAGGAACAATTCTATTAGAATTATCCCAGATAAGGTACATAGAATGAATGCTCAATTATACCAATAAATTGACACAGGTGAAGGAGACGCAAGGTTCTCAAGAACCAGTTTATTGACAGGCAATAAATAGACAGGTTAACCACAATTATATATATATATATATATACATAAGAAGAGGATAACCCAAAACTTTAAGCATAAGTATGATAGTAAACAGAGCTTGTTTGTCTGAAAGAAAAAACATTAAATGCCACTTTTAAGATACCGAGGTATTAAAGTCATAAAAGTCTGTATTACAAATCAATGACATTAGCTTTAGAAACGCTCGGCACACATGTCTGCACTTATGCTATGTTCACCTTCGGAAATGGAACAGTCTACATGGGCAACACAGTGCCCTCACTTAGTTTGTAGTACAGTATGTAACTACACACTCACCCTGGAATTAATCGTCCCAATTAAGACCACTGTTCCTCGCAGAGTTAAACAGTAGGGTTAACACCGCGACCCACTGCTACCACAGATCTCTTTAGTTCCTCTACTTGCTTCGCATAGTGGCGAAAGAACACTCTGGAAGACTTCCAGCCAGTGTATGAACGGAGATGTTCAAAATCCATACAATTAAAGAAATTTAAGGATGAGGCAACTTTCCTCGGATCATGACCTGCGGGTGTATTGTCAGGATCCGCTCTGCGAATAAAATATGTGATTTTCGCTCTGAGTTGATTCAGAGATAAATTTGAGCCTGATGTTTCTCCCCTGAATAGTTGACCACCCTTGAAGTCTGAAGTTCTATGAAGATAGACCTTTAGGCATTCTACTGGACATAGAGATGCATCTTCTTTCAGAGGGCAGATTCTCCAGGGACCCCACCTGTTGGTGGGTAACTCATTCTTGGCGAGAAACGTAGGATCCGGAAACAGGTTCAGTTCTCCCCCATCCAGGAACTGAACATGACCTGCCTCTCTCGAGAGGGCTACAATCTCACTAACCCTGGCCCCGGACGCGAGTGCAAAATAGGAAAATAACTTTTTGTGTCAAATCCTTTAACGCACACTCTTCATTGCTCAACAGAGAAGCGAAATGAAGAACTTGTCTAAAGACCATGAAATGGGCTTTGGAGGTGCTGAAGGTCTGAGCCTAGCACAGGCTTTCGGGACTTTATTAAAGATCTCGTTACCTAGGTCGACCTGGAAGGCATATAGAATGGGTCTTGTCAAAGCAGACTTACACGCTGAAATCGTGTTAGCTGCCAATCCTTGACCATGGAGGTGGAGAAGAAAGGTAAGCAGAAGTCTGTCAAGATCTCCTGCGGATTCTTCGCCTCGACAAAAGGCCACCCATTTTCTCCAAGATGACTCATATTGCCTTCTAGTAGATTTGCACTTATATTCCTCAGGGAAGTCTATGCTGGCTTTCGAAATCCCGAAACGCTTTCTCACCGCTAGGGAGAGAAAATCATGAGCTGCAGGGTCCGGGTTTTCTGTAATGAAGCGCAGACAGTTGACTTCTGGACTCGCTGGGTCAGAACTGGATCTGGTAGCGGTACAAACTTCAGCTACAGTTCCAATGCCAGGGGGAACCACACGCTGTTCGGCCACTTGTGGGCCACTATTGCCGCTACCCCTTGAAGGATCTCAGTTTGTTGAGGACCCTCAACAGAAGGTTGTGAGGAGGGAACAGATAAATCTTGGACCATCTGTTCCAGTCGAGGGACATCGCGTCCACTGCTTCCGCTAAGGGGTCCTCGTACGGGGCACGTACAGGGGCAACTTCTTGTTGTCTTTCGTCGCAAAGAGGTCTATCTGCAGTTCTGGGACTGATTCAGAATGAAGGAGAATGATCCTGCGTCTAAGGACCATTCCGACTCTATCGGTGTGAACCTAGATAGAGCGTCCGCTGTCACATTGCGGACTCCTTGAAGGTGAACTGCCGACAGGTACCACTTCTTCTTTTCCGCCAATCGGAAGATGGCCAACATCACCTGGTTGAGAGGTGGTGACCTTGATCCTTATCGATTCAAGTATCTCACAACTACCTCGCTGTCCATCACCAATCTTATGTGGATCGAGTGACGCGGGGAGACTTTCTTTAAGGTAAGGAGCACTGCCCTAGCTTCTAGAAAGTTTTATGTGAAAGGTCTTGAATAGCTTGGACCAAGTCCCCTGGACTTTTTTCCGATGAGAGTGACCTCCCCATCCCTCCTTCGAGGCGTCTGAGTGAATCATCACCGACGGGGGAGGTGGTTGAAGAAGAACCGACTTTTTTAGATGTCTGGCTTGGGACCAAGGCCTGAGAAGAGTACTTAGCCGAAGGGGCTGGTCTTCTCAGATCTCTTCGCGCGTTTGATGCATAACTTCTCCAAACTCCGATTGCATCCTTTAGCTGTGCTCTTAGCACCGGGTCTGTCACCGAAGCAAACTGGAGAGAGCGCAGTACCCTCTCCTGCTCGCGTCTTGATATCCTTTCGGAATCTAGAAGTCTCTTGACAGAACCCGCTATCTCCTTCCTTTTCTTCGCCGGGGTGGAGAAACGGTGTGATAAAAGGTCCCAGTGGATTCCCAGCCACTGGAACTTTTGAGATGGAGAAAGTCGAGACTTTTTCTGTTGATCTTGAAGCCTAGGTACTCTAGGAACTGGATCACTTGACTGGAAGCTTGCAAGCATTCTGTCTCGGATGCTGCCCACACCAACCAGTCGTCCAGGTAGGCTACTACCTGAATTCCCTTTAGGCGTAATTGTTTGAGAGCTACGCTCGCAAGCTTCGTAAAAATCCTTGGGGCTATGTTTAGCCCGAATGGCATGGCTCCGAAGGCGTATAGTCTTCGTTGTAGCCTGAACCCTAGGTAGGGGGAGAGTCGATGGCTAATTGGAATGTGCCAATAGGCGTCTGACAAGTCTATAGAGACGGAATATGCCCTCTTGGGCAGTAAGGTCCTTATGTGTTGCAGTGTTAGCATTTTGAATTTGCAATTTACTATGAACTTGTTGAGTGGCGACAAGTCCAGAATGACTCTGAGCTTTTCCGAGTCTTTCTTGGGAACACAAAACAGCCTCCCTTAGAAATTGATGGGCTTCACCCTTCGGATCACCCTTTTTCTCCAACAGTTCTTGAACGTACTCCTCCATAACGGGGGTGGAGTGTTGGAAAAACCGAAGGCACGGGGGTGGAGTGCTGTACCAGCTCCAGCCCAGTCCATTCTTGAGTAGGCTGTAGGCCCAGGGATCGAAGGTCCACCGATCCCGAAATTTCAGAAGTCTCCCTCCTACCGGTATCACCTCACTTGGACTGCCGTCCTGAGGTCTTGCCTTCCTGACCACGACCACCCCTGAATCCCCTTCCCCTTGAGGGGCGTCTAGACGAGCCTCTGGCTGCTCCTCTAGGCTTTGCTCGAAAGGAAGTAGACTGCCCTTTGAACGCTGGGGTGAATGCCGTGGACTGTGTCGACACGGCCTGGGGTACCCACTGAA
>NC_090743.1:49595691-49605691 GCF_036898095.1 Palaemon carinicauda
TGAATCGACTAACAGACCTAATCATTAACAGTCACAGGAGAGACACGCCAACTGTTCGCGTAATAACGAGGCCGAACGGAACTCCATTTCCGAACAGGAATAACAACGCGTTTGAAACTTGTATGGGAGACTAGGTGCTAATTAACAGCCGGGTGCCACTTAAGGACAATGCTAGTCGGGATTCCCCTGATGACGACTTGCATTAACGTCAACGTCAGAGAGAGAGAGAGAGAGAGAGAGAGAGAGATTATTATAATTGACAATTTATTTAGATAGTGATATTAAATACTGAGAGAGAGAGAGAGAGAGAGAGAGAGAGAGAGATTATTGTAATATTTGACAATTTAATCAGATAGTGATGATAAATATTAAGAGAGAGAGAGAGAGAGAGAGAGAGAGAGAGAGATTATTGTAATATCTGACAATTTAATCAGATAGTGATGATAAATATTAAGAGAGAGAGAGAGAAAGAGAGAGAGAGAGAGAGAGAGAGAGAGAGAGAGAGAGATTATTGTAATATCTGACAATTTAATCAGATAGTGATGATAAATATTAAGAGAGAGAGAGAGAGAGAGAGAGGAGAGAGAGAGAGAGAGAGAGAATCTCATTGTAGTATCTGACAATTTAATTATTTTGTGATATTAAATATTGTGTGTGTGTGAGAGAGAGAGAGAGAGAGAGAGAGAGAGAGAGAGAATCTCATTGTAGTATCTGACAATTTAATTATTTTGTGATATTAAATATTGTGTGTGTGAGAGAGAGAGAGAGAGAGAGAGAGAGAGAGAGAGATTATCATATCTGACAATTTAATTACATAGTGATATTAAATATTGAGAGAGAGAGAGAGAGAGGAGAGAGAGAGAGAGAGAGAGATATTATTGTAATATCTGACAATTTAATTAGGTAGTGATATTAAATATTACGAGAGAGAGAGAGAGAGAGAGAGAGAGAGGGGGGGGGCTTTATTGTAGTATTTGACAATTTAATTATTTTGATATTAAATATTGAGAGAGAGAGAGAGAGAGAGAGAGAGAGAGAGAGAGAGAGAGAATTATTATATATGACAATTTAATTAGATAGTGATATTAAAATATTGTGTGTGTGTGTGTGAGAGAGAGAGAGAGAGAGAGAGAGAGAGGAGAGAGAGAGATTTGTAATATCTGACAATTTAATTATATAGTAATATTAACTGAGAGAGAGAGAGAGAGAGAGAGAGAGAGAGAGAGAGAGAGATTATTGTAATATCTGACAATCTAATTATATATTGATATTAAATAGAGAGAGAGAGAGAGAGAGAGAGAGAGAGAGAGAGAGAGAGAGATGGGGGGGGAGGATGCCAGTGACGTCGGCCATTTTATTAAGATGGAAAAAAGGTCTTGTATTTTCTCATCGTGATGACGTCACTTGACCTATTGGATAACGTTATCAAACGGCTACGCATAATGCCATCCGGCGAGACCAATCAATATGGCGTCTCAGTATCGATCGTCCTTAATTGTACCTGGCGGCAGCGGTAATCCGTTTAGGAATAGATTTCACTCTTTATTAATTCCATCCCGCCTAATAATCTCCAAGTTCCATTTTCAATTCTTGGAAGCCATAGGTGACCTTAGTCAAATTTCTGAATTCTTTTACCTTTGCAGGTATAGGAATAATTACCAGTACAGGAATCATAAATCCTAATGATGGCATTAACCTAATCGATGGTGTTATAACTCTTATAGGAAGAATTCCCAATATAGGAATAATAATTCCTGATGATGTCATTATCCTGACCTATGACGTCATAAGTCTCATAGGAAGGATTCTCAGTATAAGCATCCTAATTTCTAATAATGCCATTATCCTAAACAATTATTTCATAACTATCATATGAATGATTCCTAGTCTGGGAATGATAATTCCTGGTATCATTATCCTAATCAATGATGGCATAACTCCCACAGGAATGTTTCTCAATATAGAAAATATAATTGGTAATGACGTCATTATCCTAATCGATAATGTCATAACTCTCAAAGGAATGATTCCCAGTATAGGAATGATAATTCCTGATGATGTCATTATCATAATCAAAGACATCATAACTCTCATAGGGATAGTTCCCGGTGCAGAAATGCTAATTCCTAATGATGGCATTATTCTAATCGATTACGTCATAACTCCCATAGAAATGATTCCCAGTAATGATAACTCCTGATGATGTTATTATCCTAATTGATGACCTCATAAATCTCACAAGAATAATTCCCGATAGAGGATTGGTAATTCTTAATGATGTCATTATCCTAATCGATGATATCATAACATTAAGAATGATTCCCAGTATAGGAATGATAATTCCTGATGATGTCACTATACTAATCGGTGAGATCATAACACTCACAGAAATAATTCATAGTAAAAGGATGATAATTACTGATGAAGTCATTATCCTAATCGATGATGTCCTAACTCTAACAGGAATGAGTCCAATTATAGGCAATATAATTCTTAATGATGTCATTATCCTAAACGATGATATCATAACTCCTGTAGGAATGATTCCAGTCAATGATAATTGCTAATGACGTCATTATCCTAATCAATTATGTCATAGCTATCATCGAAATTATTCCCAGTATATGAATTATAATTCCTCATGACATCATTATCCTGATCGATGATGTCATAACTTGAAGGAATGATTCCCAGAAGAGGAATGCTAATTCCTAATGATTTCATCATAACTAAGATAAATATTCCCGGAATAAGAATGATAGTTG
The DNA here is from genome assembly GCF_036898095.1 of Palaemon carinicauda. Classification (NCBI taxonomy): domain Eukaryota; kingdom Metazoa; phylum Arthropoda; class Malacostraca; order Decapoda; family Palaemonidae; genus Palaemon; species Palaemon carinicauda. Next base: position 49,598,457 of record NC_090743.1, read on the forward strand.
CTGATGACGTCATTATCTTAATCGATAACGTCATAAATCTCACTAGTAATTATTCCCCGTATAGGAATCATAATTCCTAATGATGTCAATATTCTAATGGTGACATTATAACTCCCAGAGGAATGATAATTCTTGATGATGTCATTATTCTAATTAATGATGTCATAACTCTCACAGGAATGATTCCCAGTACAGGAATGATAATTGGCGATGACGTCATTATCCTAAGAGATGATGTCATAATTCTCATAATTCCCAGTATAGGAATGATAATTTTTGATGATGTTAATATCATAATAGATGAAGTCATACCTCCCACAGGAATGATTCCCAGTATAGGAATGGTAATTCCTGGTGATGTCATTATCCTAATCGATGATGTCCTAACTCATAGGAAGGATTCCCAGTAGAGGAATGGTAATTCCTTATGATGTCAATATCCCAATTGATGACGTCATATATTCCACATAAATGACTCCCATTAATTAAATAATAATTGTTGATGATGTCAATATCCTAATAGATGACGTCATAACTCTCATAGGAATGATAATTCCTGATGACGCCATTATTCTAATTTCATGACTCATAGAAATGATTCCCAGTACAGGAATGGTAATTGCTGATGATGTCATTATCCAAATTGATGATGTCATAACTCATAGTAAAGTTTCCCAGTAGGGGAATGGTAATTCTTAATGCTGTTATTATCCTAATCAATGCTCATCAATGGTATCCTTCCTAGTATAGGAAGGATAAATCTTAATGATGTCACTACCCTTATTGATGACGTCATAACTCCCACAGTAAGATTCCCATTACAGTGTTGATATTTGCTGATGATGTCACTATTCTAATCGATTATGTAATAAGTCCCATAAGAATGATAATTCTTGATGACGTCATTATCCTAATCGATGATGCCTTAATTCTCATAGGAATGATACCAAGTATATGAAAGATAATTCCTAATGATGTCAGTATCACAATTGATGACTTGTCATAAATCCCACAATAATTATTCCAATTACAGTTAACATAATTCCTGATTACGTCATTATCCTATTAGATGGTAGCATAGAACGATAATTTCTAATGACTTCATTATCCTAATCAATAAAGTCATAACTTTCATAGGAACGATTCCTAGTACAGGAATTATAATTCCTAATGGCATCATTATCCTAATCGATGACGTCATAATCCCATTACTTATCCGAGGAATGAAATGACCATTCCTAATGACGTCATCATCCTACTCAATGACGTAATAAATGAACCGTTAGTAGATAAAATCACTTACAGGATGTATGAGAATCATTTGAACATTTCTAATCATATTGCTGAGCATATTATCTTGTGTGGGAATCTAGCAAGTGGGTCTAACCCTTGATTTTCTCTCTAAACGATTCCTCTCTACCAATAAGTGATGTCTCTCTCTCTCTCTCTCTCTCTCTCTCTCTCTCTCTCTCTCTCTCTCGGCTTGAGCTAAATTTTGACTCAACTCTTGAATCTCTGGAATCTGGGTTAATGATTCCAAGCCTTCCAGGGATAAGTATAAAACAGATTAACTCAAAGGCTGGCGTCACAGGACTTACGGTCATCCAACAGGGGCGCCCAGCGTCAAACTTTACCAACATTATCCAGACTCATTTGGGAATAGAAGATATAAAATTGCTTTTAAAAATTCAGTGTCAAAAGAAAAAAAAAATAATAGAATAAAGAATAAATATAAAATTAACATAAATTATAAAGCTGATCTGCCACTCCTTTTCTACTATGCATCTACCACCACGTGCTTCCCACATGGAGAGGGAGATTGACGAGGATGGGTGTTGCCGAGAGAGAGAGAGAGAGAGAGAGAGAGAGAGAGAGAGAGAGATGCATGGGACAGGATCAATACAGGTGGGGGAAGCATCCCTCTCCCTTTCCCCATTACCCCATCCAAATTTTCAAAGTTTTGATCACCCCCTCCTCTCAGTAGTCGCCTGCATCCACACACACACACACACACACACACACTCACACACAGATAGATAGATAGAGAGAGTCTTCATTAAAGTTAAATTAACTAATTTACAATATACATCAATTAAAATTGATGCATATAAATGATGTACAATTGCCATTGTGGTAGTGGAAGGAAACTGTGGTGATGATGTGCTGACAATTGAAAATAGAAATTGATCAAGAAAATATACCTATATTGACTACATGATAAGGATTATACATAAGGATTACTCTAAAATAAACAAATACTGAATTACATATATTGAATCTTTGTTTTGCAATAAAAGGACGTGCATACTAGATATGAATATTGCATGCATATTCGAATTAAATTCAATCATATATTTAGTCAGAAGCCCTTTATAACATCAAACTCCTTAAATTCAAATATAAATACCCAAGAGAAAATTCACTACGAGATAAGTCCTTCCCGGCAAGGATTCGAACCAATGAAACGACGAAGTAAGGTGGCATACTATATATTCCAAAAAAAAGAAAATCCTTTTGAGACTAGTACTTCCGCTCGGGCAAGGATTCAAACCTATGAAACGACGAAGTAAGGTGGCATACTATATATTCCAAAAAAGAAAATCCTTTTGAGACTAGTACTTCCGCTCGGGCAAGGATTCAAACCTATGGCTCTGAATTGAATCGAAGCAGGACAGTGGTTCATCCAATCAGGATATAATTCTTTTGCAGTTAAGTGTAAGTCTTAAGATAAAAGAAAGTTAGTCTTAATTTTAGGCCAAATACATGATAATTTTTTGGCTACGAGCCAGTGTCAGCCTGACCCACTTCCGGAGTAAGAAGTACTTATTATAAAATAAATCTACCTCTATATATTTCTACAAGGTCGAATGAATCATATTAATATATGTCTGTTGCTCAACAAATGAAAATAGTCTCTTATATTAGTGACATACACATCTCTCTCTCTCTCTCTCTCTCTCTCTCTCTCTCTCTCTCTCTCTCTCTCTCTCTCTCTCTCTCTCTATATATATATATATATATATATATATATATATATATATATATATATATATATATATATATATATATATATATATATATATATATCATATGAAAGATAAGACATTATGATCAAAATGACATGTAAATAGATATGCATTCCTTTCAAAAAGGAAACACGTAAACATTTCCAACTTCAAGACAAAATCCTAATGTCTGAAATATACTTTGCTATGGTAAGAAGAAAACAGAGAGAGAGAGAGAGAGAGAGAGAGAGAGAGAGAGAGAGAGAGAGAGAGAGAGAGAGAGAGAGGAGAGAGAGAGAGAGAGAGAGAGGAGAGAGAGAGAGGTGAGAGAGAACATATCTTTCGCAAAAGTTTTATAATGTCAGCAAGAAGCTCTTAATGTGTTTATGGCAGGGTCATAAGCAAAGTTAGATGATGAAAAAAACGAATTTAATGAGAATTTTCACAACATCTCCCAAGACTGTCAAAAGTATTTATGACTTAGACATGTGAGGAAAGTCGGAGTAAGAGATGGAAATAAGAATTTGAAAAATATTAGTAAAAGTAGAAGAATAAGTTTTATAAAAGATAATGCAACTTTTATTGGAGATATTGGCAAGAAGAGATTGTTCCATTGACGCTAATATTACTGATGGAACCGAAGAAAAGAATGCACATAAATATTACAATTAGAGATAGAAATAGTTGAACTATGAGGAATTTTCAGAACGAAACTGGTTCATAAAAACAGAACAAATAGATTGATAACACAAAGAATAAAATCTGAAACGCTAACACAATGAATAATAACAAATGCTAACGCTAACGCAAAGAATAAAAGAATGAGATACTATCTCTGACGCAATGAATAAAAACTGAAAAGATAACGCTAAAGCAATAAATAAAAATCGGCAATGAATAAAAAATTAAATGCAAAAATTGAAACACCAACTCTAAGGAAATTAATAAAAATCTGAAACACTTATCATTATTATTATTATTATTATTATTATTATTATTATTATTATTATTATTATTATTAATACTTGCTAAGCTACAACCCTAGTTGGAAAAGCAAGATGCTATAAGCACTGGGGGTCCAACAGTGAAGATAGCCCAGTGAGGAAAGGAAACAAGGAAAAATAAACTATCTGGAGAACAGAAACAACTTTAAAATAAATATTTCCTAAATAAACAACAAAAATCTTAACAAAACAAGAGGAAGAGAAATAAGATAGAATAGTGTGCACGAATGTGCCCTTAAGGAAGAGAACTCTAACCCATGGTACAGAAACAAAGACTAAAGAACAATGGTTTGATTTTGGAGTGTCCTTCTCCTAGAAGAGCTACTTACCATAGCTAAAGAGTCTCTTCTACCCTTGCCAAGAGGGAAATGGCCACTCAACAATTGCAGTGCATTAATTAACCCCTTGGGTGAAACAGAATTGTTTGATAATCACAGTATTGTCAGTTGTATGATGACAGAGGAGAATCTGTAAAGAATAGGGCAGACTATTCGGTGTATGTGTAGGCAAATGAAAAATGAACCGTAACCAGAAAGAAGGATCCAAAGCAGTACTGTCTGGCCAGTCAAAGGACTCCATAACTCTCTAGTGGCAGTATCTCAACGAGTGGCTTTTTAATTAGAAACAGCTCAAACATGTACAGGAACACAATTAAGTGGTCTGAACATGAATAGAGAATGGAAAACCCATTAATATCGAGTAAGGTAAGGATTAAGAGCCTAATAAGTAAAGTTTGCGGTGGTCTGTCGGAAACGTCCCTGCCTGGAAATATGTTTGGCGGGAGTTAGAGACACGATCAACCTCGATATTATTATTATTACTAGCTAAGCTACAACCCTAGTAGGAAAAGCAAGATACTATAAGCCTAAGGGCTCCAACAGTAAAAAAAAAAAAAACCCAGTGAGGAAAGGAAATAAGGAAATAAATAAACGATATAAGGAATAATGAAAATTAAAATGAAATATTTTGAACATTAAAACAGATATTTGATTTATAAGCTATAAAAGGACTTATGTAAGCCTGTTCAACATTAAAACATTTGCTGTGAGCTTGAACTTTTGAAGTTCTACTGATTCAACTACCCGATTAGGAAGATCATTCCACAACTTGGTCACAGCTTGAGTAAAACTTCTAGAGTGCTGTGCAGTATTGAGCCTCATGATGGAGAAGGCCTCACTATTAGAGTTAACTGCATACCTAGTATTACGAACAGGATGGAACTGTCTGGGAAGATCAGTATGTAAAGGATGGTCCGAATTATAAAAAATCTTATGCAACATGCATAATGAACTAATTTAACGACGGTGTCACAGATTAATATCTAGATCAGGAATAAGAAATTCAATAGACCGTAAGTTCCTGTCAACAAATTAAGATGAGACTCAGCAGCTGAAGACCAGACAGGAGAACAATACTCAAAACAAGGTAAAATAAAATAATTAAAACACTTCTTCAGAATAGATAACCAAAAATCTTGAAAGAATTTTTCAATAAGCCAATTTTTTGTGCAATTGAAGAAGACACAGACCTAATGTGTTTCTCAAAATTAAATTTTCTGTCGAAAATCACACATAAAATTTTAAAACTCATACAAAGTTAAAGAAACATTATCAATGTTGAGATTAGGATATAGAGGAGCCACGGTACTTGACCTACTTACAATCATACTTTGAGTTTTGTTAGGATTCAACATTATACTCCATAACTTGCACCATGCACTAATTTTATCTAGATCTCTATTGAGGGATTCAGATACCCCAGAACTACATTAAGGAGATGGAATTGATACAAATGCATATGCATATGCAACAAGCTTGTTTTCTAGACCAAACCACATGTCATGTGTATATAGTGTATATAGTATATAGTATGAAAAATAATGGGCCAAGAACACTATCCTGAGGAACACCAGATATCACATTCCTATACTCACTATGGTGCCCATCAACACAACTCTTTGTGATCTATTACTTAAAAATTCAATAATGATGCTAAGAAACGATCCACCCACTCCCAACTGTTTGAGTTTGAAAACAAGGGCCTTATGATTAACACGGTCAAAGGCAGCACTAAAATCAAGGCCAATCTTGCGAACCTCCTGACCACAATCAAGGGATTTCTGTACATAATTGGAGATTGTAAGAAGGGCATCACATGCTCCAAGGCCTTTAAGAAAACAAAATTGCAAACTAGGGAACAGATGATTACCTTCAGCAAACCTATTAAGACGTTTTGCCAAAAAACGTTCAAAAACTTTAAAAAATATGGGAGTTCTGGAAATTGGACGATAATCATTTGGACTTGAGCTACCACAAACACATTTACATAGTGGAGTAACATTATCAATTCTCCAACAAGTGCTAAAAGCTTTTCTTCTTGCTAGCTTGCGCAAAATAAGATAACTTTGGAGCTAAGAAATCTGCAGTCTTTATAAAAAACAAAGGAAAAATACCATTTGGATCTACACCTGCATAAGCATCAAGGTCCATCAACAGAGCTTTAATTTCACGAGAAAGAAAAGCTAAACTATTTAGTTTAGCCTCAGGAAAACAGGAATGAGGAATTCGAGTTTCTCATTACTCTGCTAGCAGTCAAACATATCTGCCAAAAGGGTTGCCTTTTCCTTTGGACAGTGAGTGACTGAACCATCAGGTTTAAGTAAAGGAGGACCTGTTGCATCTACACCAAAAAGTGCAGATTTAAGGGTAGTCCACCACTTATTCTCCTGGGTTGTACCAGAAAGAGTTTCTTTTATGGTTAAATTGTATTCTTTTTCAGTTGAGGCATAAACTCTCTGAGCAAAAGCTCCAAGCTGAGCATAGTTATTCCAGGTCAAATCTGATCTGTTACCCTTACAAAGATGATAGGCCTCCTGCTTCTCCAAATAAGCACGTCTACAATCATCATTAAACCATGATTTGTCCTTCACTCGGTACCTTAGTACATGAGAAGGGATACGCCTATCAATTATGCTGACTAGATTCTCATTCAAAGGGACTACAGGATTAACACTACTAAGCAATTGTGACCAATTCAAGCCTAAAAGATCATGCAAAATCCCATTCCAGTCTGGTTAAGATTTCATATAAATCTTATATGAGTAAGATACATCAGAGACAGGCTGCTCAGTCTTCACTACTAATGAAATCAAGGCATGATCAGATGTCCCAACTGGAGAACCAACCTTACTTGTTATAACGTCAGGGGAGTCGGTGTATACGAGGTC
>NC_090743.1:49615691-49618191 GCF_036898095.1 Palaemon carinicauda
CCTCTCTCTCTCTCTCTCTCTCTCTCTCTCATACAATTACACATATATAAACATACACACACACACACACACACACACACACATATATATATATATATATATATATATATATATATATATATATATATATATATATAATATGTGTATATAAATGTGTGTATATCTATCTATCTATCTATGTATATATATATATATATATATATATACATATATATATATATATATATATATATATATATATATATATATATATATATATGTGTGTGTGTGTGTGTGTGTGAGTGAATTAATTATATATTTCATAATTGTCACATATATGGCATATTGATGTACTGATCAATCACGATTATAAAAGAAATATAAAATCAAAAGGAAATATATATATGTATATATATATATATATATATATGCATATATATGTATAGTATATACATATAGTATATATATACATATAAATATATATATATATATATATATATATATAATACATATATATACAGTATATGTGTATATATATACATATATATATATATATATATATAATATATACAGTTTATATATATTATATATATATATATATATATATATATATATAATATATATACATTCAGCCGATACTAGTCCACTGCAGGACAAAGGCCTCAGACATGTCTGTTTATGGGTCTTTCTCTAACAGTCCACACCCGCTATCTCTCTAATCTCGTCATTCCACCCTCTTCTCTTCCTTCCCTTGCTTCTTTTGTAATCTCTAGGGACTCATTCTGTTATTTATTTCGTCAATCTATTATCTGTCATTTTTATTAAATGTTCTGCTCATATCACATTCTTTTTCATACATGATGTTAGAATATCCTCTACCTTAGTTAACTCGTATCCATATTGCTTTTTTCTGTCTCAGACTTATTCCCATTAGTATTCATTTCATAGCTCTTTGAATTGTAACTACCTTATTTTCTAAGGCTTTGGTATGGCTATAAGTTTCTGGTGCATAAGTTAATACTGGTACGATCATCTAATTATATATTTTTCATTTAAGATGCAATGACATATAAATTTTCATAATCTTAATTTGTATACCAAAAGCTCTCCATCCTATGCTTATCATTCTTTTAATTTCGGTCTCATGTCCTGGGGGAACAAGGTCTTTCCTAATTAATTATATGCATTAACAATCTCTGGAGGTTCGTCCATAACTCTGATTTGTTGTCTGCATTTTCATTGAGCATTATGTTGGTTTCACTCAAATTCATTTACAGTCCTACATTTCTACTCTCTCTATTCAAATCTTCTCTCATAATTTGCAAGTCCTCCCATGATTCACTTAAACAAAACTATGTAATCTGCAAGTCTTGAGTTGTTAAAGTATTCCTCATTAACATTAATACCCAATCTATACTTTTAAAAACTTCTTCTAGGCATGCTGTGAATACTATAGGAGAATTGGGGTCTCTTTGTCTAACTCCTTTCTTAATTGGAATTTCCTCACTAATATATATATGTATATATATATACACACATACATACGTATTATATGTGTGTCTGTGTCTTTACATATATATATATATATATATATATATATATATATATATATATTTATGTAATGTGTGTGTTTGTGTTCACACGCGCGCGCGCGCGAGCAAGAGCAAATCTCTAATAAGCACGAAAAGTAAACAAAAAACTAGTACATTCAGAATGATTTTCTATGTAACGACTTACCTCACAATGTGTCAATAATGACATATATACAAACAGTAAACAAAACTCCTTTTATTTTTCTTATTCTCTATAATAAAACCCAGAAATTACAACTTGCAAATTATATCACTTACGCAAGTAAAGACCAAAACCTTATAACACCTAAACTATCTTGATTATGTTAATAAATTCAAGGTTCGCCCTCAAAGACAAACAAGACAAGATCCCTTTCTTCGTTGTCTTGGCTTCTAACAAACAAAGCAATGTTTCTTTTAAGTGAAACAGTTATCATCATTCTTAAGTTTCCTGAGGCATTAGGAAACCTGAGGTCTATTATGGAAGAGTAGGTGTGATACATTCTTAATTATGTATAATTATGTTTAAATATGGTGGTTCCGTGAAGGTGATGCATTTATTATAATGAGTAATTCCCGGTAAATTTGAATAAATATTACAAAGTTTAGTAAATGTTATCCATTTTGTCATTCTAATACATGAAGAGGTCACTTTTAATGCCCTACCTTAGGCTAAATTAGTTCAAGCTTTGTTATGTTACTATTTGTATTATGAATATTGACCAATGGCTACTGTACATATATATATATATATATATATATATATATATATATATATATATATATATATATATATACATATATATATATATATATATATATATATATATATATATATACATATATATATGTGTGTGTGTGTAATATATATAATATAATATAAATATGCCCGTACGTGTATTAATATACATATGTGTGGATGTGGGTGTATGTATATATATATATATGTA
>NC_090743.1:49628191-49630691 GCF_036898095.1 Palaemon carinicauda
TATAACTAATCGTAGCGTCGCCATCACTATTATTGTTATTGTTGCTGTTGTTATAGTTGTTGTTGTTGTTGTTGTTTTTGTTGATGAGCATGGTACGTAGCAATAACAATGACAAGAATAGTTCTTAGAATTAAAATTCGGTGATCGCTAACCTCCCCCAAGGCAGAGAAATGCACGCCCCATCAAGTTCATTTCTCCCAAAACGTTTATTCCAAAAAGTTACATTCCTATCTCTCCCAACTACACATCAAGTGTTGCAAATATCGATGTGCATTTCTATGAAGCGTTTCGTAAAATTTCACTGAAAACGTTTTGCGTACTAGTGCTACCAAACAAGGGAAAAACGGAACAGTAATTTATCTAAAATTCCATTGGCAGAGTACAGGGACAGGAAGACCATTCAGCGGTAAAGGCAATAGTTAAGAGAGGAAGTGGAACACAGGTCAAATGGAAAGATAAACAGTAGGTGGAGGTCAGGGGTAGAACGGACCATGCGAATGCCCTTCATTTAAGCTTAGAGAGTTATTTAAGAAATGCGAACAATTTAGAAAATGTTATAATCTATGGTTATAACAAGAAATATACTTCTTCCTGCGCAAGTGATGAAAAAAGTATTATGCGAGGTGGCTGTTACGTACTAAACAGAGGTAAGGTAACTACAAGTGAAGTTTATTCAACAGATAAAGAGCTTACATACAAACAGTTAAGGGCAACACAGTCACAAAATTCAAAAAATGTGAAACATGCGAAGACAAGCTTAAACAGGGTTTTCTATTATCAGTGCAAGATAAAACGAGAGATAAAAAAGAGCAATATTATTACAGCTTATGAGCGTGTATTAAACACGTGCCGCACAATATCTATTAATCACGAAAAATACACGGCGAGAACCAAGGAATATATATATATATCTATATATATATATATATATATATATATATATATATATATATATCTATATATCTATTATATATATATATGCAGTGTACATATACAATATATATATATATATATATATATATATATATATATATATATATATATATATATATATATATGTATATATATGTATATATATATATATATATATATATATATATATATAAAATAATTCTTTAACGGGTGTCCTTGTTATTTCAGAAATTAAGAGGATAACTTAAATTTACGCTCGTCACAAATACATTTAAATTCTGCGGATAAACAAAAATCCCGTGCATGATATTTCTCTTCCATTCACCTATTCTGCTTCTCATGTCTCATTGTAAGCCATCAACTACAAGGATAAGCTAGCCGGGGCTATTCTCATGACTAGCTGCTGTTCGCAAGAACGTTAGCGGTCACTCATCCAAGCACTGACCAGGTCCAACGTCGTTTACCTTCTCTGGTCAAATGACACCGGAGGATTACAACGTATTTATCAAATATATTGATCATATATTTATTTTTTATCCCCGTCGTTAGTTCAGCAAGAGCTATCAGTAAGTACCAAGTAAGGTAGTAAGGTACACTAAGTATGAGAAAATCTTGAACATAGAAATTTAAGGAATATATTTGAAATTCTGTGTTGCACCAACCACATAAAAACTCGCTTGGCACTTTAACTGCCGGGTTATGCGGCTGCAACAAAATGCTAACGTCCTTTGGGGAGAGAGAGAGAGAGAGAGAGAGAGAGAGAGAGAGAGAGAGAGAGAGAGAGAGAGAGAGAGAGAGAGAGCTACTCCCCGATGAAAGATAATGCATTGGCTATTACCGAGGTCTATCAATAGCCTGAAGAAGAGCACTTAACAGCCGAAAATAACCTTAGAATTAAGCTTAATAGCCGATGAGATCCCGTCACGCCTCTGTTTGGGACTTCTTATCTCTCTTCTTGAGTCCTACTTAAGGCCCCTTGGAGGAGCTATAATGAAGTCGGCAGAGAAGAGAGGGCAGAGGGAGGGAGAGGGGAAGAGGAGGGGGTGGGGGAAGAGGGGGATGTATTCGCTTTCTTATTTTATCATCCTAATTCCTGTAATGTCAGCATTCCAACCGTTGACTCCTGTTCATTTCATTCTTTTTGCATTCTTCTCATTATCGGCTTCTTTCTATTTCCATTCTTCCTTTCATCTCCTTTGTTACTCTATTCTTACTACTTATTCTCCTCCTCCTCCCTCTAAATCCTTTTGTTCTTTTTCTTCTCCTAATCCACGTCTTATTCGCTTCCATCTCAGCCTCCCAATCTTCCTCCTCCTCATCCTCCTTCTTAAAACTTCTTCATCTCCCCCTTCTTCCCCCTCCCCCTTCCCCCAAACTCTCCCCCTCCCACTCTCTAATCCAAGTCCATCCGTCTTGCCCAAGTGAGGGTTTTTCAGTTAATGTTGCTTCTTAATGACTCATCAGCTGTGGGTAATGCCTTCCTCGTCGGGGATTATCTTTTGTGGTAGTTTCCCTCAGCAAAGAAAACTAGACGAGCTTGTTTTTGCTTCGTACTTGACACACCACTGTGTATCATTTGTTGCTCTTA
>NC_090743.1:49635691-49640691 GCF_036898095.1 Palaemon carinicauda
CTGAAGTTTCAAAATTTCAGTTGGAGTTCCAAAATCTAGATCTTTGCTGAAGTTTTAAAATTCCAGTTGCAACCCCAAAATCTAGATCTTTGCTGAAGTTTTAAAATCCCAGTTGCAACTCCAAAATCTAGATCTTTGCTGAAGTTTTAAAATTCCAATTGCAATTCCAAAATCTAGATCTTTGCTGAAGTTTTAAAATTCCGGTTGCAACTCCAAGCTCTAGATCTTTGCTGAAATTTTAAAATTCCAGTTGCAACTCCAAAATCTAGATCTTTGCTGAAGTTTTAAAATCCCAGTTGTAACCCCAAAATCTAGATCTTTGCTGAAATTTTAAAATTCCAGTTGCAAATCCAAAATCTAGATCTTTGCTGAAGTTTTAAAATTCCAGTTGCAACCCCAAAATCTAGATCTTTGCTGAAGTTTTAAAATTCCAGTTGCAAACCCAAAATCTAGATCTTTGCTGAAGTTTTAAAATTCCAGTTGCAAACCCAAAATCTAGATCTTTGCTGAAGTTTTAAAATTCAAGTTGCAACCACAAAATCTAGATCTTTGCTTAAGTTTTAAAATTCCGGTTGCAACTCCAAGATCTATATCTTTGCTGAAGTTTTAAAATTCCAGTTGCAAACCCAAAATCTAGATCTTTGCTGAAGTTTTAAAATTCCGGTTGCAACTCCAAGCTCTAGATCTTTGCTGAAGTTTTAAAATTCCAGTTGCAACCCCAAAATCTAGATCTTTGCTGAAGTTTTAAAATTCCAGTTGCAACCCCAAAATCTAGATCTTTGCTGAAGTTTTAAAATTCCATTTGCAACCCCAAAATCTAGATCTTTGCTGAAGTTTTAAAATTCCAGTTGCAAACCCAAAATCTAGATCTTTGCTGAAGTTTTAAAATTCAAGTTGCAACCACAAAATCTAGATCTTTGCTTAAGTTTTAAAATTCCGGTTGCAACTCCAAGATCTATATCTTTGCTGAAGTTTTAAAATTCCAGTTGCAAACCCAAAATCTAGATCTTTGCTGAAGTTTTAAAATTCCGGTTGCAACCCCAAAATCTAGATCTTTGCTGAAGTTTTAAAATTCCGGTTGCAACTCCAAAATCTATATCTTTGCTGAAGTTTTAAAATTCCAGTTGCAACTCCAAAATCTAGATAATTGCTTAAGTTTCAAACTTCCGGTTGAAACTTTAAATTCCAAATTTTTACTGAAGTTTCAAAATTCCAGTTGCAACTCCAAAATGTAGATATTTCTTATATTAAAATTCCAGTTGCAACCCCGAAATCTAGATCTTTGCTGAAGTTTTAAAATTCCGGTTGCAACTCCAAAATCTAGATCTTTGCTGAAGTTTTAAAATTCCAGTTGCAACCACAAAATCTAGATCTTTGCTTAAGTTTTAAAATTACAGTTGCAACCCCAAAATCTAGATCTTTGCTGAAGTTTTAAAATTCCAGTTGCAACCCCAAAATCTAGATCTTTGCTGAAGTTTTAAAATTCCAGTTGCAACCCCAAAATCTAGATCTTTGCTGAAGTTTTGAAATTCCAGTTGCAACTCCAAAATCTAGATCTTTGCTGAAGTTTTAAAATTCCTGTTGCAACCCCAAAATCTAGATCTTTGCTGAAGTTTTAGAATTCCGGTTGCAACTCCAAAATCTAGATCTTTGCTGAAGTTTTAAAATTCCAGTTGCAACCCCAAAATCTAGATCTTTGCTGAAGTTTTAAAATTCCGGTTGCAATTCCAAAATCTAGATCTTTGCTGAAGTTTTAAAATTCCGGTTGCAACTAAAAATCTAGATCTTTACTGAAGTTTTAAAATTCCAGTTGCAATCCCAAAATCTAGATCTTTCCTGAAGTTTTAAAATTCTAGTTGCAACCTCAAAATCTAGATCTATGCTGAAGTTTTAAAATTCCAGTTGCAACCCCAAAATCTAGATCTTTGCTGAAGTTTTAAAATTTCAGTTGCAACCCCAAAATCTAAATCTTTGCTGAAGTTTTAAAATTCCAGTTGCAACTCCAAACACTAGATCTTTCCTGAAGTTTTAAAATTCAAGTTGCAACTCCAACATCTAGATCTTTGCTGAAGTTTTAAAATTCCGGTTGCAACTAAAAATCTAGATCTTTACTGAAGTTTTAAAATTCCAGTTGCAACTCCAAAATCTAGATCTTTCCTGAAGTTTTAAAATTCAAGTTGCAACTCCAACATCTAGATCTTTGCTGAAGTTTTAAAATTCCAGTTGCAACCCCAAAATCTAGATCTTTGCTGAAGTTTTAAAATTCCAGTTGCAACTCCAAACTCTAGATCTTTGCTGAAGTTTTAAAATTCCAGTTACAACTCCAAACTCTAGATCTTTGCTGATGTTTTAAAATTCCAGTTGCAACTCCAAAATCTAGATCTTCGCTGAAGTTTCAAAATTCCGGTTGCAACACCAAAATCTAGATAATTGCTGAAGTTTAAAACTTCCGGTTGAAACTCTAAATTCCAAATTTTTACTGAAGTTTCAAAATTCCAGTTGCAACTCCAAAATGTAGATATTTGTTACATTAAAATTCCAGTTGCAACCCCAAAATCTAGATCTTTGCTGAAGTTTTAAAATTCCAATTGCAACCCCAAAATCTAGATCTTTCCTGAAGTTTTAAAATTCAAGTTGCAACTCCAACATCTAGATCTTTGCTGAAGTTTTAAAATTCCAGTTACAACCCCAAAATCTAGATCTTTGCTGAAGTTTTAAAATTCCAGTTGCAACTCCAAACTCTAGATCTTTGCTGAAGTTTTAAAATTCCAGTTGCAACTCCAAAATCTAGATCTTCGCTGAAGTTTTAAAATTTCAGTTGCAACACCAAAATCTAGATAATTGCTGAAGTTTCAAACTTCCGGTTGAAACTCTAAATTCCAAACTTTTACTGAATTTTCAAAATTCCAGTTGCAACTCCAAAATGTAGATATTTGCTTAAGTTTCAAAATTCCATTTGCAACTCCAAAATCCAGATCTTTGCTGAAGTTTTAAAATTCCAGTTGCAACCCCAAAATCTAGATCTTTGCTGAAGTTTTAAAATTCCAGTTGCAACCCCCAAAATCTAGATCTTTGCTGAAGTTTTAAAATTCCAGTTGCAACTCCAAAATCTAGATCTTTGCTGAAGTTTTAAAATTTCAGTTGCAACCCCAAAATCTAGATCTTTGCTGAAGTTTTAAAATTCCTGTTGCAACCCCCAAAATCTAGATCTTTGCTTAAGTTTCAAAATTCCATTTGCAACTCCAAAATCCAGATCTTTGCTGAAGTTTTAAAATTCCAGTTGTAACCCCAAAATCTAGATCTTTGCTGAAGTTTTAAAATTCCAGTTGCAACCCCAAAATCTAGATCTTTGCTGAAGTTTTAAAATTCCAGTTGCAACCCCAAAATCTAGATCTTTGCTGAAATTTTAAAATTCCAGTTGCAAATCCAACATCTAGATCTTTGCTGAAGTTTTAAAATTCCAGTTGCAACCCCAAAATCTAGATCTTTGCTGAAGTTTTAAATTCCAGTTGCAACCCCAAAATCTAGATCTTTGCTGAAGTTTTAAAATTCCAGTTGCAACCCCAAAATCTAGATCTTTGCTGAAATTTTAAAATTCCAGTTGCAAATCCAACATCTAGATCTTTGCTGAAGTTTTAAAATTCCAGTTGCAACCCCAAAATCTAGATCTTTGCTGAAGTTTTAAAATTCCGGTTGCAACCCCAAAATCTAGATCTTTGCTGAAGTTTTAAAATTCCAGTTGCAACTCCAAAATCTAGATCTTTGCTGAAGTTTTAAAATCACAGTTGCAACCCCAAAATCTAGATCTTTGCTGAAGTTTTAAAATTCCAGTTGCAACCCCAAAATCTAGATCTTTGCTGAAGTTTTAAAATTCCAGTTGCAACCCCAAAATCTAGATCTTTGCTGAAATTTTAAAATTCCGGTTGCAAATCCAAAATCTACATCTTTGCTGAAGTTTTAAAATTCCAGTTGCAACCCCAAAATCTAGATCTTTGCTGAAGTTTTAAAATTCCAGTTGCAACCCCAAAATCTAGATCTTTGCTGAAGTTTCAAAATTTCAGTTGCAACACCAAAATCTAGATAATTGCTGAAGTTTCAAACTTCCGGTTGAAACTCTAAATTCCAAATTTTTACTGAAGTTTCAAAATTCCAGTTGCAACTCCAAAATTTAGATATTTGCTTAAGTTTCAAAATTCCATTGGCAACTCCAAAATCCAGATCTTTGCTGAAGTTTTAAAATTCCAGTTGCAACTCCAAAATCCAGATCTTTGCTGAAGTTTTAGAATTCCAGTTGCAACTCCAAAATCCAGATCTTTGCTAAAGTTTTAAAATTCTAGTGGCAACTCCAAAATGTAGATATTTGCTGAAGTTTTAAAATTCAAGTTGCAACTCCAAAATCCAGATCTTTGCTGAAGTTTTAAAATTCCAGTTGCAACTACAAAATCCAGATCTTTGCTAAAGTTCCAAAATTCCAGTTGCAACTCCAAAATACAGATCGTTGCTGAAGTTTTAAAATTCCAATTGCAACTCATAATCTAGATCGTTGCTGAAGTTTCAAAATTCCAGTTGCAACTACGAAATCCAGATCTTTGCTGAAGTTTCAAAATTCCAATAGCAACTCCAAAATCCAGATCTTTGCTGAAGTTTTAAAATTCCAGTTGCAACTCCAAAATCTAGACCTTTGCTGATGTTACAAAATTCCAGTTGACACTCTCATATCTAGATCTTAGCGGAAGTTTTAAAATTCCAGTTGCAACTCCAAATCTTGTTCTCTAGAGAAGTTTCAAAATTTCAGTGGCAACTCCGAAATCTAGATCTTTGCGGAAGTTTCAAAATTCCAGTTGCAAACACGAAATCCAGATCTTTGCTGAAGTTTCAAAATTCCAATTGTAACGCCAAAATCCAAATCTTTCCTGTAGTTCCAAAATTGCATTTGCAACTCCAAAATCTTGATCTTTGCAGAAGTTTTAAAATTCCAGATGCAACTCCAAAATCCAGAT
>NC_090743.1:49648191-49653191 GCF_036898095.1 Palaemon carinicauda
CTCTGGACTGATTTGTGCTAAGCGTGAATAGGATGTTGTAATATACATTTGATATTCCTGTGAGAATTTTGAATGCCTCTATTAACTGTCCCCTTAGTCGTGGAGTGTTTAGATGAAATAAGTTTAAACTTTCCATCCTCCGTCTATATCCAAGTTGCCTTAGTGTTGGAACTAGTTTTGGTGGCCCTAACTTATACTGCTTCCAGTCTATCTATATCCTTCTGAATACGTGGAGCCCAGAATTGGACTCTGGATTCTAGATGGATCTTACTAGCGATGTGTACAGCTGTAGTAGTGTCTTTGATTCTGTATTTGAATTGTCTCTTTAGGTACCCTATTAGTTTTTGTGCTTTATTTTCAGCTTTTATGCTCTATTTGGTGAACTTCAAATCCTTGCTGATAATAATACCAAGATCTTCCTTCTGGTCAATACTTTCTATTGCATTACCCAGCAGAGAGTAACTTTGATTAACGTGAGAGAGAACTTTGTTACTTTGATGAATCAGAGAGAGAGAGAGAGAGAGAGAGAGAGAGAGAGAGAGAGAGAGAGCGTTAACTTCCATTGATAAAAAAACAAAGGTTATACAGATCATTTATAATTACTACTATTACACACAAGCAGCCACTTGATAAACACTTGCTTAATATAGTGTTGTATTTCAAGTAATACCCATAACGGTGTTAATAAACATCCATGCGCATACAGTATACTGAAAAATCAATACCCCTAAGCTAGTATAGGTCTACTCTTTTAACAGAAAGCAGATAAAGAGAATGAAAGCTAAATGGAGGACACAATAGCCGGGCAGATCCATGCAATGCTCCTAGATCTGGAAGCTACTTGTTCTTGAACGTGTGACACGCGAAGGAAGACAAAGAACAGAAAGAAAGAACGATAGTCATTTAAAGCAGAATGGGGTGGTACACTTCATGGGAAGCTAAGGAAACGTCTGACAGTTGTGGACATTGTAGCAGGTAACGCTGTGTTCAGAATTAGAGAAACTGTTGGTAAAGTTGATTGTAATATTGAGTTGCTACGTTTGTAAACATGTGATCAAAAACCATTTATTAATTTTATGACCGGCTGTGTAGAAAAATATTGTTATTTGCTTAACAGCACATCGTAAAATCTATAAAAATGCCTTTGATCACGTGCCAACAAAGCTCTGCAGCTTTCTTTTACAAACTGCGTTGCCAACAGTTTGTCTTTTAGTAAACACAGCGACATCAGCTACAATGTACAGCTGCCGGACGTCTCCTTAGCTTTCCCTAAAGTGTACCGGAATTAATGAAGCCACCTGAACTACAAGGTGTTACTGTCCGAGTTTACTGCAAATGATTATTGGGTCAGGTTGCTAGCCCCACATTCTGCAATACGGATGTTAAGATTGTGAGCAAAACAAAACTATTAGGTGAGGGAATACTGAACCTTTGGAACATTAAACTTGCAACAGGTAAAGTAAAAGAACCAGGAGAAGCAAGGAAAGAGGCAGAGTAAAGTAAGACGCCATCGAATGGGGCATACCACCTTGCTATTTTTATAAACCCCTTATTTGAAAGATTCATAACACAAAACCCTCAAACAAGTGACAAAGCAATACATGAAATTCCATAAAAAAGGAAATCGTATAAAGATGGAAAATAATGAAGCATACTCACTCGTTACTTTCTGTAAGTGGTAATGACACCGAACTCTTTCAGGATAGAGTGAAAGAAAGAAGTAGGAGAAGGAAGTAATTTATGGAAGAAAATAAAGGGACATACCCACTTGAAATTTATATAACTAAATTAATAAACAACTGTAGCAACACAAAATTCCTTCCTGGCCGAGTAAAAGGAGGAGGCATTAATTATGAGAGAAAATAATGGGGCATACCCACAGTCATGAAACCCAATTTGTACAAAAAAATATATATAAAAACATCATGAAAGAAAGTATAGAAAATAAGATAAAAAGCCAAAGGTGGACTTACGGAATGGGTGGCCCTACAAATAGCAGAGTATCATTCGCTGAACGTTCAGTTATCGTGGTGTGTTGTGACGAGCCGAGAGAAGGTTGTGACTCAAAGGCAGTATGAAAGCAACTGAGTTCCTTTATTATAGAACACTCCCCTATATATACAAAACCTCAAGGCAACAGGAAATTTCATTTTCGAAAAACAGACAATGTTACATAGGAGAAACGCAGACATGTTTATTCTGGTTCTTTTTAGTGCGAGGGAAGAGCGAAGATACAAGCATAATATATACAAAAGGAATTATGTACGATCGTGTGACACACGGTTGGTACAGTGTCTTACGGGAAAGCTTAACAGACTTGAGCAAACAATAATGTGTTACAGTAAGATGTGATTTCTCAGAAAAAGTTGGTGAAAACGTTTACATTTCTTTATGGGAAATTACTCAAATATTCTTTTGAAGATGTTATGATAATATATTGATAAATAAAGAAATACAATTTAGATTAATAAATGAGAAATATATAATCGAATTACACAAAATCAAAAAATACATGTATTAAAAACTTAGGGAAACATACTAAAATATTCATTTAAAATGTTATGCAAATGGATTGATAAGTAAATAAATAAAATGTAGAATAATAAATAGGTAAATAATTGAATTATACAAATTACGAAAAACATGCATTAATAAAATTGAGGAATCAAACTCAACAAATATTCATTTACAATATTTTGATAATCTATTAATAATGTAATAAAACAAAGTTAGAATATTTGGAATGTAAATATTTGAATCAAACAATTTAAAAAAAATGAATAAAATACGAAGGCAACGCAACGGGTATCAATCTACCCAGAGCGTAATCCTATCAAATTGTAAGATAATAGGATGAAAAATGAGTCTACGGCTTCGTCGTCAAAATATTTTGAAACTTTTGGGAAAAGATGAATAAGGAGGGGTCGATGGCTCGCTTGATTATTATCATAAAGCATGGAAGAGAGAGAGAGAGAGAGAGAGAGAGAGAGAGAGAGAGAGAGACTATAGATTGAAGACTGAACGGGCCTAATATGTGTATTAACCTGTCGTGAAACTTAGCCAATGGGAGAGGGGCAATCCATGACGTCATCGTGATATCTAAACCGATTTGCTATATAACCAAAGGATGTTCGATATAATCCGATATCAGTTTGCCGGTTATATTTTGTATTATCTGAATCCATGATTAAGTTATAGCTAGTATTTGAAACTGCCCCAAAATAGACTAATGTTTTATTTTCATACAACAATGTTTCGTTACATTAGCTCGACAAGGCCACTTAATAAAATAAAACCAAGTTTTCACAATAAACAAAGGGATTAATCAAGGAGTTTGGCGGCCAATTACATGTTATTAACCCAAATTTTGTGTTATATACATAAAAATGATAATGGTAATAACAAAATAAACAAATGATAGCAATTACAACAATCTTCATCACGCTACAGGCTATCAGAAAGATTTCAGGAGAGAGAGAGAGAGAGAGAGAGAGAGAGAGAGAGAGAGAGCTGACTTGTGCCTCACTGATAATCGCGCACATATGCACAGACAGAGAGAAACACACAAACAGACTATATATATATATATATATATATAAAATATATATACATATATATATATAATATATATATAATATATATAATATATATAATATATATATATATATATATGTGTGTGTGTGTGTGTGTGTATACACAGAAGGGGTACACGTCTAGACGTCCTAACTTAGGAATAAGTTGTTGGTAGAAATTGAAATTGAAAGAATGATTTTCCATTGCAACGCCACGTTGTTTTTGTTTTATCTATTACTGTTGGTTCTTTTGGTTATTTCTCAGATTTGTGTTTACCTATTTTTTTCTTTTTACAATATTTTCTACTTTTTCAAACAGGGACATTAAATTTGTAAATTGATCTCAAATGAATAGGTGAGAGTTTATAATAATAATAATAATAATAATAATAATAATAATAATAATAATAATAATAATAATAACAATGATGATACTTTTCCCGACTTTAACCTGATGTTTTTCCAAAAACTTTCCCTGTTACTTTTCCCAAAACTTTCTCCAAAATAATGGAGAAAGAGATTAACACTGAGACTTATCACAAACTTCCAGAAGAATGCCCGTCAGTAACAATTCCCAAGAGAGACATCTTCCAAACAAGTCATTACTAACCAGTTCTTGACCGTACTCCTCACAAGCCAACCCACGCCCAACGCAGGCCTCCAACCCTGACCCCCTCTCCCTCCTCGTTAGAAAACGCTTTCCCAACATTACGAATCTATCACAATTCAATGCTCAATAACAATATCATAGAAGGAAATCATTCATTTAGTTGTTTGAAGGTTTAAAATTAGTGCATGGTGCAAATATGGGGTATGAAGTTGAATCCTAATAAAATTCAAAGTTTGATTGTAAGTAGGTCAAGGACGGTGGCTCCTCAACATCCGGATCTCAGTATTGATAATGTTTCTTTTAATTTTATGACTTTTAAAATTTTAGGTGTGATTCTCGACAGCAAATTTACTTTTGAGAAAAACATTTGGTCTGTGTCTTCTTAAATTGCACAAAAAATTGGCTTATTGGGAAAATCTTACAAGATTTTCGGTGATCAATCTATTCTGAAAAAGTGTTTTAATTCTTTCATTCTACCTTGTTTGATTATTGTTCTCCTATCTGGTCTTCAGCTGCTGATTCTCATCTTAATTTGTTGGACAGAAACTTACGGTCTATTAAATTTCTTATTCCTGATCTAGATATCAATCTTTGGCACCGTCGTTCAATTAGTTCATTATGCATGTTGCATAAGATTTTTCATAACTCTGACCATCCTTTACATTCAGATCTCCCTGGACAATTCTATCCTGTTCGTAATACTAGGCAGGCAGTTAATTCTAATAGCTAGGCCTTCTCCATCATGAGGCTCAATACTATACAGTATTCTAGAAGTTTTATTCCAGCTGTTACCAGTTGTGGAATGATCTTCCTAATCG
>NC_090743.1:49655987-49663487 GCF_036898095.1 Palaemon carinicauda
ACATTTTGCACACGCCAAGAAGCTTAATTGCCTCTAATTAGACTGATAAGAGCCATCCACTGGATGAACGACCGTTAAACGCAATATAATTACGCATAATCATGAGCTCAAATCTGGCCATTGTATCAAAGGAATAAGATTCCATTACGTATTCGAAGTGCTTTCTAGAATCCACTTGGGAAATTTTAGGCCAAAGATGATGGGATTTTACCAGAGGCCAATTATGCTGTACAGAATTACAACAGGTGGTGTTACTGTAGTCATTATTATTATTATCATTATCATTATCATTGTTATTATTATTATTATTATTATTATTATTATTATCATTCTACAACCCTAGTTGGAAAAGCAGGATGCTATACCCTAAAGGGCTCCAATAGAAAAAATAGCCCAGTGAAGTAAGGAAATAAGGAAACTGAACGAATAGTGTGCCTGTGTGTACCCTCAAGCAAGATAACTCTAACCCAAGATAGTGGAAGACCATGGTACAAAAACTATGGCACTACCAATGACTTGGAGAACGGTGGTTTGATGTTCGTGTGTTCTCTTAGAAGAGTTGCTCACCATAGCAAAAGAGTCTCATCTACCTTTTCCAAGAGGAAATTAGCTATTGAACAATTACAGTAGTTAACACCCGGAGTGAAGAAGAAGTTTTTGGTTATCTTAGTATTGTGAGGTGTAATACCTTTTACATATTTTCAAACATTCGTATGAGTTATTCGTCGAATTAATCTACTTTTGTATCATTTTGTATTTTATTAATCTTCTTATTCGATTTAACTAATAAAAAAAACGATTTTCTTAACGTCCTACTTATTCTCAAATGAAAATATGAAAACTAAAACTCTTATATATCAATATACTTTTCTCAACTTCTCCTTTTTTTTCAAAATTGGTCATATTTTTTTCAAAATTTTTCATATTTCTCACCTTATTCGTAAGTGATTAATTCACCATTAACAATAATAGTATAATTTTTCGTCATTGAAAGCAGTATGGAAAAGAAACAAGGAGTAAGAACACGAGAAATAAAAAGAATTAACTAAACCCAGTGAAAGAAAACAAGCAACATAAAACACATATTAATAAAAAAAATGCAAAAATCTTTTGTAATGTTCACAAAACAGATGCAAAAAATAAAAGTTCTTAAAAATAAAAAATAAAATTAAGTCTAGAAGTAAAAAGAAAGCAACATTTGAAACCAATGAAAAAAATACTTTTGAATGATTGCGCTAGAATCAGGATGAATGGCCCAGTATCTGGGGCTAAGGAGGCCGTTCATTTCAAGGAACAAACCGGGGAAATATTTCAATTACCGAAGTAATATAGAAACCACCCTTTAGGAGCGCCTAATGTGCAATTCGCGAGGCACACTGATGGCACTAACTATTTGATAAGACAAGAAACATTAATGACATCAAATTAACAATATTTTCATTGAATACATGTATGCATACTGTATACGGTATGAATATCACACACACACACACACACACACACATATATATATATATATATATATATATATATATATGTGTGTGTGTGTGTGATATATATATATATATATATATATATATATACAGTATATATAAATGTATATATACATTTATATAAAAATTTATATATATATATATATATATATACATACAACAACAACAACAAATGCAGCCGTCCACTACAGGACAAAGACCTCAGACATGTCCTTAGCCATGTCTAGCGTTTGGCCATTTTTATCACCATGCTAGTCGCTACAAATTGGTGATGGTGGGAGATTTTAATTTGATCGCTCACAGCAAACCAATCTAGTATGAGTGGCCGTAACTATGCTTTGCTGATCATGGCAATATACAAATCCCTCTATCACGTTGAGGTACTTCTACTCGGAAAGGGTCATATGAATAATACCCATAATTAACGGGCATACTGTATAACATAAGATATACGTTACATCACGCAAACATCCGGCCTAGGAAAATAAACCCCCGGATTCAAACAAACACGTTTTGACAAGCAGAGGTCAGCAGCTTCCATAAAGATATCGGCAAAGTTCAAATGCCATTATTCTCGCAATGACGTCAGAGCCAGACTCTTTTTCTTGGGTAGCATGCAGTATTGAAGTCTACGGGTCAAACACGTATGTTTTCGACATGGAAAACACGTCACAAAGCGCGTCGGTGCCTTTACATTTCACAGCAACAGGCAATTTATGGTTTGCATATCTTTGCATGCTTTTGTAAACATGAGTGCAAATTCGAGTTTTTTATGGCTGATTAGTAAACATGAGACAATACCTCTGTTAATGGTTAGTGCGCCTATAATAGTTTACAATTATCAAATACGTGGAAATTTGTGTTCTTGTAAAACCAGTAACATATTTTACAATTGATAATCATTCCATCGGGAAAGGACAGACGCCGTCGAAACATAAGACCCTTGAACATCCTTGAAGAAAGCCGTAGGGGTAGCAAACTCACTAGATAAATAGGTCCTACTTCCTGAAATCTAGAATGATTGACCATCCCCTCTAAGGGATGAATGTGTACCAAATATACAGTATGTGTGTGAGTAAATATTCATTCTTTTCGGCACTTTTCATTAAATGCCAAAGAATTCGTGGCATTAAATATTTTACAGCAACACTTTTCTAGTTCTATGTATCTTTACCTGTCTGCATGGCTAGTTATTTAAGGAAAAGCCGGAATTTGTTACTGTGCTAGTCTCTTTGTTCACCTTTTGCAGCTAAAATGTATCGGATTTCGTCCGGGCATGCTTGCAAATAAATCATTATCCTTAAAAACGAGAATAGACACCTAAAAACAACAAATATCAACAATTGAAGATATTTGACAAGAAAAATCATGAAAATACCACTGAAGATTACAAAATCTTTACTGAAGTTTCAGAATTCCAGTTGGAGCTCCAAAATTAGATCTTTGCTGAAGTTTTGAAATTTCAGTTGCAACTCCAAAATCTAGATATCTACTTTGCTGAAGTTTCAAAATTCAAGTTGCAACTCCAAAATCCAGATCTTTGCTGAAGTTTCTAAGTTCCAGTTGCAACTAAAAAATCTAGATCTTTGCTGAAGTTTTAAAATTCCAGTTGCAACTAAAAAATCTAGATCTTTGCTGAAGTTTCGAAGTTCCAGTTACAACTCCAGAATCTAGATCTTTGCTGAAGATTCAAAATACCAGTTGCAACTCCAAAATCTATATCATTGCTGAAGTTTCAAAATTCCAGTTGCAACTCCAAAATCCAGATCTTTGATGAAGTTTCGAAATTCCAGTTGCAACTCCAAAATCTAGATCTTTGCTAAAGTTTTAAAATTCCATTTACAACTCCAAAATCAAGATCTTTGCTGAAGTTTCAAAATTCCAGTTGCAACTCCAAAATCTAAATCTTTGCTGAAGTTTCAAAATTCCAGTTGCATCTCCAAAATCTAGATCTTTGCTGAAGTTTCAAAATACCACTTGCGACTCCAAAATCTATATCATTGCTGAAGTTTCAAAATTCCAGTTGCAAGTCCAAAATCAAGATCTTTGCTGAAGTTTCAAAATTCCAGTTGCAACTCCAAAATCTAGATCTTTGCTGAAGTTTCATTACCGAAGTTGGAACTCCAAAATCTAGATCTTTATGGAAGTTTCGAAATTAAAGTTGCAACTCTAAAATCAAGATCTTTGCTGAAGTTCCAAAACTTCAGTTGCAAATCCAAAATCTTGATTTTTGCTGAAGTTTACAAATTTCAGTTGCAACTCCAAAATCGGGATCTTTGCTGAAGTTTTAAAATTCCAGTTGCAACTTCAAAATCCAGATCTTTGCTGAAGTTTCGAAATTCATTTGCAACTCCAAAATCTAGATCTTTGTGGAAGTTTCAATATTGAAGTTGGAACTCCAAAATCCAGATCTTTGCTGATGTTTTAAAATTTCACTTGCAGCTCCAAAATCTAGATCTTTATGAAAGTTTAAAAATTAAAGTTGCAACTCCAAAATCCAGATCTTTGCTGAAGTTTGAAAATTCCAGTTGCAACTCCAAAATCTAAACCTTTGCTGAAGTTTCAAAATTCCAGTTGCAACTCCAAAATTCAGATCTTTGCTGAAGTTTCGAAATTCCAGTTGCAACTCCAAAATCTAGATCTTTGCTGAAGTTTTAAAACTCCAGTTGCAACTCCAAAATCCAGATCATTGCTGAAGTTTCAAAATTCCAGTTGCAACTCCAAAATCTAGATATTTGCTTAAGTTTTGAAATTCCGGCTGCAACTCCAAAATCCAGATAAGTGCTGAAGTTTTAAAATTCCAGTTGCAATGACAAAATCTAGATCTTTACTGAAGTTTTAAAATTCCAGTTGCAACTCCAAATTCTAGATCTTTGCAGAAGTTCCAAAATTCCAGCTGCCACTCCAAAATCCAGATCTTTGCAGAAGTTTTAAAATCCCAGTTGCAACTTCAAAATACAGATCTTTGCTGAAGTTTCAAAATTCCAGTTGCAATTCCAAAATCCAGATCATTGCTGAAGTTATAAAATTCCAGTTGCAAATTCAAAATCCAGATCTTTGCTGAAGTTTCAAAATTCCAGTTGCAACTACAAAATCCAGATTTCTGCTGAAGTTTCAAAATTCCAGTTGCAACTCCAAAATCTAGATCTTTGCTGAAGTTTTAAAATTCCAGTTGCAACTCCACAATCTGGATCTTTGATGAAGTTTCAAAATTCTATTTGCAACCCAAAAATCCAGATCTTTGCTGAAGTGTTAAAGTTCAAGTTGCAACTCCAAAATCCAGATCTTTGCTGAAGTTTTGAAATTCCAGTTGCAACTCCAAAATCTAGATGTTTACTAAAGTTTCAAAATTCCAGTTGCAATTCCAAAATCTAGATATTTGCTTAAGTTTCAAAATTCCAGTTGCAACTCCAAAATGTAGATCTTTGCTGGAGTTTTAAAATTCCAGTTGCAACTCCAAAATCCAGATCTTTGCTGAATTTTCAAAATTCCAGTTGCAGCTCCAAAATCTGGATCTTTGCGAAAGTTTCAAAATTCCAGTTGCAACTCCAAAATCTAGATATTTGCTTAAGTTTCAAAATTCCGGTTGCAACTCCAAAATCCATATCTTTGCTGAAGTTCTAAAATTCCAGTTGCAACTCCAAAATCAAGATCTTTGTGGAAGTTTTAAAATTCCAGTTGCAACTCCAAAATCCAGATCTTTGCGGAAGTTTTAAAATTCCAGTTGCAACTCCAAAATACATATCTTTGCTGAAGTTTTAAAATTCCAGTTGCAACTCCAAAATACATATCTTTGCTGAAGTTTGAAAATTCCAGTTGCAACTCCAAAATCTAGATCTTTGCTGAAGTTCTAAAATTCCAGTTGCAACTCCAAAATTCAGATCTTTACTGAAGTTTTAAAATTCCAGTCGCAACTACAAAATCCAGATCTTTGCTGAAGTTTTAAAATTCAAGTTGCAACACCAAAATCCAGATCTTTGCTGAAGTTTTAAAATTCCAGTTGTAACTCCAAAATGTAGATCTTTGTGGAAGTTTCAAAATTCCAGTTACAACTCCAAAATCTAGATCTTTGCTGAAGTTTTAAAACTCCAGTTGCAACTAAAAAATCCAGATCTTTGCTGAAGTTTCTAAGTTCCAGTTGTAACTAAAAAATCTAGATCTTTGCTGAAGTTTTAAAATTCCAGTTGCAACTAAAAAATCTAGATCTTTGCTGAAGTTTCGAAGTTCCAGTTGCAACTCCAAAATCTAGATCTTTGCTGAAGTTTCAAAATACCAGTTGCAACTCCAAAATCTATATCATTGCTGAAGTTTCAAAATTCCAGTTGCAACTCCAAAATCCAGATCTTTGATGAAGTTTCGAAATTCCAATTGCAACTCCAAAATCTAGATCTTTGCTAAAGTTTTAAAATTCCATTTACAACTCCAAAATCAAGATCTTTGCTGAAGTTTCAAAATTCCAGTTGCAACTCCAAAATCTAAATCTTTGCTGAAGTTTCAAAATTCCAGTTGCATCTCCAAAATCTAGATCTTTGCTGAAGTTTCAAAATACCAGTTGCGACTCCAAAATCTATATCATTGCTGAAGTTTCAAAATTCTAGTTGCAACTCCAAAATCAAGATCTTTGCTGAAGTTTCAAAATTCCAGTTGCAACTCCAAAATCTAGATCTTTGCTGAAGTTTCAAAATTCCAGTTGGAACTCGAAAATCTAGATTTTGCTGAAGTTTCAAAATTCCATTTACAACTCCAAAATCAAGATCTTTGCTGAAGTTTCAAAATTCCATTTACAACTCCAAAATCAAGATCTTTGCTGAAGTTTCAAAATTCCAGTTGCAACTCCAAAATCTAGATCTTTGCTGAAGTTTCAAAATTCCATTTACAACTCCAAAATCAAGATCTTTGCTGAAGTTTCAAAATTCCAGTTGCAACTCCAAAATCTAGATCTTTGCTGAAGTTTCAAAATTCCAGTTACAACTCCAAAATCTAGATCTTTGCTGAAGTTTCAAAATTCCAGTTGCATCTCCAAAATCTAGATCTTTTCTGAAGTTTCATTACCGAAGTTGGAACTCCAAAATCTAGATCTTTATGGAAGTTTCGAAATTAAAGTTGCAACTCTAAAATCCAGATCTTTGCTGAAGTTCCAAAACTTCAGTTGCAAATCCAAAATCTTGATTTTTACTGAAGTTTACAAATTTCAGTTGCAACTCCAAAATCGGGATCTTTGCTGAAGTTTTAAAATTCCAGTTGCAACTTCAAAATCCAGATCTTTGCTGAAGTTTCAAAATTCCAGTTACAACTCCAAAATCTAGATCTTTGTGGAAGTTTCAATATTGAAGTTGGAACTCTAAAATCCAGATCTTTGCTGAAGTTTTAAAATTTCACTTGCAGCTCCAAAATCTAGATCTTTATGGAAGTTTAAAAATTAAAGTTGCAACTCCAAAATCCAGATCTTTGCTGAAGTTTGAAAATTCCAGTTGCAACTCCAAAATCTAAACCTTTGCTGAAGTTTCAAAATTCCAGTTGCAACTCCAAAATTCAGATCTTTGCTGAAGTTTCGAAATTCCAGTTGCAACTCCAAAATCTAGATCTTTGCTGAAGTTTTAAAACTCCAGTTGCAACTCCAAAATCCAGATCATTGCTGAAGTTTCAAAATTCCAGTTGCAACTCCAAAATCTAGATATTTGCTTAAGTTTTGAAATTCCGGCTGCAACTCCAAAATCCAGATCTGTGCTGAAGTTTTAAAATTCCAGTTGCAATGACAAAATCTAGATCTTTACTGAAGTTTTAAAATTCCAGTTGCAACTCCAAAATCTAGATCTTTGCAGAAGTTCCAAAATTCCAGCTGCCACTCCAAAATCCAGATCTTTGCAGAAGTTTTAAAATCCCAGTTGCAACTTCAAAATCCAGATCTTTGCTGAAGTTTCAAAATTCCAGTTGCAATTCCAAAATCCAGATCATTGCTGAAGTTTTGAAATTCCAGTTGCAAATTCAAAATCCAGATCTTTGCTGA
>NC_090743.1:49668487-49713487 GCF_036898095.1 Palaemon carinicauda
CGGACAGTATCGTGGTAGAGTTGATGAGAGAGAGAGAGAGTTAGCTTTGATTAATGAGAGTGTGAGTGTTAGTTTTGATTAATGTGTGTGAGAGATATATAGATACAGAGAGAGAGTTAGCTTTGATTATTCAGAGTAGTGTGGTAGACTTAATGAGAAAGTGAGTTAGTTTTAATTAATGAGTTGAGTGTTAGCTTTGATTAATGTGAGAGAGAAAATTAGCTTTGATTATTTGGAGTAGTGTGGTAGACTTGATGAAAGAGTGAGAGTTAGCTTTGATTAATGAGTGTGAGTTTTAGCTTTGATTAATTTATGTATGTGAGAGAGTTAGCTTTGATTAATGTGGGTGAGAGAGCTTTGATTGATGAGAGAGAGAGAGAGAGAGAGGAGAGAGAGAGAGAGAGAGAGAGATTTTGGATATAGAGAGAGGGAGAGATAAAAGGATTTTGGATAGAGAGAGAGAGAGATAAAAGGATTTTGGATAGAGAGAGAGAGAGAGAGAGAGAGAGAGAGAGAGAGAGAGAGAGATAAAAGGATTTTGGATAGAGAGAAAGAGAGAGAGATAAAAGGATTTTGGATAGAGAGAGAGATAAAAGGATTTTGGATAGAGAGAGAGGGAGAGATAAAAGGATTTTGGATAGAGAGAGAGAGATAAAAGGATTTTGGATATAGAGAGAGGGAGAGATAAAAGGATTTTGGATAGAGAGAGAGAGATAAAAGGATTTTGGATAGAGAGAGAGAGATAAAAGGATTTTGGATAGAGAGAGAGATAAAAGGATTTTGGATAGAGAGAGAGATAAAAGGATTTTGGATAGAGAGAGAGAGAGAGAGATAAAAGGATTTTGGATAGAGAGAGAGAGAGAGAGAGAGAGAGAGAGAGAGAGAGATAAAAGGATTTTGGATATCTCAAAGACTTCTTAGTCCATCTGCAGAGACCCCATTTACTCTTGAGTAGAGCGATTCATTTTAAGCATTTAGAGAGCTCTCATGATCTTGTCTACCTTATTCTTGAACTCGTTTACAGTGTTACTGTTTACTACAACCGCTGAGAGAGAGAGAGAGAGAGAGAGAGAGAGTTAGCTTTGATTATTCAGACTAGTGTGAGAAACCTGATGTGAGAGTTACCTTTGATTAATGAGAGAATATGAGTTTTAGCTTTGATTAATGTCTGTGCGTGTGTTGTGTGTGAAAGAGAGAGAGAGAGAGAGAGAGAGAGAGTGTGTTAGCTTTGATTATTCATAGTGTGATAGACTTGATGAGAGAGTGAGAGTTAGCTTTGATTAATGAGTGTGTGAGTTAGGTTTAAGTAATGTGAGAGAGAGAGAGAGAGAGAGAGAGAGAGAGAGTGAGTTATCTTTGATTATTCAGAGTAGTATGGCAGACATGAAGAAAGAGTGGGAGAGTTAGCTTTCATTAATGGGAGAGTGCAAGTGTTAGCTTTGAATCATGTATGAGAGAGAGAGAGAGAGAGAGAGAGAGAAAGAGAGAGAGAGAGTGTTAGCTTTGATTATTCAGAATAGTGTGATAGACTTGATGAGAGAGTGAGAGTTAGCTTTGATTAATGAGTGTGAGTGTTAGCTTCTATTAATGAGAGAGAGAGAGAGAGAGTTAGATTTGATTATTCAGAGTATTGTCGTAGACTTGATGAGAGTGAGAGAGTTAGCTTTGATTAATGAGAGTGAGAGTTAGCTTTGATTAATGAGAGTGAGAGTTAGCTTGATTAATGTGTGTATGAGAGAGAGAGAGAGAGAGAGAGAGAGAGAGAGAGAGAGGGGTTAGCTTTGATTATTCATAGTGTGGTAGACTTGATGAGAGTGAGTTAGCTTTGATTAATGAGCGTGAGAGAGAGAGAGAGAGAGAGAGAGAGAGAGAGAGAGAGTTACAAGGATTCTGGATGTCTCAAAGACTTTTTAGTCCAACCGCAGAGACTCCATTTGCTCTTTGGTAGAGAGATTTAGTTTAAGCATTCAAGAGAGTTCTTATGATCTTGTCCAACTTATTCTTGAACTCGTTTACTGTGTTACTGTTCACTACATCCGCTGGAGGTCTATTCTAAGTATTTGCTATTTTGTATGTAAAGAAATTGCCACATTGAGTAGTGGCGTATGTTTTCAATTTCAGTTTGGATCCGTTACCTCTGGACTGATTTGTCCTAAGCGTGAATAGGATGTTGTAATCTACATTTGTTATTCCTGTGAGAATTTTGAATGCCTCTATTAACTGTCCCCTTAGTCGTCGAGAGTTTAGATCAAATAAGTTTAAACTTTCCATCCTTCGTCGATATCCAAATTGCCTTAGTGTTGAAACTAGTTTTGGTGGCCCTAGCTCGTACTGCTTCCAGTCTATCTATATCCTTCTGAATACTTGGAGCCTAGAAGTGGACTCTGGATTCTAGATGGGGTCTTACTAGCGATGTGTACAGCTGTAGCAGTGTCTTTGTTTCTGTATTTGAATTGTCTCTTTATGTAGCCTATTACTTTTTGTGCTTTATATTCAGCTTTTATGCTCTGTTTGGCGAACTTCAAATCCTTGCTGATAATAATACCAAGATCATCCTTCTGGTCCACACTTTCTATTGCATTACCCAGCAGAGAGTAACTTTGATTAACGTGAGAGAGAACTTTGTTAGCTTTGATGAATCAAAGAGAGAGAGAGAGAGAGAGAGAGAGAGAGAGAGAGAGAGAGAGAGAGAGAGAGAGAGAGAAAGACTTTACTTTGATTAATGAGTGTGATAGCTTTGATTTGTGTAGAGAGAGAGAGAGAGAGAGAGAGAGAGAGAGAGAGAGAGAGAGAGAGAGAGAGAGAGAGCGTTAGCTTCCATTGATAAAAAAACAAAAGTTATACAGATCATTTATAATTACTACTATTACACACAAGCAGCCTCTTGATAAACACTTGCTTAATACAGTGCTGTATTTCCAGTAATACCCATAACGGTGTTAATAAACATCCATGCACATACAGTATACTGTAAAATCAACACCCCTAAGCTAGTATAGGTCCACTCTTTTAACAGAAAGCAGATAAAGAGAATGAGAGCCAAATGGAGGACACAATAGCCGGGCAGACCCATGCAATGCTCCTAGATCTGGCAGCTACTTGTTCTAGAACGTGTGACACGCGAAGGAAGACAAAGAACACAAAGAAAGAACGATAGTCATTTAAAGCAGAATGGGGTGGTACACTTCATGGGAAGCTAAGGAAACGTCTGACAGCTGTGGACATTGTAGCAGGTAACGCTGTGTTCAGAATTAGAGAAACTGTTGGTAAAGTTGATTGCAATATTGAGTTTCTACGCTTGTAAACACGTGATCAAAAACCTTTTATTAATGTTATGACCTGCTGTGTGGGAAAATATTGTTATTTGCTTAACAGCACATCGTAAAATCTATAAAAATGCCTTTGATCACGTGCCAACAAAGCTCAGCAGCTTTCTTTTACAAACTGCGTTGCCAACAGTTTCTCTTTTAGTAAACACAGCGACATCTGCTACAATGTACAGCTGCCGGACGTCTCCTTAGCTTTCCCTAAAGTGTACCGGAATTAATGAAGCCACCTGAACTACAAGGTGTTACTGTCCGAGTTCACTGCAAATGATTATTGGGTCAGGTTGCTAGCCCCACATTCTGCAATACGGATGTTAAGACCGTGAGCAAAACAAAACCATTAGGTGAGGGAATACTGAACCTTTGGAACATTAAACTTGTAACAGATAAAGTAAAAGAACCAGGAGAAGCAAGGAAAGAGGCAGAGTAAAGTAAGACGCCATCGAATGGGGCATACCACCTTGCTATTTTTATAAACCCCTTATTCGAAAGATTCATAACACAAAACTCTCAAACAAGTGACAAAGCGATACATGAAATTCTATAAAAAAGGAAATCGTATAAAGATGGAAAATAATGAAGCATATTCACTCGTTACTTTCTGTAAGTGTTAATGACACCAAACTCTTTCAGGATAGAGTGAAAGAAAGAAGTAGGAAAAGGAAGTAATTTATAGAAGAAAATAAAGGGACATACCCACTTGAAATTTATGTAACTAAATTAATAAACAACTGTAGCAACAGAAAATTCCTTACTGGCCGAGTAAAAGGAGGAGGCATCAATAATGAGTGAAAATAATGGGGGCATACCCTCAGTCATGAAACCCAATTTGTACAAAAAATATATAAAAACATCATGAAAGAAAGTATAGAAAATAAGATAAAAAGCCAAAGGTGGACTTACGAAATGGGTGGCCCCGCAAATAGCAGAGTATCATTCGCTGAACGTTCAGTTATCGTGGTGTGTTGTGACGAGCCGAGAGAAGGTTGTGACTCAAAGGCAGTATGAAAGCAACTGAGTTCCTTTATTATAGAACACTCCCCTTTATATACAAAACCTCAAGGCAACAGGAAATTTTATTTTCGAAAAACAGACAATGTTACATAGGAGAAACGCAGACATGTTTATTCTGGTTCTTTTTAGTGCGAGGGAAGAGCGAAGATACAAGCATAATATATACAAAATGAATTATGTACGATCGTGTGACACACGGTTGGTACAGTGTCTTACGGGAAACCTTAACAGACTTGAGCAAACAGTAATGTGTTACAGTAAGATATGATTTCTCAGAAAAAGTTGGTGAAAACGTTTACATCTCTTTATAAGAAATTACTCAAATATTCTTTTGAAGATATTATGATAATATATTGATAAATAAAGAAATACAATTTAGATTAATAAATGAGAAATATATAATCGAATTACACAAAATTAAAAAATACATGAATTAAAAACTTAGGGAAACCTACTAAAATATTCATCTAAAATGTTATGCAAATGAATCTATAAGTAAATAAATAAAATACAGAATAATAAATGATAAGTAAATAATTGAATTATAAAAATTACGAAAAACATGCATTAATAAAATTGAGGAATCAAACTCAACAAATATTCATTTAAAATATTTTGATAATTTATTAATAGATAGAATATTTGAAATGTAAATATTCGAATTAAACAATTTAAAAAAAATAATTGAATAAAATACGGAGGCAACGCAACGGGTATCAATCTACCCACAGCGTAATCCTATCAAATTGTAAGATAATAGGATGAAAAATGAGTCTACGGCTTCGTCGTCAAAATATTTTGAAACTTTTGGGAAAAGATGAATAAGGAGGGGTCGATGGCTCGCTTGATTATTATCATAAAGCATGAAAGAGAGAGAGAGAGAGAGAGAGAGAGAGAGAGAGAGAGAGAGAGAGAGAGAGAGAGAGAGACTATAGATTGAAGACTGAACGAGCCTAATATGTGTATTAACCTGTCGTGAAGCTTAGCCAATGGGAGAGGGGCAATCCATGACGTCATCGTGATATCTAAACCGATTTACTATATAACCAAAGTATGTGCGATATAATCCGATATCAGTTTGTCGGTTATATTCTGTATTATCTGAAACCATGGTTAAGTTATAGCTAGTATCTGAGACTGCCCCAAAATAGACTAATGTTTTATTTTTATATAACCATGTATCGTAACATTAGCTCGACGAGGCCACTTAATAAAATAAAACCAAGTTTTCACAATAAACAAAGGGATTAATCAAGGAGTTTGGCGGCCAATTACATGTTATTAACCCAAATTTTGTGTTATATACATAAAAATGATAATGGTAATAACAAAATAAACAAATGATAGCAATTACAACAATCTTCATCACGCTACAGGCTATTAGAAAGATTTCAGGAGAGAAAGAGAGAGAGAGAGAGAGAGAGAGAGAGAGAGAGAGAGAGAGAGAGAGCTGACTTGTGCCTCACTGATAACCGCGCACATATACACAGACAAACAGACAGAGAGAGATACACAAACAAACTGTATATATATATATATATATATATATATATATATATATATATATATATATATATATATATATATATATATATATATATATATATATATATATATATATATATATATAATATATATATTATATATATATATATAGATATATAATATATATATAAGATATAATATACATATATATATATATATATATATATATATGTGTGTGTGTGTGTGTGTGTGTGTGTGTGTGTGTACACAGGAGGGGTACACGTCTAGACGTCCTAACTTAGGAATAAGTTGTTGGTAGAAATTGAAATTGAAAGAATGATTTTCCATTGCGACGCAACATTGTTTTTGTTCTATCTATTACTGCTGGTTCTTTTGGTTATTTCTCAGATTTATGTTTACCTATTTTTTCTTTTTATAATATTTTCTACTTTTTCAAACAGGGACATTAAATTTGTAAATTGATCTCAAATGAATAGTTGAGAGTTTATTATAATAATAATAATAATAATAATAATAATAATAATAATAATAATAATAATAATAATAATAATAATAATAATAATACTTTTAACTTTAACCCGATGTTTTTCCAAAAACTTTCCCTATTACTTTTTCCAAAACTTTCTCCAAAATAATGGAGAAAGAGATTAACACAGACTTATCACAAACTTCCAGAAGAATGCCCGTCAGTAACAATTCCCAAGAGAGACATCTTCCAAACAAGTCATTACTAACTAGTTCTTGACAGTACTCCTCACAAGCCAACCCACGCCCAACCCAGGCCTCCAACCCTGACCCCCTCTCACTCCTCGTTAGAAAACGCTTTCCCAACATTACGAATCTATCACAATTCAATGCTCAATAACAATATCATAGAAGGAAATCATTCATTTAGTTGTTTGAAGGTTTAAAATTAGTGCATGGTGCAAATTATGGGGTATGAAGTTGAATCCTAATAAAATTCAAAGTTTGATTGTAAGTAGGTCAAGGACGGTGGCTCCTCAACATCCGGATCTCAGTATTGATAATGTTTCTTTTAATTTTTATGACTTTTAAAATTTTAGGTGTGATTCTCGACAGGAAATTTACTTTTGAGAAACACATTTGGTCTGTGTCTTCTTCAATTGCACAAAAAATTGGATTATTGGGAAAATCTTACAAGATTTTCGGTGATCAATCTATTCTGAAAAAGTGTTTTAATTCTTTCATTCTACCTTGTTTTGAGTATTGTTCTCCTGTCTGGTCTTCAGCTGCTGATTCTCATCTTAATTTGTTGGACAGAAACTTACGGTCTATTAAATTTCTTATTCCTGATCTAGATATCAATCTTCGGCACCGTCGTTCAATTAGTTCATTATGCATGTTGCATAAGATTTTTCATAACTCTGACCATCCTTTACATTCAGATCTCCCTGGACAATTCTATCCTGTTCGTAATACTAGGCAGGCAGTTAATTCTAATAGCTAGGCCTTCTCCATCATGAGGCTCAATACTTCACAGTATTCTAGAAGTTTTATTCCAGCTGTTACCAAGTTGTGGAATGATCTTCCTAATTGGGTAGTTGAATCAGTAGAACTTCAAAAGTTCAGAGTTGGAGCAAATGTTTTTATGTTGATCAGGCTGACATGAGTCTTTTTATAGTATATATATGACATATATGTTTTTGACGTTGTTAATAGTTTATATAGGACATATCTGTTTTGACGTTGTTACTGATTTTAGAATGATTTATTGTTAATTTATTCTCATCATTTATTTATTTCCTTATTTCTTTTCCTCACTGGGCTATTTTCCCTATTGGAGCCCTTGGGCTTATAGCATCTTGCTTTTCCAACTAGGGTTGTATCTTGGCCAATAATAATAATAATAATAATAATAATAATAATAATAATAAAGAGGCCACTCATGAATGGCAGAGGCACGGAACAGTGAGAATGTCCTAGCTAGCAGGACAATGCCCTAGAGACGTACTATAATTACATAAGATCAGCCTCCTAGGCAGATTTGGAGGCTAATCGTATGTATATATGGTATATATAGGACCAGGGAGAGCCAGGCAATGGCTACTGATGACTCAGTAGGTGGACCTATAGACTCCTCAAAACACCCATCCTTAGCTCACAAGGATGGTGAGGTTGAAGGCACTACAAGACTTTTTCAAGCTTGAGCGGGACTCAAATCCCAGTCTGGTAGATCACCAGGGAAGAACGTTTCCAATAGCCTACCACAATCCTTTTGGAGACTTCTCTGCCTAACGATATGCAAGAATGGGGTTCGAGTCCCGCACAAGGTCGATAGTTTGTTGTAGTGTCTGCAATCTCACCATTTTTTGTGAGCTAAGGCTGGGGGAGCTTGGGGAGCCTAAAAGTCTACCATATATATATATATATATATATATATATATATATATATATATATATATATATGTATATATATAAATATATATAACATATATGTATATATATACCATATATATATATATATATATATATATATATATATATATATATATTTATATATATATATATATGTGGCATATATATATATATATATATATATATATATATATTATATATATATATATATGTGTGTGTGTTATATATAAATATATATATATATAAATATATATAACATATATGTATATATATATATGTGTGTGTGTGTGTGTTATATATAAATATATATATATATATATATATATATATATGTATATATATATAAATATATATAACATATATGTATATATATACCATATATATATATATATATATATATATATATATATATATATATATATAAATGGCATATATATTTATATATATATATATTTATATATATATAAATATATATACCACATATATATGGTATAGGCTATATATATATACATATATATATTTATATATATACATATATATATATATATATATATATACATATATATATATATATATGTATGTATATACATTTATACATATACATATATTGGTACTGTCCCTTACCTGTGCCATGCAAGAGTTACCTTTAAACTTTTAAGTACTTCCTACCTTCAATTCCAAAAACAATACCCTATCGCCATAGTCCCCCTATTCCCCTACAGCCCGTATAGGTTCTGGGGAACACGCCTTAGGCGCACAAATAGAGACCATTCCAAAAGCTAGTCAATCAGCATGGTGCAATTCCCTGGGGAGTATCTTTCTCATTCGACCTCCTAAAGAAACGTTCTTCTTTAAGCCCTCACCAGGAGGGTTCTCCATCTCCTCATTTCGTAGTGGTTCTCAGCTGATGAAATCTGGTAATGTTTCTCGTTGTGTACAGCTAAAAGAATTCTTTTTCTTGGGATGAAAAACAAAAATTGTAAACCTTTTACAGTCTACATTTATTTTCTGATGGATTATTTTTTTTTTTTTTTTTTTTTGCGTTATTGGGGAATCGTTACTTGATTACCCATCTGTTTCGCTTATGTGCGCATATATAATCACACTAGCACAGGTATATACATTCTACATGTATAATATATATATATATATATATATATATACTGTATATATATACAGTATATATATATATATATATATATATATATATATATATATAATATATATATATTTATATGTGTGTGTGTATGTGTGTGCGTATATATAAATGAATAAATATATATGTGTATGTATACACATATATAATTCATATATATTTAAATATAGAGTATATATAAACTCATATATAATTACAATATATATATATATATATACATCTATATATATGTATATATATAATATATATATACATATATATATATATGTATATATATAATATATATATATACATATATATATATATATATATATATATATATATATATATATATATATATATATATATATATATATACTGTGCATGAAAAATAGACGAATAAATCTTAATTGTATGCTAAGAGAGAGAGAGAGAGAGAGAGAGAGAGAGAGAGAGAGAGAGAGAGAGAGAGAGAGAGAGAGAGAAAAACATCATCCAAATTCATAGTTAGCCTCAATACCCTTCCGTGAAAGAAACAGGTATAATAAAAGCAATACCTATCAATGAAAGTACAACTCTTTTGGCCAGTATTTATAGATACTGAGACCATTTAATAAAGGAAATCCCCTTATTAAAAGATGTAACAGATATACTCATAAAAATTAACCTTTGATACAAAATTAATATATAAAAGGCCACCAAATAAATAAATAACCTTATAACTTATTAAGTATTTAACAAAAAATATTTACAGATTGTCTTTGCTAATAAAAAAAAAAAAAACCTACTTTTAGATATATTGTGGACAGGCAGACAGATATACAGCAGATATCAATATAAAAACCCGTTCCAATTATAAAAGAAAAATTATCTTTTCTCGTTATGGATTCGTTAGCGACGACACTTGGTCCCACGACAAATACACAACAATAAAAATAAAAATACAAGTGAGGAAATGTTCTTTGAAATAACAAATACACTGAAAAAGAACGATTTCTCGTAGTAAGCATTTTCTCTCTCAGCAAATAATCAAGCAACAAATAAATACACGGACAAGAAAATTCTATCCCAACAAATACACGAGGAAAATTATACTCAAACAAATACACAGACAAGAAAATTTTACCTCAACAAATACACGGACAAGAAAATTTACCTCAACAAATACACAGATAAGAAAATTCTACCTAAAAAAAAAAGCAAACAAGAAAATTCTTCACAAACAAATACACGGACAAGAAAATTCTACTCAACCAAATACACAGTCGCCAAAATTCTACTCAAGCAAATACATCAACTTTTAAATCATCTTCCTCAAAACTACTCACCAAAGTAACGGACAAATAAAAAAGGCAATATCCCCACAGCAAATACACTTGCGAAGACATTTTCTCCCTGAGAAAATACTCTCCCACCAAAGAAAAAAAACAAATCCGCTAAATGCCTGACATGATTGACAACAAAATCTCCGGGATTTGTGGAGAAACGCTACGCTTTCGTGTGAGAGAGAGAGAGAGAGAGAGAGAGAGAGAGGGGGGGGGGGGACAAAACATATATTCCTCTTTATACATACATTATACGAAGATACATACCTATCTACGTATTCATAACTATCTATCTATCTATAGTACATTATATGCTTTTGGGACACAGCTTCTCTATAATAATGTGACGCGACTAAGGCAATTGCATTTCATGAAAATTCTATCTATTCATCTGTCTATCCCATGTGTGTGTATATATATATATATATATATATAGAGAGAGAGAGAGAGAGAGAGAGAGAGAGAGAGAGAGAGAGAGAGAGAGAGAGAGAGAGCCAATCAGAAGCTTCAAACACAATCACTATTGCATGTCACACAGCATAAACGAATTAGCAAACGAAAACAAAAACCCCCAAAAGGCATCTCAATCAGCATCCCTTGAACAGTGGAAGAAATGCACCTTGGTTGCCATGGAAACCGGTTCTTCTGAGCATCTTTCCACCAGTTTAAGTAAAGACAACCAATTGCGGTTTTTGCTGTTTTTAGCGGTTTCGTTTTTAATGATTCCTCTGGATGTAGCGTTGAGGGGAGAACCGATGGAGTGATCAATTTGTATCTTGATTCCATAGTGAAATTTCGCCTCCTGCACAAATAGAGCAGGTTCATCAGGAACACGACGACTACAGTGTTTCACGCTTATATTTTGTATGTATTTTAGAGCTTCCTGGATTTTAAATCATTTCCTTATAATATATATATATATATATATATATATATATACATATATATATATTTATATATATAATGTATATATATACATATATACATATTTATATATATATATATATATATATATATACGGGTGAAAATCAACACAAAATCGGGCTCAAATAGAGATGAATTTCTACCTCAGAGAGAGAGAGAGAGAGAGAGAGAGAGAGAGAGGGGGGGGGGGGGCTATCACACAAGTCATTCGGAATGTAATTGCTCCCGGCCGTCTTATGAACACCAACACCCTGACGAAATGCCAAGATTGCATCCACAACGAAACTGTCAGTCAATCTCTGTGAAAAAGGAAATGATTTCCTTTGGAGATGAAAGATTCATCTCCCGGAGAATCATTTCATCTTGCAATAACATCCATGATTTGTTTACGTATCGAAACAATCAAAACAACATCATCATCGATGATGTTTTTGTTTACTTTTTTTACTCTCGGGAGGGTTGCGAGAGGAAATGTTATTTCAAGGGTGAAGAGGCCAGCCGTAATACGTCAGTAATAACAATGTGAAAACCTACAAGATTCACGGGACCTTTTCATGGTTAAATTACACTTTTATCTAACTTACCAGTCGTTTACAAAATAACAACAACAACAATAATAATAATTATTTCACCTATTATAAATAAAGAGCAAGTATACATATACAAATACAGTATATATATATATATATATATACATATATATATATATATATATATACACATATATATATATATATATATATATTTATATATATATATATGTATTTATATATTATATATACATACATATATATACGTATATACAGTATGTATATATATATATATATATATATACATACATACATACATACATACATACATACATACATACATATATATATATATATATATATACATACATACATACGGTCACGCTGAGCGGCAACCACTGAGAAACGACAACCTACCACAAATTGCCCAAACTTCCGTGT
The DNA here is from genome assembly GCF_036898095.1 of Palaemon carinicauda. Taxonomy (NCBI): domain Eukaryota; kingdom Metazoa; phylum Arthropoda; class Malacostraca; order Decapoda; family Palaemonidae; genus Palaemon; species Palaemon carinicauda. Next base: position 49,681,065 of record NC_090743.1, read on the forward strand.
TGTAGTTTAGGAAAGGGTGAGGGAGTGGTAAGGGTTGAATATGTGTGTGTGCATATCTTCTGTACTTATCCGTCATATTTGACGGGTCGCGTACTCTAGTGATAAATAATAATTAAGAGTCTGGCACTAGATGACATGTAAGGGGAATGACTTAGGCCAGCTTCCTGAAAAATTAATTGTCTCACGGGTGAATAATAATAATAATAATAATAATAATAATAATAATAATAATAATAATAATAATAATAATAATCATCATCATCCTTATCATTATTACCATCATAATCATCATCATAATAATAACATGTGTTACTATAGATTAAAGTCATTTACAGAAAAGATTCTTTTTCACAATATTGAAACAATAGATGCATTATAAATACAATGTCTATTTCAATAATATAGCATCCTATATCTTTCACTTGTTCCCTTGTCTTTTTTTATTTATGATGATGAAATGGTAATTAATTCATTAAATTAATTCCTCTGATCGATGCAGTCACTTATAAGTTATATACTTTATCACTTGTAAAATTTATTCTTACTATAGCTCGAATTTATTTGAAACGTTTACATGGAATCTGATCCTATTATTGATAACCACATTTCGAAGACTAATCCTTTTCAGGTGTAAGATATTTAGTATCAGTAAATATGAGTATGGCAGTAGATGTTATTCATTTTTCAAAAACAATTTCTGTGGCCATACAAGAACCACCTATCAGTAAATGAAAAGAAAGCAATGATTAGAGCAACTCCCACTTCTGGCACATCCGTTTCCACTATGGCTAAAGCAACGATTATCTCAGATATCCTCGCTATTTATAGATTCGTTTATTCATGCCAAAACAGCCTTCCTCTCTCGAATTCATTTGGCACTTCTGTTTTTACTCGTGCGGAGCAATCACAAGGTAGAGACTACCAAAGGAGACAATGCATCTAAAGGAGAGACAATTCTCTAAAGGACTGTCAGTTTTAAGGACAATGCAACTGTTTCTATTCAAAGTTAAATCACAGACAATGCCCCCATTTCATAACAGTTGCCAAATGCATCAAAGTAAAACTTGATTGTGTCAGTTATCATCAACCAATTTCAAGGATCATGTTACCTTTTCTATAAAGAAGTAATTCACAAGCCCCGCCCCATCTCTGACATTGTTGCCAAATGTGTCAAAAGTAAATCTCAATCGTGTCATTTATCGTCAAAGAAAGTAATCTTGTTTCTATTCTTAGTGACAAACAACGCCCTAGGAAGTGACACAGTTGGCAAATACATCCAGATTAGATTCAACTGTGTCGGGTGCCACCAATAGTAATTTTGTTAATCTTTAAGTGACAAACGACGTCTACCTCGTCATGACAGTTCCTAAATGTGACCTAGTAAAATTATGTTATAAAAGAACTGAATGTTTTATTTAAGGAGGAATATATACACACACACACACACATATATATATATATATATATATATATATATATATATATATATATATATATAATATATATATATATATATACTAAATATGAAAGAAAAGTGAATAGAAAATAAGAATTTAGAATAAAAAGAACTAGAGTAACGATGAAAAGGAAAATACCTGAACCTGAATTGAGATCAAATCAGCATAATCTGCAAAACAACAACGGTGTATTATTAGCATCCACGAAGCTGATGTCTGAATTGGAACAACAAAAAGGGAAATAAACGCTCCGAATACCGTTCTTCAAACGAAAACAATGAGGTCTTCTACACTATATGCTACTTGAAATAAAGAAATTCTTTCTCTTAAGTTCACTGCTATAAAACGGGAGACATGAAAAGGGATAGTGACAACAACGTTAGCAGCATAGAGCATAGTACTGGAAATAGTCTGTTCTCAATGCGAACTTGTACTGTGACGTACATAATAAATACTTGTTTAGTAATACACGCACTATATATATATATATATATATATATATATATATATATATATATATATATACTCCATCAGTAGTTACTAGTCCACTGCAGGACAAACGCCACAGACATGTCCTTCCACTTGTTTCTGTGTATGGTCTTTCTATGCCAGTCCAAACCCACAAACTTTCTTAGTTCGTCAATCCATCGTCTTTTCTTTTCCCTGCGCCTTTTGCAATCTATGGGGACTCATTCTCTTTTTCTTAATGTTCATCTATTATCTCTCATTCTCATTATGTGTCCTGCCCATGAACATTTCTTGTTCTCACATGTTCTTAGAATATCTACTTTAGTTTCCTCTCGTATTCATGTTGCTCTTTTTCGGTCTCTTGGTATCATTTCCATCAATATTCATCCTATAGCTTTTTAGTTGTAACTAGATTATATTCTAAGGCTTTAGTAAGGTTCAAAGTTTCTGATGCATAAGTTAATACTGATCTGATCAAATAATTTTCGGGTTAGAGAAAGTGGCATTTTACTTTTCCTAATCTCATTTTGTTTACTAAAAGCTCTCCATCCCATCCATATCCTTCTTTTAATTTCGATCTCGTGTCCTGGAAAAGCACTTACTATCTGTCCGAAGCATGTATATTCATTAATAATCTCTAGAGGATCATCCATAACCCTTATCTGTTGTTTCTGCAATTTCATTGTCCATTATTTTAGTTCTACTCATATTCATTTTCCATTCCTACATTTCTGCTCTCTCTATTCAAATCTCCTATCATCTTTTGCAATTCCTCCCATAATTCACTAAACAGAACTATGTCATCTGCAAATCTTGAGTTGTTAAGGTATTACCCATTAATATTAATTCCTACATTTTCCCAATCTAAATTCTTAAAAACTTCTAGGCATGTTGTAAATAATTCAGGCGAGATGGGGTCTCCCTGTCTAACTCCTTTCTCAATCAGGATTTTCTCACATTCTTTATGTAGTTTTAGGATTTCTGTACTTCCTGTATGGATATCTTCAAATGTTCCAACATAAGATTTATCGATTCCTTGTCTTTTAAGGGTTTTCATTACTGCTGAAGTTTTGACAGAATCAAAAACTTTCTCATAATCTATAAATGCCATACATAGTCATACCATACATAGTGGTTAGTCATAGTCTTGATTTATCTATTAGCTAGTTAATTATACACGTATCTCTCTCTCTCTCTCTCTCTCTCTCTCTCTCTTGTGTGTGCGTGTGTGTACATTTATTATATATATATATATATATATATATATATATATATATATACATATATAATGTTTATATATATACATACACAGTATATAAATGATAGCATACATGTATTTTCATTACACACCAAAATCCCCCTCACAGGGGGTGGCGCCAGATGAGTAAAACCTTCCAGTATCCCTATACATCTTTAGGAGTGAGATTTCTAGTTACATCGACATTTTTATTAGACCCAGAATCTTCTGGTACCCTTCTACAGCTGAGTAGACTGGTGGACGACGGGCCAGGGGCATCACAAGACCTATTGAAAGTGCTGTACCTCCACGCTAAGTACCAACATTACTTGACTCTCCCTTCAAGATAAGGGCAATATGGTTGCTATTTCCTCATAAATACACACACACACACATATATATATAAATATATATATATATATATATATATATATATATATATATATATATGTATATATATACATATATATATATATATATATATATATATATATATATACATATATATATATTGTGTGTCTGTGCGTCTGTGTCTGTGTGTATGTCAGACATATAATTAGCTTTTCCCTCCAACAATGTAAGAGTTACTTATGAGAGGGTATTCCCTCCACCACACCACCAACAACAGAAAGGGCCATCCCTCCAACACATCACCACCACCAACAGAAGGGGTTATCCCTCCAACACTCCACCACAACCAATGGAAAGGGTCATCGCTCCAAAACACCAACACCACCACCTTCAGAAAGGATCATCCCCCAGCACATCAACACTAGCAAGAGAAAGGGCAATCTCTCCAACAAGCCAAGAGCCACCAAATAGAAAGAAGGAGTTTCCTTACACCCTCGCAAAGAAGAGCCCCTTCCCCGCCCACACCGCCACCGCCACCCCCACCGTCGTCCAGAATGCACTCTTCCCTTCAACTCGTAGACAGGTACAGACCCATAGTCATTTAACTCAGTTTCTCCTGACACACCTCTGATCCCAATCAGGACACTGGCTGGAAGGGAAGGGAAGGGAAATCAAATGAAAAGGGGCAACTGGGAAAGATCCGGACTAAAAATTGTTTATAATAAATGAGAAAAAGGGAAATACAAGGAATGTCAAAGTTGTTGAAAGGGAAGTAAAATGTGATGGAAAAAATTAAAGAGAACGCTTTAGCCATAGGACCCAAAAATCAAAAAGAAAAATCAATTATTATGACAAAAAATAAAATATAAACAGTGGATACAAAAGCTGAGAGGACAACGTTGTAAGGGCCTTAAAAATGAAGGCAGGTAAAAGAGATGAACAAAATAAACAAAGACAAAGTAAATAAAACTACCTGTAACTGAAAATGACAGAAATTAAAAACTGGTAGAAAAAAAAAAGTATTAAATTACGCACGTAAACGAGTTTCAATAATTATTTTTGCTTGCAAAAGCACAAAATACAAAAATGTATATAAGCATGCAAACGCATTATAAAAATTGTATTTAGAAATATTTTAAATAATCCTATGCATCTATGAAGAAACCCGTGTCGTTACATAAGAAGAAAAGTCACGAAATGGCAAGGATTACAGACCACATCACCCACAAGCATTACAAAACAACACCGACTTGCCTGAGCATGCACGCACGCTTAGGGTCACGCCCAACGGAGCAGCAGGCAAAGAGAGAAGGTCAACTTTAAATCTGTGTGACCCCTCTCAACCCCATCTCTCCCCCCCATCACACTCCAATTACCATCCCCCTTCTCCTTCAAACACAAGCAAATGCGAATTACACCGGCCGGAGGAGGGGGACACAAGGGGAACTAAACCAACGATTGCCTTTTTTATTATTGTTGATTTTGTTGTTATCAATTCCTCGACTGAATAGTGAATCGGAGACTGTGATTCGTCCAATCACCGTTTTGATTAGGCACATTATTTCCTAATCGACATTTGATTAAAGGGAAGCTGGAATGGCGTTTGATGTTTAGACTTCAGGTGGAAAATGCCAAGTTGAGGCTTCGGTGATTAAGAGATATTTCCACGAATTATGGCCACCTAACAACCTCCCCCCCCCCTCCTTTGGAAGCCTACTCTCTACCACACCTCCCCTTCTCACCTGGGTCATTTTCCCCAGCAAACCTTCAGCTCCTTCCCGTCGCAAGATTTCCTACCTCGCCCTACTCGCGCTCCTGCCTTTTCTGCATTTTCCTTGCCGTACTTATATAAAAAGTCATGCCCTTCCCGTTCCTGTAGGAAAGTCCTTCCCCTAGCCTCCCCATATGTATATCCCCACACCTAAACTTCATTCCCCAATCCTCTCCTAGAGAAAGGCAGACTATTCCTTGGAAAACTCCCCCATCATTCTCCCTCATACGGGAAGATTTACCCCACCTCACTCCTCAGTTACTAAGTAATCCCACATGGTCTTGACATGGAAAATCTTCCTACTCTAAGAAATCTTCCCATTGCCCCCTCCGTAAAGATCTTCTCTTTCCCCCTTCCTTTCCTGGATAATTCTTCCACTTCCATTTTACTGCTTTCTATCACTGTTCTCTTTAAATCTTCCCCCTACCCTAATCACAAGCTTCAAACACCCCATTCCTCACATAATTACTTCTCACACATTCATAAGATCATAAAATTTCCTCTCCCGCATTGTCCAATCCAAGAGCTCTGCAGCACTTCACCATCCAAGGGCTCTATCACACTTCCGTTAGAAGAGTTCTATCTCATTCCCTAATTCACAAGCTCTACCTGACTCCCCCATCCAAGAACTCTAACCCATTCCTCATTCAGAGCTCTACCTCTCCCCATTCAAAAACTCTAACCCCCTATCCAAGAGTTCTACCACTTCCCCATCCAAGAGCTCTACTTCATTCCCCCATTCAAGAGCTCTACCCTTTCCCTTCCAAGACCTCTAACACCTCCCCATCAAAGAGTTCTATCGTTCAACCACTCCCTTATTCAAGAGCTCTGCCCCACTCCGCCATCCAAGAGCACTACCACTCCTCTATTGAAGAGCTCTCCCCCTCCCCTTTCCAAGAGCTCTAGCCATGCCACCCCCCACCCCCCCTCCCGTTATCACTCGTTTCCCACCCTATATCCGATGTTTAATATCATCCTGGGATAATGAACTTAAGTAAAAGGTAATTCCAATGGAGTAAGAAGCTTACATGAAAATACGATTTAATAACAAAGGGTCAAGCTGTAATAGGCTCACAGAATACGCTTCATTTAATTTCCGGGTTCGATGAGAGAGAGAGAGAGAGAGAGAGAGAGAGAGAGAGAGAGAGAGAGAGAGAGAGAGAGAGAGACTAATGACGCCTTATTGTGGTTGAAATTCGTGAAACTAATATGAGAGAGAGAGAGAGAGAGAGAGAGAGAGAGAGAGAGAGAGAGAGAGAGAGAGAGAGAGAGACTAATGAGTAATGACGCCTTATTGCGGTTGAAATTCGTGAAACTAATGAGAGAGAGAGAGAGAGAGAGAGAGAGAGAGAGAGAGAGAGAGAGAGAGAGAGAGAGAGAGAGAGAGACTAATGAGTAATGACGCCTTATTGCGGTTGAAATTCGTGAAACTAATGAGAGAGAGAGAGAGAGAGAGAGAGAGAGAGAGAGAGAGAGAGAGAGAGAGAGAGACTAATGACGCCTTATTGTGGTTAAAATTCGTGACACTAATATGAGAGAGAGAGAGAGAGAGAGAGAGAGAGAGAGAGAGAGAGAGAGAGAGAGAGAGAGAGAGAGAGAGTTATTTCTACAGATGCACTGATAGATATAAATGAGAATTTCATAATTGTGCTCCATTGTAGTCGATCATTGCAACATAAACTGACTTCCCATCTACCATGGCAAAAGCTGATTAGCTATATTCAATTTCTCAAAGCTACATTTTCCATGGAAAATCACCAGGCACTGTGGTTTTTAGAAAAGATTTGTTTTGGAGATACGCCGTATCATGTTGGCGATAAAATGCGTTTATCTTAAGGAAAATAACGTTGTTATATAAGATTATGTATTTTATAAAGTAAAAAGGTTTTTACTTGGTAATTAAAAAAAAATGTAATCAGCATTATGATTACAACTCAATTATCATTATCGTTATTACTTCTGTCCTTGGTATTGCTATTATCATTAAAATCTAACTTGAAACTAATGAATAAACTATGAAAAAAATCACTAGAGAAAAGAAAAATAAACAAAAGAGTCAAGTCCATTTGGAAGAAATCACCTCTCACTGCATACAAATAGCAAAGAAATCTATAAGAAAAAAACTGAGCATAAGAAACACAACAATCATAAATTTTATAAGAATAATGGATTTGAAACCCCTGAAACATTCCCAAATTTGAAAGTTTACAATAGATGGATTGTAATACATCACTAAGAAATCTATCTTTCACAGAGCTGTTATTGGAATAAAGAAAACCAAACCTAAGCATGTCAGGAAATAGAGGCGATTACCAAAACTGATCTGTTATTAGAATAAGCGAAATGTAACCCTAATACGTCAGTAAATAAGAGCGATTTCTTTCGATATGAAATACAGCGGTCCTTCAACTAGCCCGTTTTCAAAATTAAGCGAATGATCGATGCCATAAATAAAAGAGGAATACACTGCGGCAAATTTATGAAGGTATACGTTACCAGAATAGAATGGATTCATATGAGAAAATCTTACATTACATCTGTGAATAACATCTAAGTCTACGGGGTATTGACGCCGTATTTAATTTACTTATTTTTTTAAGCTACTATTATTTAACTCAAAAATATGGAGCTAATAGATCAAAACACACACACGTATACATATATATATATATATATATATATACATGAGTATAAAATTTCGATAAGTAAGACGTAAAGACTACTTACATGCACTGCACCATTTACTTACGTACTCTGGTATAACAATGACACGTTCAGTCTACAGTACAAATAGAAAATTACTATAGAAAATAAGACAAATAAAAACCACAATCACCAGCAATCATTAAACAATCTACCAGCGTGAATAGTAATCCAGATGGTTTCCATTGCAAAATTATTCTAATGCCACTAAAAAATAGACATGAGGTGCTCACAAACATTAATGAAACTGCAATGTATGGTGAAGGGACATTCTATACACACACACACACACAGGAGTGAAAACATATCCTCCCTATGCCTGATCGTATAATGGACAAGATGGTTTTCATCAAAATGTAACCAATTTGTATACAGTGACAGTGAGCAATGGAGAAAATTATTTCAACAGTGACAATTGAACAAATCTAAACAAATACCTACTAAAAATTAACCATCCACGACGTTTATAAACAATCACCCAATACCGATTACAGAAAACGAAACCTTCTTATGTCAGAATAAATAATGAGCAAGATTTATTCGATGGCATCAATGTGTTATGGTGTATGTGCAAAGACAAAAAGATGAAATCATATCCTTTTAACTGGATGTCATAAATAAGGAATGAAAGAAACTTCTTAATATTCTGAAAACAATCCTTTCAGGACAGTTTAAACTAGAAAACTTTCATGACAGTTCAAACTATAAAGGTAAATGTTCTTCCTATTAACAAGTGAAATTGAAATATAGATAGGTTTGACAAAGAATATAAAATTTCTCATTAAACCCTCGTTATCATGAAAAAATAGAATAAATACACATGGTAAAAGGTAGTGTAACTGATTTTAATGCTATTACATGGATGAAAAAAACATAAACATGAAAAATTAGTTAGATTTCATAGATAACTTATGAAAAGTGTATAGAAAAACATTCACATTCACTAACTACAATGTACAGATGATATGCAGTGAAGAAATCTTTACAGTAACTCTACATTATAACAAAAACATAGGTAAAGTGAGACTTTTGTTATAGATTTTGTAATTGAAAAAAAATATGAACATGTAAAGACGACCTTCACACTAACTCCCTGGATAAAAAAAAGCTCAATTTATAATTTAAAAGCTACGCTATCTCCGTAGACAAAAAATAGGAATGTAATAAAATAACGGAATTTATCATGGTTTACATGCAGAAATATACTTAGATTTACTTTAATCGACCGAGATGAAAAATAATAATCAAATACCTATATTCATGAAATCTCTATAATAGAAAATATACTAAACTAGATCCTTTAAAAATAAAACCAGTGAAATACGAAATTAAAATCGTACAAAAAAGGCTAATTTAAGGACAACAAAACTAAACTATAATCACCGATTTAAAAAAAAACCTGAAAATCGTAAAAATAAAAAAAAATACCATATCACAGTAGCAGGAAAATTGCCGAGAGAGAGAGAGAGAGAGAGAGAGAGAGAGAGAGAGAGAGACTTGAATCAGCAATATAATAAAAATGGACTTAAACCTTAAAACAATATGTTAATTCAATACAAAATAACACACCATTCTTAAACAAATTACAACTTTGACGACAGTAAACAAAATACGAGTTAAAATAGAACTACCATGTTTTCTTCTCGTCAAATATAAATGGTTATTTTGGTGAAACTTATCCACTTTAAGACTACGAAATATGAGAATATTGTGCGCACTACCATTGCGCGCTACAGACAGAAAGACACTCCTAACTTTGAGTAATTGCTTCATACGACAGAGAGAGAGAGAGAGAGAGAGAGAGAGAGAGAGAGAGAGAGAGAGCAATGTCTATGCAAACAACAGTTCCCCTGTCAAAATATTGCCATCATCACCATGAGCCAAAATCCCTTGATGGTCCTCTTCCATTTTCAAATGTTATTGAATTTACATTAAAAAGTCACTCGATTACCAGGGACATTTCAGTTCTCCTTAATGCCAGGATTGAATCGGCAAATGATTATATGTAAATGATTATATACTGTGTATATATATATATATATATATATATATATATATATATATATGTATGTATATATATGTATATATATACATATATATATGTATATATGTACTTTTATGTATATGTATACATATATATATATACACACATATATATAAATAAATTAATAAATATATATATATATATATATATATATATATACATCATAACTGTGTGTGAGAGCAGAACTAGAAATCGAGAGAGAGAGAGAGAGAGAGAGAGAGAGAGAGAGAGAGAGATTTGGAGTTCAACTTGAATTACCTGCCCCATTTGGTCCTGGCATTGTTCATCACAGATAACCCTGGAAGAACGATGCCAGGAATGGAGGAATTCCATGGTTCGGGGAGACGGACAGCATATGTAGTATATAGCTCTCCAAAGGTTAAATATAACGTTAAGGCACCCAGAGAGATTTTGTATTCTTTGTTCATATTCATCTCCATTCCTGTACATGCAAACATACATACATACATACATACATGCATACATATGAAAAAACACAAATGCAGCCATTTCTAATACACTGCAGGATAAAAGCTTGCCATTATTCATATCTGGTGTTTGGCCGGTGTTCATCACTATGCTGGCCAACTGAGGAATAATGATGGTGGCACTTTAGTATGATCACTCCCTGAAACCAACCTAGTATGGTTGCCCCTGACTAGTACAGCTTTGCTGATCATGGCGATACAGAAACCCTTTCACCACGTTGGGATATCCCCAATTAGAATGGGACATATATACAAACAAATAAAAAAGGCAAAACAAAGTCTACTTTCGCAAAAGAAAAGAATCGAAAAGTCATCATATACAAATGAAACGAAAAACAATATGGTCTGATGTAAACAAATACACGACAACAAACACATTCATAAACAAGGCGTCAACAGAATTGTTTCAAAGACACCCAAGAAACGAGGGGACAATGGGGATGAAGTCATCGAGGAAAAAAAAGTATATTTAATGCATCAAGATCTTAAAATTTAAGGAGGAAGGAATAAGTATAATATCAGAGAGAGAGAGAGAGAGAGAGAGAGAGAGAGAGAGAGAGAGAGAGAGAGAGAGATTTTGTATATCTCAATATTTAAGAACAGCAGACCCAAATTGTCACTTTCTTGGAGAAAATTATTCTTTTTCAATATTTTACAGTATATAAATTTTCCATACCCGTGAACAACATATAAAAAGGCTTCTTACTTGCCCTCAAAGATTTACAAACCATTTCTCGACCTTAATTTACTTGCAAATCGTGATATTAATTTGAGGTTTATAATTATTGCATTTACTGGCAACCAGCCATGTTTTGTTGCTTAAAGTATCATTTGTTACCTTGCGTGTTTTCAAGTAATTGCAACAAATTACATATTTCCTCTTTCGAACTCGCATGTTTTTCGCGTATAATAGTTTGCTCAGGCCCCATACAGTGACGGGTCAAGTAAGGCGCATCCAAGGTTTTGCTACTCAAGGCTACGTGAGGTCAGGTGAGCCACCGCGGCTCGCTGTCGGGTAGATCAGGCACGATAAGGAAACGGCTGTGAATTAAAAGGCCAAGTCAAAATATCAATTCTGCTTCCATTTTATTGTTATTGTTATTTTGTCTCTTAGGATATCTTTTTTGGTCCTTAATCTAAAATCTGCTGGGAATTTCAGCATATAAATACTAACAGTCCAGTACAATGCCACATTTCCTCCTACGTAGTCTAGCGGTAAACGTCTCTGTAAAATTGAGTTTCGTCTCCAATTACAACGGCAGAATAATGAAATAACCATGCCGAGCAATTGCGCTATTTATGGTTGTTATAATACGAAAAAGAAAGTAAAAAAAGCTTAATCCAAGCATTCGGTTCTTTCGTTTTCCGAGGGATGAAATCTAGAGATGCTTGGATAAAAGCATGTCGACGATCAGACAAGATCAATCCAGAGCATGCTGCGATTTGTTCTGTGCATTTCTGCAAAGAAGATATTGCTGGCGACATGAAATCTCGTCTCCTTGGAACAGAAAGACCCAAGAATAGACGAATTTTGAAGCAGGAAGCTGTTCCATCTCTTTCGCAGACCAAAAGTAATTACTATTTGCATTTATATCTGGTTGAAAAGTAATTTGACCAGGAAAAAAAACTAATTTATATTAGAAAAAAACATAGGAAATAAGTACAGAATACAGCCATGAACTAATAATAAAATCAAGGCAAAATCTGTAGGAAGTGTTCTGTAGAACATTACGCTTAAAGACTACTGAAGTATATTCGAGGTTTTAAGAGAAATATAATGTGTAATTCTTAAACCAATTTCGTAATTTCTAGGCATCATGCTGTCAATTTTTTCTGTCACTCTTATGAACGGAACCCATATACAGTATATATATATATATATATATATATATATATGTATATATACATATATATACACATATATATTACACACACACACACACATATATATATATATATATATATATATATATGAACCAATATAATTTATATAGGCCTTATATATGCATGTGTGTGGTTCTTATTTCCTGCATTATAATTATCATTGATAAGAAAGCTTAGTTTTACTAAAGAAATCAGAGGTTAACCAAAGAATATAGAAAGATACAAATCAACAGGTGATTAGGGTAGTTTTGAACATATCCGTCTTCAATTTCTCTGGTCAGTTCTAAAGTTTCCTTTAATCATCGGTTTATTATTTACTTATAACTAACATAACGAATATGAAAGGGTTAACAGAAAATCTTTGCATCTAGATTTAACTCCTTTGAAATCTGACAATGTTTTACTTCAACTGAGCAAATAAAAACCTGAAGTCGTTTTACTCCAATTAAATTAATTGAAATCTGACGTCATTTTACTCCCACTGAACCAACTGAATCAGACATCGTTTTACTACAAATGAACTAATTGAAATCAGACGTCGTTTTACTCCAACTGAACCAATTGAATCTGACGACGTTTTACTCCAACTAAACAAATTTGAAATCTTACGTCGTTTTACTCCAACTGAACCAATTGAAATCTGACGACGTTTTACTCCAACTGAACAAATTGAAATCGGACGTCGTTTTACTCCAACTTAACAAAATGAAATATGACTTTTTCCTTCTACCGAAAAAAAAAATAAATTTTACGTCATTTTACTGTTAAAATTTAACATTGTTTTACTTCAACTGAACCAATTGAAATTTTACGTTGTTTACTCCAATTGAGAAAATTTAAATCTGACGTCATTCTACTCCAACTAAACGAATTGGAATTTGACGTTTTACTCCTCCTGAACAAATTGAAATCTGGCGTTGTTTCATTCCAACGGAAACAATTGAAATCTGATATCATTTTACTCTAACTGAACAAATTGAATCTGTAGTCATTTTGTTCCAACTGAACAAATTGAAATCTGACATTGCTTTGCTCCAAGTGAACGAATTGAAATTTGTCATCGTTTTACTCAAACTATACGAATTGAAACCTGGCGTCATTTTACTTCAACTGAAGGAATTGACAGGTGACGTTGTTTTACTCCAGCTGAACGAAATGAAATCTGATAATGTAATACTCCAACTGAACGAATTGAAATCTGACAACGTTATACTCAAAATGAACGAATTGAAATCTGATAAAGTTATACTCCAACTGAACGAATTGAAAACTGACATTGTACTCCAATTGAACAAATGAAAAACTGACGTTGTACTTCAATTGAACGAATTGAAAACTGACAACAGTATACTCCAAATGAACGAATTGAAATCTGATAAAGTTATACTCCAACTGAACGAATTGAAAACTGACGTTGTACTCCTAGTGAACGAATTGAAATCTGACATTTACTTCAACTGGATGAATTAAAATCTGACGATGTTATACCTCAACTAAATGAATTAAAATCTGACAACGTTATACTCCAGCTGATCAAATTAAAATTTGACAACGTTATACTCCAACTGAACAAATTGAAATCTGACAACATTATACTTCAACTGAATGAATTAAAATCTGACAACGTTATACTCCAGCGTTGCACTCCAATTGAACGAACTGAAATCTAACAAGATTATATTCCAAAAGTACTAATTGAAATCTGACGTTATACTCCAACTGAACGTATTAAAATTTGACAACATTATACTCCAACTGAACGAATTAAAATCTGACAACGTTATACCCCAACTGAACGAATTAAAATCTGACAACGTTATACTCTAACTGAACAGATTAAAATCTGGCAACGTTATAATCCAACTGAACAAATCAAAATCTGACAACGTTATACTACAACTAAACAACTTAAAATCTGACAACGTTATACTGCAACTGAAATTAAAATCTGACAACGTTATACTACAACTGAACAAATTGAAATCTGGCAATGAACCGCGTTAACGACAGTTGTTCTTTAACTCAAATATTAAAGAATGATGAATCGGTATTGTCATTTATATCAGCAGGGGATATTTTTACTCGCAAAGTACAGAGGGAAAAATGACGTATGAAAAATATGATGATTCATCACTACAAAAGTGGAGATGCGTAAATGGATCAAACGCGATAATTTTGTAGTGCTACATACAGATTTAAAAGCGAGCTGATCAATACACAGTCACGTGCACAGACACACACACACACACACATATATATATATATATATATATATATATATATATATATATATATATATATACACAAATATATATATACATATATATACATAAATACATATACATATATATATATACATATATTATATATACTGTATATATAATATATTTATGTATATTATATATATACTGTATATATATAATATATATATATATATATATATATATATGTGTGTGTGTGTGTGTGTGTGTGTGTTTGCTAGAAAAGATTAATTAAATTGGGATATTATAGTATTGAACTAAATAAGAAGAACTGGGGAATCTTATGTAGTAGTTAAAAAGACGATCAAATGTTTTACTTCTGAGGACATGAAAGGAACAAAGAAAATGGAGTGGGTTCTCTTATTAATGAAGATCATGCAGATAACATAAGAATTTTGTAACACTAATGATAGAATTGCAGGATTAATCACCAAACTGAATAAAGTAGAAATTGAAGATCATTCAAATGTATACACCAACATCATCCCATACAGAGGAAGAAATAGAAATTGTTAATGAAGATCTGAAGATATCTATGCAAAACATACCACTCAATTAACATTTGCTTTGAACGATTTCAATGCTTAAGTAGATCAAAATAAGAGAGGAGGATCAGCAGTAGGTAAATTTGGAGTAATCTCAAGAAATTACAAAGGAGACATGCTTGTAGAAAATGCTGAAAGAAACACTTGAAATCATGAACACTTCTTTAATAAAAAGAAACAGAAAATTGACACGGAGAAGCCCAGATAGAGAAACGAAAAACAAAATAGATTTTACTTTCAGTGAAAAAGTTCATTTAAAGATTTAACATTGTTAAACAAGTTAAAGTCAAACAACCATAGAATATTGAGAATAAAATTAGTCTAGATCTGAGGTAACGAGAGTAAAACTCAATTTAAGAAAAAAAACACTCCTGTAATAAGAGAAAAATCTGATGAATTTAGTTTAGCAATACCAAATCCGTACTCCCAACTAAATGATGAAATGGAAACTACTAAGGAAGAAATGAACAATGAATAGTAATTTACAAAATTTGTATTTCAATCAGCATAAGAGATAGGTGGAAAAGATCCTAGCCAAGATCATAAAAAAAAAAAAAAAAAAAAAAAAAAAAAAAAAAAAAAAGATTGGAAATGAGGGTAAAATCCTAGAGAGATGGAACAGAATTTGCAGAATTAACCAAAACATTAAACAAAATAAAAACCCAAGACATTCATAAACACAATCAGACTACAGTTGAGGAAACACTAAAGAAACACTAAAGAAAGGAAGAAACATCAAATGGATTAAAAGAATACTTGGAACAGGGCGCCAACAGAAGTTTGCTTTAAAGAATGAAAATTGAAATATTTTCAACAAAAAAGATACTATTTACAAAAATTACAGAGGATTTCTATACATTGCTATACAATAGTGATATTAAGAAATAATTTTTCCAATAGAAACAATGAAATACCTCAGCAGGTACCAAAAGTAACAGTAGAAGTAGTAAAGAAAGCATTAAACGTTAAGAAAACATAGCATAACAATTGGTTTAATAATAGACGTAGGAGATTTCTCAGTAGTAAAACTCACTGAACTTTAAACAAAAAGCCTGCAAAAATGCTCTATACCTACAGCTGGGAAAAACTTCTTCATTATACTAATTCACAAAAACAGACACATAAAAGGCCTGAAAAATTAACGCCCAGTAAGTTTTACTCTCAGTAATATATTAAATATTTACAAAGACCATATTAGGCCACATAGAAAGACAGACTTTTATCAACTAGGAAAGCAGGCAGGATTTAGAAGTGGGTATTCAACAACTGACCATATCCATGTAATTAACCAGGTAATAAAAAAATCAACAAAATATGACAAACCCCCTATGTCTAGCATTTATAGACTATGAGAAAGCTTTTGATTCTGTCAAAACTTCAGCAGTACAGCAATCCCAATTGAGAAAAGTTACACAGCGCGATCCCATATCCCCTAAATCAGTCACAACATGCCTACAAGATGTTATTAAGATTTTAGATTAGGAAAATGTAGGAATTAACATTAATGAGGAATACCTTAACAACTTAGGATTTACAGACAACACAGTTCTGTTTAGTGAATCATGGAAGGAAATACACAAGATGATAGGAGACTTGAATAGAGAATGCAGAAATGTAGGACTGATAATTAATATAAGTAAAACTTAGATAATATTCAATCAAAATGCAGAGAGATAACAAATAAGGGTTATGAACGAACTTCTATAAGTTGTTAATGAATATGCGTAATTCGGACATACAATAAGTGTTTCCCCAGGACATGAGACCAAATTTAAAAGAAGAATAAGAATATTAAAATGATATTATGAAAAGTAAAATATCACTTTCCCTAAAAATCAGATGCCCTACCAGTTTCAACTTACGCATCAGAAAATGATAGGAATAACTTTAAGAGAGGGAAAAAGAACAACATGGATACGAGAGCAAAACTAAGGTAGAATATATTCTAACATGTATGAAAACGAAATAGACATAGGGCGGACATACAATGAGAATGACAGACAATATATAGAAATAAAGAATAATAGCTTGCGAACACGGCAGAAAGAAAATATGTCGAAACCTGAGATTATGAGAATCCTAATCTAACTGGTGGTAATAATAGTAATTCAAATATAGTCCAAGTATCATTATCCAAGAACGGCGCTCAGAATCCTGCAACAGACATTTGTGTCTAGTGTGAATCCTAAATAGAGCAAAAAATAAAACCTAGCAAATCCTAGAGCCAAAAAAAAAAATGAAACAAGTAAATACTAGATAAGAGCGAAAAATTTAAATATGTAAATCATAAATAAAGCAAAAAAAAATTAAATGAGTAAATGCTAAATAAAGCAAAAAATAACACGTGTAAATCCTAAATAATTAAGGCAAAAAAATTTAAATAAGTAAATCTTAAACAAAGCAAAAATTGAAACGAGTAAATCCAAAATAATGCAAACAATCAAAACTAATAAAGAAAAATTCAGAAGAGTAAATTCTAAATATAGAAAAATTCAAACAAGAAAATCCTAAATAAAGAAAAATTTAAACGAGCAAGTCCTAAATATCGTAAAAATTGCGATGAGTAAATCCTAAATAAAGCAAAATTTTAACCGAGTAAATCCTAAATAGAGCAAAAAATTGAAAGGAGAAAATCCTAAATAAACAAAACTTGAAAAGAGTAAATCCTAAATAAAGCAAAAACATTAAAACTAGTAAATCCTCAATAGATAAAAAAATCTAAACGAGTAAATCTAAATGAGAAAATCTTAAATAAAGCAAAAATTTAAACTAGTAAATCCTAAATAAAGCCAAAAATGAAAACAAGTAAAGGAATATTTATGAGCAAATCCTAAATATAGAAAAATTTATAAGAGTAAATCTTACTTAAAGAAAAATTCCAAAGAGTAAATTCTAAATTAAATAAAAATCAAACATGTAAATCTTAAATAAAGTTATGGGGTCTTTTGACTAGCCAGACAGTACTACATTGGATCCTTCTCTCTGGTTAGGGTTCATTTTCCTACACACACACACACCCAATAGTCTGGCCTATTCTTTACAGATTCTCCTCTGTCCTCATACACCTGACAACACTGAGATTACCAAACAATTCTTCTTCACCCAAGGGGTTAACTACTGCAGTGTCATTGTTCAGTAGCCACTTTCCTCTTGCTAAGGGTAGAAGTGACTCTTTAGCTTTGGTAAGCAGCTCTTCTAGAAGGACACTCCAAAATCAAACCATTGTTCTCTAGTCTTGGGTAGTGTCATAGCGTCTGTACCATGGTCTTCCACTGTCTTGGGTTAGAGTTCTCTTGCTTGAGGGTACACTCGAGCACACTCTCCTATCTTATTTCTCTTCCTCTTGTTTTGTAAAAGTTTTTATAATATATATAGGAGATATTTACTGTTGTTACTCTTCTTAAAATATTTTATTTTCCTTTTTTCCTTTCCTCACTGAGCTATTTTCCCTGTTGGAGCCCCTGGGCTTATAGCATCCTGCTTTTCCAACTAGGGTTGTAGCTTAGCAAGTAATAATAATAATAAAAGGAAAATTTTAACGAGTAAATCCTAAATATAGTAAAAATTGTAACGAGTAAATTCTAAATAAAGAAAACGTTAAACGGGTAAATCTTAAATGAAGAGTAAAACTGAAACGAGTAAATCCAAAAATAAAGCAAAAATTTAAACGAGTCCATCTTAAATCAAACAAATTTGAGCCGAGTAAATCCTAAATAGAGCAAAAAGTTTCAAAAATTAAATCTTAAATAAAGCAAGAAATTTAAATGAGTAATCCTTAAATATGGCAAGAAATTAAAAAGAGTAAATCCTAAATAAACAAAAAAATCGAAAAGAGTAAATTCTAAATAAAGCAAAAATATTAAAACTAGTAAATCCTAAATGAATAAAGCAAACATTGAAATGAGTAAATCTTAAATAAAGCAAAAACTTAAACGAGTAAATCTTAAATAAAGCAAAGAACTCAAATAGAGTAATGAAAGATTTAGAGTAAATCCTAAATAAAGAAAAATTTAAACGAGTAAATCCCAAATATAGTAAAACTTGCAACTAGTAAATACTAAATAAAGAAAACTCAAACAAGCAAATCTTAAAAACAGAAAAATTTAAATAAAAAAAAATTAAACACGTAAATCATAAATATAGTAAAAATTGCAATGAGTAAATTAATAAAGAAAAATTTAAACAAGTAAATCCTACATATCTTAAAAATTGCAACGAGTAAATTCTAATAGAGAAAATTCAAATTTAAACGAGAAAATCCTAAATATAGTAAAATTTGAAACGAGTAAATTCTAAAATAAAAAACTAAACGAGTAAATCCTAAATAAAGAAACTCAAATGAGTAAATCCTAAATAAAGCAGAAATCAAGACGATTAAAGCAAGCATCGAAAGTAAATCCTAATTAAAGAAAAATTTAAACAAGCAAATCCTAAATATAGTAAAAATTGCAACAAGTAAATTCTAAATAATGAAAATTTAAACAAGAAATCCTAAATCAAGAAAAACTGAAACGAGTAAATTCTAAATAAGGAACAATTTAAACGGTAAATCCTAAAGAGAAAAATATAAACGATTAAATCCTAAACGAAGCAAAAATCTAGGTGATTAAATCAAACATTGAAAAAAAATCCGAAATAAAACAGAACTCGAGTAACTACTAAATACAGCAAAAATCAAAACAAGTAATTCTTAAAACAAAAGTCAAAAAGACCAAATCCTAAATAAAGCAAAAAAATTAAACAAAAAATCCTAATTAAACCAAAAGAGTAAAACAAATAAATCCTAAATGAAGGGAACATTGGAATAAATAAATCCTGTATAGGGAATTACTCAAAAAAAAAAAAAAGTAGAAATAGAAGTTAATGAATAAATCTAGCAGGAGAATTACTCTTGGCTGAAGCCCTTAATCAGAGAAAGCTATGATTAGATTGTTCGTACAAGAAGCCAGTTGATGTTTACATTCTTAAGCAGAGGATTACGTCATTCCACCGTATTTATGTCCTTATTTACCGAGGGCCCCGTGGAAATAAGGAACATGGGGGAGGAAAATGAGTTGGCGCTGAGCCCCCTCTCCAACTGTTGAAAATTTTTCATGTTTGGTGAGGACAGAAAAAACTGCTTTATTCGAGATAAGGAACCTGAAGGTTGTTGCAGACAAAGAAAACTTATGATTGCTGCAATAATATAAAAAAGTTCAACGGCGAAAAGGAAAATAAAGTTTGTTGGATACATGGAAACTGAAGTTTGTAGCTGACAAAGAAAAGTTGTTTGTAGGACCATAGGAAAGCCTGAGTTTCTTGGAAATAATTGAAATTGGAGTTTGTCGGAGATAGGGAAACTGAAGCTTATTGGACCATGTGGAACTTGAAGTATGTTTCAGACAAGGAAAACTAAAGTTTGTTGTAAACTAGAGAAAATTGAGTTTGTTGCAGAAAGGAAAACTTTAGTTTATTGGAGATAACTAAAATTGAAACTTGTTAAGCAGAAGTTTGTTACAGATATGGATGTTGAAACCTATTGGAGATAAGGGACATGGAGGTTTTCTGGAAACGAGAAAACCGAAATTTTATTAGAAATCGGAACAGTTTGTTGGAGATACGGAAACTGATGTTTGTTGAAGACAAAGGAAATAGAAGTTTGTTGAAAATGAGGAAAAAGATATGTTGTTGAATCGGAAAAAACAGAAATTTGTTGGAGGCAGGGAAAACAGAGGTTTGTTTATATTCAAGTAGAACTGGGGTGATCTAATAAAGGGAAAATATAACTTCGCTGGGGACAGGTAAAATTGAACTAGGCTACTGGAAAACCGAAGTGTTGTACAAGATAAGCATAACATTGGCAAACTTTCGCCATCACTTTCATGACCTCGTTTCAAAAAAATAGGTTTAATAACCGGGAGAGATTTAAGATAATTTTATGAAACTCATAAGATTATAAAGTTATATTGACATTGGTTACTCCATTTAATATGTATTCCTATATAAGTCGATTTAACAAAAAATAATAATCTAGAAGAAAAACTTGATATCAATGCATTTTTATGAATAATAATTATGAATTTATATATACATACATATATATGTATATATATATATATATATATATATATATATATATATATATATATATATATATATATATCAATGGGATTTCATATTGTAAACGCATTTTAATAAAAATCACAAATTAATTGCGTTCAAAATATGAACCTAAGATTTTATTTTTAAGAACCTATAAACAGTTTTTGCGATAAAATTTCTGAAATACTTCCTGATATGTCATAAAAGTATCATTTCCAGGATAAAATATCAAGCAGGTCTAAGCACAAAAGTAAGAGTGGATCGAGTGTAAATTAAGACTAAATAATACAAAAGTAAATTAATAATCTTTCCAACATAACAGTGCCGTGCTTTGGGGATACGGGTTACAATACGACCAGAGACAAATGACAGGAAAACAACTGTTTACAAAGTTAGTCAGTTTTGAAGGGATCACCTCAGTCATAATGGGATCATGGTGAAAGCAACAGTGGGTCCAAAGGAAATAATTTTACGTAACTAATCACACTGTTGGTTTCTCGAGTCACAGAGTTGGCCACTGCCTCTTTCGCCCGCCTCCTCTGGTCTGTACCTAGTTTTATTTAAGTATAGATTTAATATGGTCAAATTAGTTGACTTTGGAGTCCGTCAACTTTCTTCAACACTTTGATAATTTCTGTGATTTGAGTTTTATCATCAAAATCGTAATTCACTCTTGACATGACAGTTCACTTCAATAAATAAACCATGTTTAAAGGACTTGAAAATTTAAAAAATTATATAATTTTTACAGTAACACGTAAAAACTTTCTATGGTATAAAACAACTTCGCATAAATTAACTAAACAGTTACTATCAAATAATGAAATATTGAATATCAACTTAGTAATTTACAATAGAAATTCATTACTGTAAAAAAGAAAATATTGTAATGTTCCACTGATTAATGGTATATATGAACAATGGAAAGACAAAAATTCCCAGCCTCAAAGCTTTAATAATACCTATCTTTTCTGAAGCAAAACTTTGCGCAAGGCTGTTGGTGACCTGCATCTGTCCTAGATGCAAAGTATTTCAAAGAAAATGATAACCAAACGAACAACCTAATGACCATATTGCCCAGACCTGATGGAAACGAAACTGGAGAAGCAGCTATGGTGGGACTTGACCCGGATGGAAGTTAGAAAACAAATATTACCTGAATAATTATAAATTAAGAATACAACTAAGATATTTTAAACAATAAAAAAAAACTTGAAGGCCATGCTGTGCGCTTTTTTTTCACCTCTGTTTTTATTATTATTATTATTATTATTATTATTACTAGCCAAGCTACAACCCTAGTTGGAAAAGCAAGATGCTATAAGCCCAAGGGCTCCAATAGGAGAAATAACCCAGTGAGGAAAGGACATAAGGAAATAAATAAATGATGAGAACAAATTAACAATAAATCATTCTAAAAACAGTAACAACGTCAAAACAGATATGTCCTATATAAATTATTAACAACGTCAAAACAGATATGTCATATATAAACTATAAAAAAAGACTCATGTCAGCCTGGTCAAAATAAAAACATTTGCTGCAACTTTGAACTTTGGAAGTTCTACTGATTCAATTACCCGATTAGGAAGATCATTTCACAACTTGGTCACAGCTGGAATAAAACTTCTAGAATACTGTGAAGTATTGAGCCTCATGATGGAGAAGGCCTAGCTATTAGAATTAACTGCCTGCCTAGTATTATGAACAGGATAGAATTGTCCAGGGAGATCTGAATTTAAAGGATGGTCAGAGTTATGAAAAATCTTATGCAACATGCATAATGAACTAATTGAACGATGCCGGTGCCAAAGATTAATATCTAGATCAGGAATATGAAATTTAATAGACCGTAAGTTTCTGTCCAACAAATTAAGATGAGAATCAGCAGCTGAAGACCAGACAGGAGAACAATACTCAAAACAAGGTAGAATGAAAGAATTAAAACACTTCTTCAGAATCGATTGATTACCGAAAATCTTGTAAGACCTTCTCAATAAGCCAATTTTTTTGTGCAATTGAAGAAGACACAGACCTAATGTGTTTTTAAGAAGTAAATTTGCTGCCGAGAATCCCACCTAAAATTTTAAGTCATACAAATTTAAAGAAACATTATCAATACCGAGATCCGGATGTTGAGGAGCCACCGTCCTTGACCTACTTTCAATCATACTTTGGGTTTTGTTAAAATTCAACTTCATACTCCATAATTTTCCCCCATGCACTAATTTAAGCTAGATCTCTACTAAGGGATTCACCAACCCCAGAACTTCATCATCTGCATATGCAACAAGCTTGTTTTCTAGGCCAAACCACATGTCATGTGTATATAGTATGAAAAGTAATGGGCCAAGAACACTACCCTGTGGAACATCGGATATCACATTCCTTTACTCACTATGGTGCCCATCAACAACTCTTTGAGATCTATTACTTAAAAATCCAATAGTAACGCTAAGAAACGACCCACCCACTCCCAACTGTTTGAGTTTGAAAACAAGGGCCTCATGATTAACACTGCCAAAGGCAGCACTAAAATCAATGCTAATCATACGAACTTCCTGACCACAATTAAAGGATTTCTGTACAGCATTGGAGATTGTAAGAAGGGCATCACATGCTCCAACGCCTTTACGAAAACCAAATTGCAAACTAGGGAATAGATGATTACCTTCAGCAAACCTATTAAGACGTTTTGCCAGAAGACATTCAAAAACTTTAGATAATATGGGAGTTATGGAAATTGAGCGGTAATCAGTTGGACTTGAGCTACCACAAACACATTTACATAGAGGAGTAACATTACCAATTCTCCAACAAGTGCTAAAAGCTCCTCTTCTTGCTAACTTGTGCAAAATAACAGATAACTTAGGAGCTAAGAGATATGCAGTCTTTATAAAAAACAAAGGAAAAATACCATTTGGGTCTACACCTCCGTAAGCATCAAGGTCCATCAACAGAGCTTTAATTTCACGAGATCAAAAAGCTACACTAGTTAGTTTAGCCTCAGGAAAACAGGAATGAGGAAGTTCAAGTTTTTCATTACTCTGTTTACTGAAAAAAACATCAGCCAAAAGGGTTGCCTTTTCCTTTGGACAGTGAGTGACTAAGCCATCTGGTACAAGTAAAGGAGGAACTGTTACATCTACACCAAAGAGTGCAGATTTAACGGTAGACCGCCATTTATGTTCCTGAGTTGTACCAGAAAGGGTTTCTTTTATGGTTAAATTGTATTTCTTTTCAGTTGAGGCATAAACTCTCTGAGCAAAAGCTCGAAGTTGAGTATAGTTATTACAGGTCAAATCTGATCTGATACCCTACCAAAGTTGACAGGCCTCCTGCTCCTCCAAATAAGCACGTCTACAATCATCACTGAACCATGGTTTGTCCTTCACTCGGTATCTTAGCACACGAGAAGGGATAAGCCTATCAATTATGTTGACTAGACTCTTATTCAAAGGGAGAACAGGATCAACACTACTATATAATTGTGATCAATTAAAGCACAAAAGATCATGCAAAATCCCATTCCAGTCTGCTTGGGATTTCATATAAATTTTACACAAGTATGATATATCAGGAACAGGCTGCTCAATCTTCACTACTAATGAAATCAAGGCATGATCAGATGTCCCGACTGGAGAACCAACCTTACTTGTTATAATGCCAAGGGAGTCAGTGTATACGAGGTCCAAGCAATTACCAGATCTGTGAGTAGCTTCATTTATGATTTGCTCACAGCCTGATTCAGAGGCAAAGTCTAAAGCTCTTAAGCCATGGCGATCGGTAGGAGAGATAGAACTTAACCACTCCCTATGGTGAGCATCAAAATCACCAACAAAGACAAAAGAAGCCTTTCTATCATCTTCTTGTATCTTAGCCATAATGGTAAGAAGACAATCGAAGACAGAATCATCCATGTCTGGATTCCGGTAGATCGAACACAAATAAAAGTTGTTATGCCTGCCACAAACTTTTATTACCTGAAACTCATGATATCCACATTGATAGCAGGACTTATGAGAAGCAGGGTACTCGGTCCTAATACACACCGCCATTCCTCTGGCCCTAGGGATGACATCACGTTTCAACATTATTGGCTTCTTAAAACCAGTTACAAGGAGCTCAGATGAGTGCCTCATATTTAGAAACCAAAGTTTCTGAGCACAAAAGAATATCATACTGTCTGGACGCAACTGAAAGGTCTTGGATATTTGCACGAAGACCACGAATATTGCAATACAGAAGACGACATTGACGAAATCTAGGACGTACTGGTCCCGGATTTTGCTCAATGTATCCAGACAGTATAAGAATTAATGGTAATAAATAAGAGACATCATACTTGAAAACTAGATTAACAAGAATTATAATAAAAACAATATTTACAGAATTATAAATAAAGTGATTGATGAAACCCATAGACTATAGTGAAAAGTCGGAAAAACTGGTCAACCTGGAGGAGCCGATACACCATGCAAGGCTAAATACCCTTCAGGATAGCCACTTCAACGGATGGTTTTGGAAAGAAAAATAATCAGATAAGGAAAAGACAACCTCTTGATATACCACCAGACATCCATGGCCCTTCTATTATGCCTGCCCAACACACTATTTCAAAAAAACAAGAGGGAAAAAAATAAGATAGAAGTGTGCCCAAGTGTACCCTCAAGCAAGAGAACTCTAACCCAAGACAGTGGAAGACCATGGTACAGAGGCTGTGGCACTACCCAAGACTAGAGAACAAAGGTTTAATTTTGGAGTGTCCTTCTCCTAGAAGAGCTGCTTACCATAACTAAAGAGTCTCTTCTACCCTTACTAAAAGGAAAGTACACTGAACAATTGCAGTACAGTAATTAACCCTTTAGGTGAAGAAGTGTTTAGTAATCTCATTGTTGTCAGGTGTATGAGGATAACGAGAATCTGTAAAGAATAGGCCAGACTATTCTGTGTAAGTGTAGGCAAAGAAAAAATAAGCCGTAATCAGAGAGAGGGATCCAATGCATTACTGTCTGGCCAGTCAAAGGATCCAATAACTCTCTAGTGGCAGTATCTCAACAGGCGGCAAGTGCCTTGGCCAACCTACTACAGAGCCTAATTCAGAGGAATCCAAATTCAAATTAGCCACACATTAATTTTCAATGTACCCCGGACATAAGTAAATATTTTTAAAATCAGAAAATTTAGAAATATTTCCTTTAGTTCCACATTGTCCTCTTAACACACACACAACACTAACAAAAGACTTAATTGTCTATTAGGGAATAATATACACTCACTGGACAAAGGATCATCGGTGAAATAAAACAGAGAAGATACCTTATAAAACATTTCAATTCCAAAATGTCAAATACATGTAATTACCTGTAATTGATTGAAAACCTCATAAACATATGAAGTAAAAGACTATAAAATGGGCAAAAGGATAAAAAAAGTAACAGAAGGTCCTCAATTTAAAAACAAGTCCAACTGAAATCATAAATCTCCGATATTGTCCATGTCAACAGATAATGAGACATCAGAACATGGGCTTTTTTTCACTTTATTTCAAAAAGGTTCGTGAATACACTATTTACAGCCGATACTCTCAAGTGAGTACCTTGTCTATTGACCACTCAAATGCTACTGACTAACTCCCACAAGCAAGGTGCAATCTTGCTCTATCAACATGCTGAATTGTTAGGTTTTGTGGAATTCTCCACTGTGATGGAAATATACTGTCACATTATGATTCTGGGGACACGTCACGCATAACAGAGTTCAATGATCGCGCCCTCCAATTTATTACACTCATAGTACTCTTAAAAAGGTCAGTAACCCGACATTATGAAACATATTGGAGTCAGGTAAGGTATACCCTAAAATTTAACAAATTCAACTTACAAACAGCTTCTTAGAACCTATCAACTTTGTAAGTTGAGGACCCTTTGTATTGTGAGAAGTATACCCTTAAGCACAGCAATTATTCTACACTCTGTTCTAGTTGGTAATGGTCCAGAAGTTCACAATAGGCCTATCAATCTCCTTCATCCCCTACCCACATCTGCAAGAAGGCTGGGACCAGTGCTGGCTTAATCCAAGTCAACCAGCTAACCATTACGCACTTAGCCTCAAGACTTTGGGGGTCATACCTCTGAGGAACTACACAATCACAGATTTTGTTCTTATTTTTTTTCTTTAGAAACTTCACCAACGGATCAAACTTCCTATTAGATCATTTACACTATGTCTCTATCTGAAGTGAGGTTTAAGGTTTATGGTTGCTAATGATCATTAGAGGGAAGGCATAAGGCGTTGCCTTTTAACACCTAAAATATACAGGATATAGGCTACAGTCCCTCAAACGCTTATACATTTGCCTTGGAGATTCAGACTAAGGTATCTTTGACACCGTCTTAATTCCCTAAAGTAAAATACTTTTAGTATAGTATAATAATAATAATAATATCAACGCAATTGAGACCAGGGGAAACTAGGCCATGGCTCCTGGTGCCAGTCTCCAACGACAATACCGTGATGCCTACCCTCATGAACCACAGACTGAACCACTAACCTAACTAAAAATATTAAATCATCCACATTAATATAATGTTTCCCTTCGAAAGAAGCAAGAGCCACCATTAACTTATTATTTCTTCTATAGTTTTTTTTTTTTTTTTTTTTTTTTTGGATGGTAAGTTGCCCGACCGTCGGCCTATATCAATTTGTTGAGCAATTTTGAAATTAGATACCAATACATACACGCACATATGAAATGGCAATTGACCAGTTTTATAAGTATTTTAACATTAATCAAATTTGGTGAAGAATACTAAAGTAAAATGCAGAAAAAAAATCAAAATATATTACCATAGCATAATACTTTTGCACACCACATATGCACCACTGTGTATATATATATATATATATATATATATATATATATATATATATATATATATATAAAGGTTGTGCATGTCTGGAGAGAGAGAGAGAGAGAGGAGAGAGGAGAGAGAGAGAGAGAGAGAGAGAGAGAGAGAGAGAGAGAGAGTATAAACCAATAACCTATACAATTCCACAAAAATTCTTCAAGATAAAACATAAACAAAATCAACAAAAACTTCATAACAAATCCAAATAAGAAAACAATCAATAAACACACTATACAGAAAACAAACAAAGTAGCATCTAGTCTAAGGTCGAAGCATGGTTTGTTTGCCGTACGAAATCTCCCTGTCATCCTTAGACCGGGAATACTTGTGAGATCTTGTAACTTGAGAGGAAAATCCTCTGTTAGGGTTCAATGGGACTTTCATAGCTTTAATGGATGTTGTAGCACAAACACTCTTTATCCAGGAATGAAGGTAGCCTTAAAGTCAAACTAAGAAACTAGAGAGAGAGAGAGAGAGAGAGAGAGAGAGAGAGAGAGAGAGAGAGAGAGAGAGAGAGAGAGAGAGAGAGTCTTAACAGATAAAGAACACTAAAGAATGGTAAACACCTCGAGCGCTGCATTTCCACAGTATTAAATTAAAAAAAAAACTGTAGACAATCACAAAGCTTCAGCAGATTACCTCGCTCTCTTTACAGACAGCTACTACCGACAGCTTAGTTACACAGCTAATGTACAGCGCTGACAAAAAAACACACTGTTAAGTGATACGCTTTGTTGCTGAACATTTAAACTATTTGTGTATATATGAAAATGCACTAACAGAATTTTGCATGCAGACATCAGTGTGTCAGACGACTTCTATTCTACGTACAAAAATTTCACCATATATAAATAATTTATGAGGTTTAAAATGATTTATATAACACATAACGACGGGAAATTAATATCTACAACTAGACCAAGTATACCAAGGCAGTTTCTAATCGTGTACATACCCTTGGCTTGTGCTCTCTGACTGACCACGATGTCTTCATGTCAGCTGTGAATTCTTCTCCAGCGATCTTCTTCTTGTTGATTTTACTGCTAAACTACACTATTCAACGACCCTTCCATCTTATGCGTTTCTGTTGCACAACACCGGTCTGCAGCATGCACATCCATCTTTAAGGCAACATGGACAAAGACTTTTACGTTTTCCCCGATTATTTCACATAAATAACGGTCCACAGGGTACACGCTTTCCTTGAACAAACTAGTTTTGATCTCATGGTGTAATTAATTCGAATCTTGTCATGGGTTTTTCCTGACAGTAGGTGGTCTTTTAAAAGCAAGCTGATAATGCATCTAGTATTAAGAGAGTCGTACCCTCATGTCAGTACGCCACCGTACCCAAGCGTGCTACATCCCACCCCTCAAATAAAAAAAATTAAAAAGTTCTCTGCTTTATGAGACACCCACACTAATAGCAACAGGTCAGTTAAGTTCACTCATGACGACCCTTCGTTGACGAACTGCTCATCGCTACGATGGTCGCAAATAAATATGTCAGGTCGTAACCCGCCGACGACAAAGCAAAGTCGTCTTTGGCATGTAAGACCCAAACACCGCGAATTTACGTCGCTTCACCCAGGTGTGAATAGTGAACTTGAAGGCTGGTTAAGACGCGAAAAGTGCCTAAAAAATCGGTAAGGTCAAAAAGAGGTGGATGTTCTACCGGGGGTTCCTTTTTCCCCGGAGATTGACAACACGACACGGATGTCAAAAATAGTCTGTCTGAGGGCGCGGTGGACTGGGGCTTGATACCACTTTCTAGGTTCTCTTGCTGCCACCTAACTCGGTCCAAACTGTCGTACAGCGCATGAACTCCTCCACCTCATCCTCCCGCGACCAGACCACCCTCCCTAACCCCACAAGAACCCCCAACTCCCTCCCCAAGGGCACCTCCCCTCTCACCTGCACATACTCAAAATTCATAAAAATAAAGATAACCATATGAACGCATGGAGAAAAAAGATATTACATCACGATATCACATACGTTCAATTCAAAATAACATACGTTTTGTAAATTCATATACAAACAAAAAATAAAAATTAACACCCTTTACCTGTTTTCCTTGCTTTTGCAAAAAAAAAAAAAAAAAAAATACTCCCCTTGATCTACCGTGACCTAAGTTACAGAAACTGAATTTCACTCAGGAGGAAAATTGTCATGCTTTCAATTTGAATTGAAATAACTCAATGCATTGAATTTAAAGACAGTAATCTCATCGAAGGAAATTCAGGATGGGGAAAACGGTTGCCTGTGGATCGGCTGTAACCACGACAATCATCCGCAGAGTCCAGAAACCTCGTATACGAAGCTGGGAGTGATCAATATGGAAAGGGAAGACCACGCTCAGGGAATGTCGGCACGGCAGAGAGAGAGAGAGAGAGAGAGAGAGAGAGAGAGAGAGAGAGAGAGAGAGAGAGAGAGATTTAGTGGTTCTAGTTGGCCCCTGGTCTCTCGCAACCTGTCGGTTGTGTCTTTTCGTTCAAGAGAGAAGTTTCTAAAAAAAAATATCAGTGATTGTCCGTTCTTTAGTTCACTTTGTCGAGTTTTTTCAAGAGAGAGAGAGAGAGAGAGAGAGAGAGAGAGAGAGAGAGAGAGAGAGAGAGAGAGAGAGAGTGTTAGTATCTAGTTGGGCCCCTGGGATCTAGTAATCTGTCAGCGGTGTCTCATCGTTCGGAAGCAGTTTCTCAAAAAAGTGTCTGCATGTGTCTGTTCTTTAGCTTCATTTTATTGAGTTGTTTTCGAGAGAGAGAGAGAGAGAGAGAGAGAGAGAGAGAGAGAGAGAGAGAGAGAGAGAGAGAGGTCTAGTGGTCACCTGGGTTATTGTAACCTGTGGGTTATGTCTGTCTGTTCATTTGAGAGCTGTTTCTCAACAAAGAAAAAAAAAAAGGTTTGTGTTTGTCTGTTATTTACTTTGTTAAGTTGTTATGAAGTCTGATACGTTATCGTTTCTTTCTTTTTTAAATGGGACGATTTTATAACCTATTTGTTTAAGACAGTCCAAAATTTGCCTGTAATCGTCTGTGAGTTGTCTTTCAATTGTCCAATCGTTCTCACTTATGTGATAGACTTATGACAAATTAAAAATAATTTGAAAAATAGTTATCTCCTTAGGTGAAGTAATTAGGCCTAAATAAAATTATATTACCAAGAGATCATATATATATATATATATATATATATATATATATATATATATATATATATATATATATATATATATATATATGTATGTATGTATGTATATATATTAAGAAGATGGGGGAGGGTGAAAATAGAGGGTAAGGGGAAGAAGAATTTGAAAGAGGGGAAGGTAGACGGAAACGAAGGCTTCATGAACCTCCGACACCAGCTCAGGCAAACCGCGTGTTTCTTCCATAGAAGGGGAGGGGGAGATGTAAAGGTGGGAAGTAGGGGGAGGGAGAGAGGCTGTCATGTCCAGGCAGCATGCTTTGGCCACCTTCCTTCCAGAACCTTTTCCAGGGTGGGTAGACGGGAGGGAGTAGGTTGCAGAGGGAGGGGAATGGGAAGGATAGGTGCTCGTGGTAAGGCGCGTGCGCCATTCCCCCCTCTTTTTTCCCTTCTCAGTTAATTCTTTCTATCTCTTCTCTGTTCTCTCTGACATCACCATCTCTCTCTCTCTCTCTCTCTCTCTCTCTCTCTCTCTCTCTCTCTCTCTCTCTCTCTCTCTCTCTCTCTCAGTTGTGCAATAGCTGGTAAGTGCAAGCAGATAAGCATCCAAAGACATCATTTGCAACCTCTCTCTCTCTCTCTCTCTCTCTCTCTCTCTCTCTCTCTCTCTCTCTCTCTCTCTGATGCAGACCAGTCGCAGCGAGGTTTACTGCGTCGTGTGACGCAGCCTGTAGGGACGTTGTCTTTTTTTTTCCACCTTACCTGACCCAACCCCTTTTCTCTCACCTGATACACTCATATACTTAACATAAGATTAGCGAGAAGGAACTGTTTCATTACGGAGACGAATCTCTCTCTCTCTCTCTCTCTCTCTCTCTCTCTCTCTCTCTCTCTCTCTCTTGATTTCTCCCAGATTTGAATATTCCATTGTATTAAGAAAATCTCACTTGCCGCTATGCTGTGGTTTTCTGAGTCCCCTGGAGAGAGAGAGAGAGAGAGAGAGAGAGAGAGAGAGAGAGAGAGAGAGAGACCCTCGTACGATGATAATTCTATCGTTATTAACTTAAGTTTTCACTTAC
>NC_090743.1:49718487-49753487 GCF_036898095.1 Palaemon carinicauda
TACCATTACAAATTACCAAAAAATGAAATAATTTTCTCCAACCATTGGTCAAATTACCAAAAGAAATCACGTAGTTTTCACCAACCATTAGTCAAAATACCAAAAAATCACGCCATTTTTGCCAATCATTAATTAAATTACAAACACACACACACACACACACACACACGCACACACACACATAAATATATATATATATATATATATATATATATATATATATATATATATATATATATATATATATATATATATATATAAATTTGGCCAACCATTGGCCAGAAATACAAAAAATCCCGTAATTTTCGTCCACCAGTATCAAAATTACCAAAAAGAAAATCATATAATTGTCGCCAACCATTAGTCAAAAAAAAAAAAAAAAAAAAAAAAAAAAAAAAAAAAAAAAACTCTTAACTTGCCTTAACCATTAGTCAAACTACGAAAAAAAAAAAAACACGTAATTTTCGCCAACTATTAGTCGAAATACCGAAATAATCCCAATTTTCAGTAACCATTAGTCAAATTACCAAACAATTCACATAATATTTGCCAGCCATTAGTCAAATTACCAAAAATAACATAATTTTCGCCAAACACAAGGTAAATTATGAAAAATTTTCACCAACCATTAGTCAAAATATTAAAAGATCACGTAAATTTTGCCAACCAATAGTCAAATACCAAAATAATCACAATTCTCAGTAACCATTAGTCAAATTTCCCCCCCAAAAAAAAAAAAATTTCGCCAACCATTAGTCAAATTTTAAAATAATCATAATTTTTAGCTACCATTAGTCAAATTACGAAACAATTTACATAATTTACGCCAACCATTATTTAAATTACTAAAAAATCACAATTTTCGGCAACCATTAGTCAAATACCAAAAACAAAAACAAAAATCACATAACTTTCCTAAAGCATTTGTCAAAATATGAAAAAATCACGCAATTTTCGCCAACCATTAGTCAAATTATCAACAAAAAAAAATTACGTAATTTTCACCAATCATTTGTCAACATACCAAAAAAATCACACAATTTTCGCCTACCATTAGTTGAAATACGAAAAAATACGTGATGTTCGCCAACCATTAGTTAAAATGCCAAAAAAAAAAAAAACACGTAATTTTTGCCAAGCATTAGTCCAATTACCATGAAAATTACAATTACATATTTTTCGCCAGCTAATAGCCAAAATACCAAAATAATCCAAATTTTCAGTAACTATTAGTCAAATTATGAAACAATTCACATAATTTTCTCCAACCATTAGTTAAATTACAAAAAAATCACAATTTTCGGAAACCATTAGTCAAATACCCCCAAAAAAGAAAAAAAAATAAATCACTTAACTTTCCCTAACCATTTGATAAACTACGAAAAAATCCCGTAATTTTCACCAACCATATGTCAAAATACCAAAAAAAAACACATAATTTTCGCCTACCATTAGTCAAATTACCATAAAAATTTACATAATTTTCGCCAACCCTTAGTAAAAATACCAGAAAATTACCTAATTTTCGCAATCCATTAATCAAAATACAAAAAATTACGCAATTTTCGCCAACCAAACATAAAAGTACAATAAAAAATTACATTTTTCACCAACCATTAGTCATATTACCAAACAATCACGTAATTTTCGCAAACCATTAGTCAAATTACCATAAAAAAATTACAGAATTTTTGCCAACCATTAGTCAAAATACCAAAAAAAAAAAAAAAGAAAAGAAAAAAGTAATTTTCGCCAACTAATAGTCAAAATAAAAAAAAATAATCCTAATTTTCAGTAACCATTAGTCAAATTACAAACAATTCACATAATTTTCGCTAAGCATTAGTCAAATTACCATAAAAATTATATAATTTTCGCCAACCCTTAGTCAAAATACGAGAAAATTACGTAATTTTCGCTATCCATTAATCTAAATAAAAAAAAATCACGTAATTTTCGCAAAACATTAGTTATATTACCATGAAAATTTACATAGTTTTCACCATCCATTAGTCATATTACCAAAAAATCACGTAATTTTCGCCTACCATTAGTCAAATTACATTAAAAAAATTACATATTTTTCGCCAGCTAGTAGCTAATATAACAAATAATCACGTAATTTTAAGTAACCATTAGTCAAATTACCAAAAATAACATAATTTTCGCCAACCATTAGTCAAAATATCAAAAGATCATGTAAATTCTGCCAACCAATAGTCAAAATACCAAAATAATCACAATTTTCAGTAACCATTAGTCAAATTACGAAACAATTCACATAATTTTCGCCAACCATTAGTCCAATTACCAAG
The DNA here is from genome assembly GCF_036898095.1 of Palaemon carinicauda. Taxonomy (NCBI): domain Eukaryota; kingdom Metazoa; phylum Arthropoda; class Malacostraca; order Decapoda; family Palaemonidae; genus Palaemon; species Palaemon carinicauda. Next base: position 49,720,803 of record NC_090743.1, read on the forward strand.
AAAAAAATCACATCATTTCCGCCAAAAATTAGTTTAATTACTAAAAATCACAATTTTCCGCAACCATTTAGTCAAAAAAAAAATCACAACTTTCCCTAACCTTTAGTCAAATTACCAAACAATTCACGTAATTTTCGCCAACTATTTGTCAAATTACCATAAAAATTACATAATTTTCGCCAACCATTAGTCCAAATACCAAAAAAAATCGCTTCTTTTCCGCCAATCATTAGTTAAAATACAAAAAAAAAAAAAAAAAAAAAAAAAAAAAACATTTGCGGCGACCATTAGTCAAATTAAAAAAAAAAAAAAACACACAACTTTCCCAAACCATTTGTCATACTACGAAAAAAATCACATTATTTTTGCCAACCATTAGTCAAAATACCAAAAAAATCACGTAATTTTCGCCTACCATTAGTCAAAATTACCATAATAATCTACAAAGTTTTCGCCAATCATTAGTCGAAATACAAAAAAAAATACGTGATGTTTGCCAACCATTAGCCAAATGCCAAAAAAATCACATAATTTTCGTCAACCATTCGTCAAATTACCATAAAGAAATTACATAGTTTTCACCAACCATTAGTCATATTACCAAAAAATCACGTAATTTTCGCCAACCATTAGTCAAAATTACCATAAAAATTACATATTTTTCGCCGGCTAATAATCAAAATACCAAATAATCACGTAATTTTCGCAAACCATTAGTCAAATTACCATAAAAAAAATTACAAAATTTTCGCCAACCATTGGTCAAAATACAAAAAAAACAAGACCACGTAATTTTCGCCAACTATTAGCCAAAATACCAAAATAATCCCAATTTTCAGTAAATATTACGCAAATTACCAAACAATTCACATAATTTTCGTCAACCATTAGTCAAATTACCATAAAAAAAATACATAATTTATGCCAACCATTAGTCAGATTACCAAAAATAACACAATTTCGCCAAACATTAGTCAAAATATCAAAATAATCACAATATTCAGTAACCATTAGTCAATTACGAAACTATTCACATAATTTTCGCCAACTATTAGACCAACTACCAAGATAAAATCACATTTCCCCCAACAATTGGTTAAATTACTAAAAAATCACAGTTTTCAGCAACCATTAGTCAAAAAAAAAAAAAAAAAAAAAAATCACAACTTTTCTTAACCATTTATCAAACTATGAAAAAACCACATCATTTTCACCAACCATTAGTCAAATTACCAAATATATATATATATATATATATATATATATATATATATATATATATATATATATATGTATATATGTATATATATATATATATATATATATATATATATATATATATATATATGTATGTATATATATGTATATATATGTGTATATATACAGTATATATATATATATATATATATATATATATATATATATATATATCCACCCATTGGTCAAATTACCAAAGAAAATAGCACAATTTTCGACAGCCAAATCATGACTTAAATAAACATTTTACATAATTTTCGTTTATCAAAAACCAAATCATATAATAATTCCATGTAATTTTCCCGTATAAAATTAAAATTATATTATAATTCAAAAGAATTCTTCCTAAAAATTAAAATTACGTAATGGTTCCAAGCAATTTCCCCAGGTTAAATCTGAAATAAATGAGAATTCCGAGTAATTTTCCCCTGTAAAAATTCCTTAAATGGATCTTTTAAAGGAATTTTCCCTTCTGAACATTTAAATAAACGATAATTCCAAGTAATTTTCCCCTGTGAGAATTTAAATAAATAACAATTCCGAATAATTTTCCCCCGTGAAAATTTAAATAAATAAGAATTCCAAGTAATTTTCTACTAAAAATTCCTTTATATTAATAATTTAAAGGAATTTTCCCCTCTGAACATTTACGTAAACGATGATTCCTTGTAATTTTCCCTTGTGAGAATTTAGATAAATAACAATTCCAAGTAATTTTCTGTTGTTAAAATTGAAACAAATAAGAGTTCCAAGTAAGTTTTGCCTGTAAAAAAAAAAATTCCTATAAAGTAATAATTTAAAGGCTATTTTCCTTGTGAAAATTTAAATAGGCCTAAACAAGAATTCCAAGTAACTGTCCCCTGTAAAAATACTGTCATGTGGCCATGTGGTAACTGTGGCTTAAGACATAAAAATATGGGAAACGAGGATAATGACAGATGTTACTCTGTATCTTTTTCTACTGTTCTTGTATTTAACAAAAATCAAATCTCATTCTTATTGAGCACATCAAGTATCAGATACGGTAGCGTTGAATTATCTTGAAAATGTTAAAGTCACAAATCATAAAGTTGAATTCCAAAATTCAAAATCTTCTAAGTGCTCCATAATGGTACATCAAAGTTACAAAGTTCCAGGGTCTGGCAACGGAGAGATAGAGATGCAGCGGGGTGCGAGAAAGTTGATAAGAAACTACATTCTGAAAAAGGATGTTTGTACGGACAGGATCGGCCTCAGACGACGGGACGGTATTCTCAATCTCTACTAAGACTCTTCGAAGGCACAGAACAAGAGCTTCGTGCCTGCATTCGCTTCGTTATTGTTTGTGTTCTTTTTAGTTACCTCCTTTGACAAACTTGCCCCCCCCCCCCCCAACACCACTAAGTTTTAGTTCCCCCTGGAACTGTGGTAGGTTAAAGAAAAATAAATTACTACAAACTCTACGTTAAAAGCAAACCCCACCTAACTTTTGTGTGCAAAAAAAAAAAAAAAAAAAAAAAAAAAAAAAAAAAAAAACTTAAGTGCGAAATAAAAAAAAAATCATAACGAGACTGTTCTGAAGTGCTTAATCTTAATCATGCATGATCATACAATCCTCTAAAGAAGAAAAAAAAAATTCAAATCAACAAACGAAACCATTACAAAAGAACTCAAGTTACAACAAAACTTGAATTAGGCAACTTCTTACAAGAGTAAATTAGGAACTACAAAGTGAATACATCATTAAGTAAATAGGAACTGTAGGAAAGAACTTAAAAACAATACATAGGGATAAACGTAAGTAAATAAAAACTATGGCAAAGAACTTAAAAAAATATTACACATGGATAAATATGACCAAACCAAAAACTGTAGCAAAGAACTTCAAAACTGATACATATGGTTAATTATGAGCAGATAAAAAATTTAATAATGAAATCCAAATCAATATATATGGATGATTATGAGTTAACAAAAACTGTAAAAAAAAATGATATATACTTGACATACATGGGTAACAGAAACTGAAATAAAGAACTTCATTACTAAAACAAATCGTATAAGCATAGGATACTCAACTTAGGAAATTCACTAAGAACTCAGGGTGAGGTGATGGGTGGCACCTAATACGGCCTCACACTCCTCCCTGGAGTTAAGGTGTAGTAACAGCTGATACAACAATACTCTACAAGAAAATAAAACCAATCATTGAAACACGAAAATGGCATAAATACAAAAAAACAATCACTCAAAAAATTCCATCAACTGAACATCAAGAGTAACTATGAAAGAACAGAAATTACGAAATGGTATATCATGGCCATAATATGCAAGGAAAATCATCATCAAACATTAGTAATTATAATGACATATCATCTAATGTCTTCATTGGAACATTGTTGTAATATCTTTAAACATAATGAAATATCTTCAAACAGCTGTATCATGAATTAATTAATTAATGAGCATTCTTATCAACAGTTAACCAGCTGTATCACGTTAATAAAAATGTCATCAAATTAATGTACTAGTACAAAATAAAAATTTGTGTACACAACAATATCTACATGCAAAGGTATACTCTGGGCGATACCTGGACTATCTTTCTTTAGATTAGGCATGCCCAGTGCCCCTGGAATTACCCCTACTACTGGAGTGTTCCCAACATCCCCGCATTCATTATGCGAACTACGGCGGGCTGTCCTCCCTAAAACAACTGCTTCTTAGGGCATAAAAACACCTACTACCGGAGAAGGTTTCACTAGCATATCTGATCTGGCCGCCTTTATACAGGTGACAGGTAGGGCAACTAATCATATGTCTACAAAACAGAATAAGTCCAACCAGGACTGCTAACATGATACCCAGGACAACTACGAAGAACATTAAACTCAAACTATGGTGAGAGGTATACAAATTAACGCGTTTGTTGAATAGGGGAAGGTGACTGAGCAGTATGGCTCCTAATTTAGTTAAATTAAGGTGCGCTAACACACGAGACGCATTCACACCTGGGATAGTAACAGAAGCGTTCATAACAGAAGTGCCTCGAACAGTTGTCCTTTCAGTCTTCCTTTTTCGCTGACTGGGTAGACGGGACCCGTCTCCCTGCACAGAGCACCTATTCTTATGAGTCAGGATAGAAATCCCTGGTGACGATACCTTAGATTTGTCTCCTTCACACATGACCTTATACTTAGACTCCTGTCTAACCGACGCAATCCAACGATGCCCCAAATTAACTATTTCCCTCTCAAAGTCTGTTCTCACCTCAAACATACAACTATGCACAAAAACTAGACTTTTCCAGATAACTATCAGACAAGTCCTCGCGCGCTGAAGGCGCTAAAAGTGCATACACAGGTTCACACAACACACCTATCTTACATTTTTCCAAATTAGGTTATGACACTGCAAGAGTATCTCTATTATGAACAACAAAATAGGGGCGACAGACTGATACTCGAGTTGCGAATTCCTCCTTTCTTTTTGAGTCCACATCGACTTAATTTCATACATGCGAAAATCTGAGTCTACATTTTTAACAGGTATCTCTACAAGAAAATAAAATTTACTCTTTACTTTATCAACAGCTACAGATGACATTCGGTAAAACTCTGGCAAATTATTTTCTATAGGCGGAATAAACAGTGGAACGTTTCGTGGATCTTTTTCTAAGATTCTGAAAAACTCCCTTGGGGGTAGAATAGCAGAAGATATTTCCCCCGTGGTTAAAACGTTCTGAATTTGGTTAGGTACGTTTTCCAAAAGCAAATTCAGCTCACTAGCAACAAACGCTTATTGTGTTGCGCTTTCTACATGAATTATGTCTCTGTGAATTTCATCTATTTCTCTCCCCATATTATTAATTCTATTTTCCAAATTTACGGGGTGCCCAGCGGCAAGAGCCTGTGTCTTACACAAGGTAAGGCAATTTATACACACACATACACACACACAAAACTCTTAACGCATCCTAACCTTTATTTACTGCTGAAATGACGGTACTTAATTGCGTATCTAAAACATGTGTATGAGAAATAATTTTGTTAATGACTGTGTGGGTATTCTGGGATTCTTGAGTGAGCTCTTTTTCTAATTGATCGAGCTCAGAATGGGTAATTAGCCCTGTCTAACTCCCTATCAGCTCACCTATCCAATTAGCTCCATGCTTCTCTCTATTCACCTTTGAAACTACAGTCTTCGAAAGTATCCAGTGATCTACGAAGAGCTCTATGAACGTTCACAAGAATTGCCCGGATTTTAATAACTGCTAGGTTCGCAGAAAACTGTTTTAACTGTTTTTGTAACTCACTAGTCTGATCAAGAATCGTAATTAGTGGACTCGCAACTTCATCAGGATCGTATCTGATCACTAAAACGTGAGCGTCTGACTTGAAGGATAATCTAAACTTTTTATCAAAAACTACGCACTCACGTATTCTCACTTCACTACTCACACACACAATAGCAGCTATCAGCCACAATACCGCAAAAAATACGTAGGCCTCTCATATTTGTTGCCCTACGTCTATCGCTAACCTCTACCTAACTAAGGCCAATTTGCAACTCGTTGCGCTTTTAAAAGACAGAAGCATCTCTCTCTCTCTCTCTCTCTCTCTCTCTCTCTCTCTCTCTCTCTCTCTCTCTCTCTGTGTGAGAAGGAATTTATGATGAAACCATTGTCGGAAATGTTTACAAATTCTCCAGCTGACAAGTCGTTCGGACCCCAAACAGGGGAAAATGCTGACACATTATTATTGTCTGAGCACGTCAGCTTGCCTTCTGGTACAATTTTCACTATAGAAGCATGTACTTCATACACATTTCCTTTTGCAATACTTCTAACTGTTATCTTAATATGATTGATATGGGTCACCCAAAATGGTCCGATAAAGGCAGATTCGAACTTGTGCTCTTTACTTTGAAGTCTCTTAACATACACACGATCGCCGATTTGAATGTCATGCGGTTGAGCTTTAAATTTCCGATTATAACTACGAATATTCCTATTCTGTGCCATCTTTAAAAATTGATTCGACGTAAGTTCGAAGATCATCTACATTATATACAGGCAGTTTTTCCATCGTGAAAACATCATAGGGCTAATTCGGATCTTGACCAAAAACTAAATAATAAGGAGTATCTCCAATGTTCTCATTATATATTGTATTTAAAGCAAACTGTGCCGTTGACAACATATCTGAACAGATAGGATTATCTGCCACTAAATATTTAAACATACTAATCAAAACTCGATTCTTAGACTCAACTAACCCATTAGAACTAGGTCTATATGCAATAATGGGAGAATGCTTAATGCCATACAACTCAGATATACGACTGAATACTTTATTTAAAAATTCGGTTCCATGATCTGAAACAATTTATCGAGGAGCACCGAATATCTCAATGAAAGCTCTTAGTGCTTTCGCGATTCCTGTGCTGTTTTATTGATCAAGGGTTGCACAAACGTATATCTAGTTCGCGCATCTTCTAGAAAAAAAAATATTTATGCCCTGCGTGTGAAACAGGTAGTGGGCCTATTAATTCAATATGCACACGTTGCCATTTCTCTCTTAACTAAAGGCCAGACTCGGGCTGGAGGTACGTTTAATCTATGGGATCGGAACAGATTACAGAGGTGACACGAGTCTATATATCTCTTTATTGTTTGTTTCATGCCTTTCCAATAAAAATTATCAGTAGCTCGTCTGAGAGTGTTTGCTACACCCATATGACCGGATACTGGTGACGAATGTGATAATGCCATTGCCTTACTTATAAAAGGGGTGGGCAATACACTCCGATAAACTAACTCGTTTCTTTTCAAATCAGTTACATACAAAATGTCATCCTCAATCACAAATCTGTTAGGTGGGAGCGAGACGTCAGTAGGAAATTCTTCAGTTTCCTTTTTGAGGTAGGCTTTGACTTTACCCCGTACAAGATCTTCATTCTGTACGCCAATTAGCTGTCCTGTATCCCAGTCACAATTATCATTCCGAACGTCGTATGCCTCTAGGACAGGCTCATTTTCACGCTACTCATCCAAGTCATTCATACTCAAACTGGGCCCAGCGTATTCATTCACTCTTCCTGTCCGATCGGCGGACGTCTCTTCTGTGTGTGATGCATCACCATGACTGGTTTGCTCGGGTTAGCGCGTGCTCGACCTCGTTATAGCGGCGACAGATCGAGATAAGGCATCTGCGATTATGTTAGTACGATCAGGAATGTATTCAAATCCTACAATATAAAATTCTAACAATGCTTCTAACCACCTCGCCTGTCGACTCGATAAATCTGACTTCCTAAAAATGTATGACAAAGGTTGATGATCAGACTTGATACGAATTTTATGTCCTAAAAGGAAATAACGATTCCTTTCTAATACCCACTTAATGGCAAGAGCTTCTTTATCAAGTGCTAAGTATCGGGTTTCAGGTCCCTTTAACGCCCGTGAGGCGAACGCTACAGGGCGGTAAATCCTTTCATCATCAATTTCTTCTATTACCCATCCAATGGCAATATCGCTTGCGTTAAATGTCACTAAAAATTCACGATCGAATTTAGGAAAGACTAAAAACTATCTTCAGACAAAGCTTGCTTCAATTCTTTAAATACATCATCATATTCTCACGTCCATTCAAAATTCTCTGTCTTTCTAAGTTTATCCAAAGGGCGTGAGATTTTCCCAAAATCTTTGATAAAGCACCTGTAATAAGATGCTAACCCTAAAAAGGAACTAACTTGTTTAGGTGTTCACGGACGAGGATAAGTCCTAATCGCCTCTACTTTCTCTGCTTACGCCCTTGTAACTGAGTATATAACCTAGAAATTGAACATTTGGCTGAAATAGCTGACATTTGGCTAAGTTGACCTTCAAATTAAGACGCCTCAAGGCTTCAAGTACTTTAACAAAATTAGCCATATGTTCTTCTACAGTTTTTTTAAAGATAATATCATCTGGATAAATCAACACAGCATTTCCTACCAATCCAGAAAATACGCTCATTAATACACGTGAAAAGTGCGCGGGCGCGTTCTTTAAACCAAAGGGTAAAGTGTCACCGGCGACAAATGCAGTTATTTGTTTACTCTTGGGATCGCGTGCAATTTGGTGATACCAGATTTAAGATCTAAGGTAGAAAACAACATATTATTTCTAACTTTACATAGAATCTCTTCAATGGATGGCAAAGGGAACAAATCGCCTTTCGTTACGCTATTTAACTTACGGTAATCTACACATATGCGTAAAGCGCCAGACTTTTTCTATACAACTATGATAGGAGATCGCCAGGGGGAATCAGAGACCGAGATTATTCCATTCTCTTTCATCTCTGCTAACTGTCTATTTACCTCAGTGTGATATGCAAAGGGCATTCGATAAGGATTAGTTACGACTGGCGGACTGTCTCTCGTATTTATGTGAAAAGGCATAAAGTCACAATATCCAGGTGATTCCTCATTTATTACAAATACGTTTTGATATTCTTTCAAAATTTGTGCAACATTAAAATGATGTCTATCAGGTGTTAAACTAAGTCCTAAATTCTTTAAAGCGCATGCGCGGTCTGATGAGGTACTTTGCTGAATGGCGACGTTGAACGCTAGATTTACATTCCTCTAAACCCATGCTATTAGCGTAGTTTCCCTAAGTAACACTGGTACAGATGTGAAATTATGAAACAATTCTTTAATTTTCCCATCCTAAATTTGAACTACCGAGACCTGGATTAAGTTAGTGTAAAAATCTACATGGGCGTAAGGATGCCAATTCCATTCTTGAACTCTGTTACACATATTTAATGAAGAGGGATCAATACACACTTCTTGGGAAAGTCAAAGTTCACACTTATCAGAAACATTATCAACAGATTCTATTACGGGGGCTACTGATGCAACTGTCCTTCCAATGGGTAGGATGCGATCCCTCCAAGTTACAGTTAATCCCTCGGGAGATGAAAGTACATTTAATCCTAGTAATCAGATCACGTCGGAACCAAAAATGACATCAATCCCCGTAATACCTAACTCGGGGACAACATAGAAATCACGAATAAGCTTTTCTTCCCCTGACTCAAAAGACTATGAACAAAAACTGTTTATAAAAACCTCTTTTCCCCCAAAACCCTTGACATTAAAGGGACTTCATTCTGCACTTGATTTACTGTAAAGTGTGATTCAATAATGAGAGAAACAAATGCCCCTGTATCTATCAAACAGTTTTTATAACCTGATGGGAACTTAACTTTGATAACAGGCTGCTGGGGCGCTGTCTTCGGTCTTCTTCCTACTGGGTCGTCCTTGGCGCCGCTGTCACCGCTCGGGGTTGTCCTTGGGCGGGCGGCGTCTGCCATGCCGCAGGCGGCGGTGTATGTAATGATTGGGGTCTCCACCATGGGAAGGCTTGCAGAAAACCACCGTGGGTTGAGGGTAGTAGGGAGATGCTCCAACCATGGGTGTTGGTCCTTTTATTGCTAATAGCGTTGCTGTTGCTCCCGCGTCGGGGATTCGAGCTGATTTACATTGGCGGGGGTAATGACCCCCCTTTCCGCAGTTGAAACACTGCAACTTCTTCTGTGTTTGCGACTTATTTTTCGCCCCTTGGTCCGAGGTTTTGTTCTTGACACTCGGACCGCTTCCGGACGATTGACTCGAGGAGAACGACGTTGACTGGGCCTGCTATTGTTGCTTATGTCCTTCGGAACGGGGTTTTCCTCCCTCTCGTTCGGTGTGTGTACCCGACATCAAGTTTCGCACGTTCTCCATGGTCCTCTCTATGGACATGGGCTGATACAGTGTGCCCCACGTGTATGTAGGAAGTTGGGATTTCATTGTTTTCCTTAACCAAGGATCTTTAATGTCCTCCAAGGCCTCAGGGCCACCCAAAAAGTCTTCCAACTCTGTGGCAATTCTTGTGACAAATTTAAAGTGCGGCCCACCTTGTTTTCTTGTCGGCTCATAGTTACACAAGTGACCGTGTAAACTGGCGGTACTCAGGCCTAATCTTCGTTGCAGGTGCCGTCTCAATGTTCCCCACGACGTTGGGTTGATGAATTCAGGATCTTTCCTCACCTTTCTATGTGCATCTCCTCGAATTCTTTGTTTCACCAGAACAATCTTCTGTCTTTCAGACCAGCATCTTTCTGACGTCGCAGCCTCTATGGTACTTAAAAAAGTTTCAATTAATAGGAACCTGCGTCCCTCCTCCGGCACTAAGTCCTCAAACACGGGTACATGTTCTGTCAATGGGGAGAAACGTACCGTCTCTTCTTGGCTGGGATTCGAATCCATCTTCTTCATGTGAAAAAAATGCTGTAAAAAACTCCCTGTGATTCTAGTCCTCCCGTGTCAGCGGTTGTTCCTGGAAAAATAATTACTCCTTCGGGCCCTATAAAATGACTTATGCCTCCGATGTTGTCCTGGATCGTGACCATAACATTCTCTAGTTGTTCTTCCGGAGTGCCCTTTTTGTAGTTTTTTCATTCAAACTGTTGCATAAGATATCCCCATTCGCAAGCAACCACTTTTTGTCACGTGACCGTGTGGTAACTATGACTTAAGACATAAAAATATGGGAAACGAGGATAATGACAGATGTTACTCTGTATCTTTTTCTACAGTTCTTGTATTTAACAAAAATCAAATCACATTCTTATTGAGCCCATCAAGTATCAGATACGGTAGCGTTGAATTATCTTGAAAATGTTCAAGTCACAAATCATAAAGTTGAATTCCAAAATTCAAAATCTTCTAAGTCCTCCATAATGGTACATCAAAGTTACAAAGTTCTAGGGTCTGGCAACGGAGAGAGAGAGACGCAGCAGGGTGCTAGAAAGTTAATAAGAAACTACATTCTGAAAAAGGATGTTTGCACGGCCAGGATCGGCCTCAGACGACGGGACGGTACTCTCAATCTCTACTAAGACTCTTCTGATTTTTGGCCATACTTTCTCCTTATGCAGGACCCGGATGGGGTACCATGGGTGTCCACTTGGGTTTAGGTAGAGAAGGTGGCGTCCCAATTCTGCTATGATTTGCACTTCTGCTTGCTGTCTCATCTCCGCATCCAGCCCTTTGAGAAAAGGATATGATTCAGCGATATGACAGATCAGCAACACGTGGTGTCGCGGATCAAGCAATTCAAAGCTTCGAAGGCACAGGTCAACAGCTTTGTGCCTGCATTCGTCTCGTTATTGTTTGTTTTCTTTTTAGTTTATCTTCTGTGACAATGCCTTTAAATTGATCATTCAAAGGAATTTTCCTTTCTGAACATTTAACTAAACGATAATTTTCAGTAATTTTCCCATGTGAAAATAAAAAAAAATAAAAAAAATAAGAATTCCAAGTAATTTTACCCTGGAAAAAAAAATTCTTTTAAATTAATCATTTGAAGGAATTTCCCCCTGTAAAAATTCCTTTAAATTAATCATTTAAAGGAATTTTCCCCTGCGAAAACTTAATTAAATAATAATTCTAAGTAATTTTGCTTTCTGAAAATTTAAATAAATAATAATTCCAAGTAATTTTCCTTTGTAAAAACCTAGATAAATAATAATCCAAAGTAATTCCCCCCCCCCCATATATTAAACTTTATTCATAATTCCATGTAGTTTTCCACTAAAAATTCCTTGGGAGTAATAATTTCAAGCAATTTCCCTTGTAAAATTCCAATTACATAATAATCATAACTAATTTTTCCTGTAAAAATTAAAGTTACTTAATAACTCCAATTACATTTTTACTATACAAATTAGAATTGAGCATTAATTCCATGTAATTTGTCCCTAAAAAATTCATCAGAAGTAATAATTTCAGGTATTTTCTTTTATCAAAAATTAAAATGAATTAATAACGCTTAAGTAATTTTATACTATAAAGATTCGAATTACGTTATATCACCCGTTAACTTTCACAGTAGAAAATTAAGCTAAGTAATAAACCGTAGTAATTTTCCCCAGTAAAAATTTAAATTAAGTAATAATTCCAAGGAATTTTCCAATGGAAACATTAGCATGAGATAATTCAAAATAATTTTTCCTTCTAAAGTAATAATTCCAAGCAATTTTCATATGAAAATATTATGATGAAATAATTTTATGTCATTTCTCTTTGTAAAATTTTAGATGAAGAAATGATTCCAAGTATTTTCCTCAGCACACGTAATAATTTCAAGTAAAAATTTAATTTACGTAATAATTCTTAGTAATTTTCCCTTTCAAAAATAAAAATCAAGTAATAATTTCATGTAATGATTCCACGTGAAAATTTCAATTAAGTAATAAATTCATATAATTTTTCCCTGTAAAAATTCAAATTAAGTAGTAATTTCAAGTAATTATCAGAAGTAAAAATTTACTTTAGTTATTAATTCCAAGTAATTTTACCCTGTAAAACTTCATATGAAGTAATAATTCAGAATAATTTTTCTTGTAAAATAATAGGTAACACTTCCACGTTAATATCCCTTGTAGAAATCCATATGACGTCATTAAGTCTCCGTTCCACCAATTTTAAACTCCAACTCTCCTCTTCCACAAATCTGATACATTACAATGTGACGGGCCAAAGTCAGGCAGCAAATCTCCGGAAACGGCAGCGGAATGCCGCAACTGCAAGCAGAACGTTGCTGCAATGCCGACATTCGCGGAGATTGCCAAAAGCTGAATTTGAAAAGGACGACACGCAAATCCGTCAAAAATGGGGACAGGCATGTCCGTCCGCCTGTTTTCTATGGGACGGACATAAAAGAAAAAAGATAATGGAAGTTTCCAGAAAATAAATTTGCATATAGATCTAAATGTTGCGCGATGTTCTCCGCCTGTCCTTTGCTTGCGTTAATAAAGGTTTAGTATTCTGGCGTTTATCATATACTGTAGAATAACTCCAACATCACAACTGTTAACAGTCACAGAATCACAACCGACAAGGTTCACAACAATTACACTGAATAAAGTGAACAGTTTTGCTCGTTAAAATGTTCACCTAAATAACATTATTACTAGCCAAGCTGCAACCCTCGTTGGAAAATACAGAATGTGAAAAAGAAAGAAGTGACGAACTAACTGTTTAAAAAAAAAAAAAAAAAAAAAAAAAAAAAAAATAAGCCTCTTGGGATGGTCCCTGCCTAGCGATCTGCCGGACTGGGGTTCGAGTCCGCTCATGCTCGATTGTTTCTTGTAGTTTGTGCAACCTCACCATCATTGTGATCTAAAGAGAGGGGCTTTAGAGGAGCCAATGGTCTATTCACTGAGTTATAAGAGGCCATTGCCTAGCCCTCCCTGGTCCTAGCTTGGGTGGAGAGGGGGTGTGGATCAGAGTCTAGGGCATTGTTCTGCTAAGATATTGTCACTGTCACTTGCCTCTGCTATTCATGGTGAAGTTTAAACCTTTAAACCTTTAAGATAAGAGAGATTGATTCACACAAATATGGAGAAATAATCCCAATAAATTCTCACGTTCTGGAAATGTAATACATTGAGGAGATAAATTCTCAATCGATTGGACTAGAGTTAAAAATTTAGGTCATATGGCTAACCGTTGGGGTCAGGGAACCAATTCAACGCTAAAAAGTTGGTGTAGGTAGAAGTCGAAGGGATGGTGCAAAGAACCTAAATAATTACCTACAGTGCACCCCTCCTACGGAGAACTTTTCACTTGATGTCCTTCGACGTCGGGAAAAACGCGTCTCAAAGAAAGAAATAAAAACATCCAAGATGTTTCCATACCCAAAGTATAGCAGTAAATTCTGGGCAGAGTATGCAACTTTTGTGCATTTGAGTCCTGCCCTTTCGCTATAATCCTCTTTCCTTCTGTCCCTCTTTTATCGTTCGTTTTTCTTTCTCGTCTCTTTCCATTCTTGAGCTCTCTAATACCAAAATTATTTTATTTATTTCCTTAAGATATTTTCTCCTCTTCATAAAAAATAGATTTATTTTCATTTATTAACTTTCCAATTTTGCTCTTCTACTTAAAAGATATTTTTTCTTTCACCCTCCCGTTCTTCCATACCACTTTGAATATCCTTCCTTCCTTGTTCCAAAAAAATAAATTTACAAAATTTAGTTTTCATCATCACGCCCTCCTTTTAGCACATTAACTTTAATTTTCCTCGAATCTCTTAACACTCAAAACGATTTTAAACTTATACCTTTCTTCTCTATAATCTTAGAAAATAAATAAACAAATAAATAATGCTTCCTATTTCCCAATCCCTTAAACATCCATCCAATTATCTTTTTGTATATCCCTAAAATGTACATAATCTTTAAATTTCTCTCTTTTATCCATCCCTTCTCTCGCTCTCTACCTCCTCTTCCCTCTCTCCCTCGTTCAAAAATATATATAAAAGAAAATAATGCCATAACACTGGAGGTCACGTTTGATACGTGGGCCAAGCAACGACCTCTTAAAAACCCGAAACTAAAACTTGCAGAAGTATCACACGGCAGGGGACCAGAGGTCGTTATGAGATGCAGCTCACCCCTCCCCCCACCTCCCCCCCTCTCTCTCTCTCTCTCTCTCTCTCTCTCTAACTCTTTTCCGCAGTTTACTATTCTCCTGATGGTTCTTTTCACTCGCTACGGTAAACATAGATCTCGAAGGACCCTCCTCGTCCCCACACACTGTCGACGTGACTAGAAGATGAAGGCACATGAGGATATTTTTTGAGAAAAAAAAATAAAATCTACTTTCTCTCTCTCTCTCTCTCTCTCTCTCTCTCTCTCTCTCTCTCTCTCTCTCTCTCTCTCTCTCTCTCTCTCTCTCTATGTATATATATATATATATATATATATATATATATATATATATATATATATATATATATACACACACACACACACACACACACACATATATATATATATATATATATATATATATATATACACTATACGTTTACATACACACACACACACACACACACACATATATATATATATATATATATATATATATATATATATATATATATATATATATATACAGTAAACATTTATACTTTATTATCACTTATTCATGAATATATGAGACCACCACCAGAAGCTACCGGGCGCCTAAATGAGAGAGAGAGAGAGAGAGAGAGAGAGAGAGAGAGAGAGAGAGAGAGAGAGAGAGAGATTTCTTAAACTTTTTCAAGTGTTGCATTTATCTTGAGACGTGAGCAGAATATTTTTCTTGCGGAGCATTACACGCATGTCATCTGTTTTCTCCTTTGAAAGCGATAATAATAATAATAATAATAATAATAATAATAATAATAATAATAATAATAATAATAATAATAATAATGTATGGTAGAAATCTAGTATGCTAAATATTATTTTGTTCGAAAGTTTTTACTATATTTTTTTTCTATATTATTTCTTTAATAATACAATTAATTTTCCTATTGGTGAATTCTTACAAAGGAAAAAAATTCACGGCAATGTGGGTCATTTTTATAATAAAAACACACTAACAGCAACAACAACAATAATAATAATAATAAAAATTATAATCACATTACGATTTACCGCCAAAATAGTATGCCTATATCTCTAAATAAATTAAATTACTTATTACTAAATAAGAGTTTCACAATATTAGTAAATACAACAACAATGGTAACTGGCTCGTAAGTAAAGTTAGAGTTCCGCACAATGTTTAAACTATATCTCACTTAAACTTTACAAAGAATAATCCCATTGGCGCTATTTGCCTCAGGTGATGAAAGCGTAAAAGGCTACAGTAAAATGCGTATTACAGTATGTTCTGAAACTCTAACCTCGTACGTACAGAAGAATTACTTTGCTGATTAATCCTGAAAGTAGAACTGATTTCTTATCGTCTTTTTGGCCCCTTCAATTGTTAGCCATTTACTTTACCAACGTTCCTGTTTTGTCTCCTCTTGATACCAAATATCTACCTACTTCATGGAACAACCGTCTCTTCCATCACGGACCTGAATGGCCTCCCCGGGCCCAGTGCTAAAACCTTCTCGAATACTATGTATAGTTGGCCACAGGAATTACTGGTACACTTAGCTCTGAGGAAATGCACCCTTCACGCCATTACTGTGCGGAGAGTAACCAAACAGATAATGTATGGAAATATGGCAGAGCTAAACACAAGCACTCGCCGCGCAGAAAGGGAGTGAGAGGGGACGCCTCCTCAAAGGGAGATCTACCAGGAATTCCTGTGTCCAACTGTACATGATTACGCAATGATAGCTAAGTGCTCCAGGTTGATGTTCAAAATCTCTCTCTCTCTCTCTCTCTCTCTCTCTCTCTCTCTCTCTCTCTCTCTCTCTCTCTCTCTCTCACATCAATTATCGAAAGATAAAGAATATTTTTGAAGAAAAAACCTTCTAACAGTAAAATTGAAGTCCCAAAAAAGGTCTTAGAAACATGCTAGTAGAGAACTAAAGACTAAATTTGGCACCATAGACAAGAGAACGTATGTAAATATGTAGCCGGTATACATCATGGAAAGTGCAGTAGCTTTTATCCCGAAAACTGTATTTGTATGGCACACGGTTGTTGGAGAGAGAGAGAGAGAGAGAGAGAGAGAGAGAGAGAGAGAGAGAGAGAGAGAGAGATCGTTATATTAATTTCTTAAAAGAAATCTGTAATGCAACTATTCCTTCCTGGTCCCGATCAGAGCACTCTCTCTCTCCTCCGCCCAAACGCCCCTTGCTTACACACACTTCCATCGTCTTTGATATGCAAATAGTCTAACTTTCTTTGTCGAAACAACGGCAGACGATACCAATTAACACGGGCTCCTGAATTTGCGTAGTTTTCCTTTAGGAGACGTACGCGTTCCATAATAGAATTTTAACCCATGGAAAAGATATGGAAATTGGGTTGATTCGATATATCAGATTAATTCTACTTGATAGTTCACCAATATAGAATAAATCCTACTATTACACGCAGTAGATTTTTATTTATTTGATTATTTAACAACTTTATATTCTAATAAATCCTTCAAATGTTCATTTAAGGAAGATTTCTGGCCCATCAAAATATGGTAAGAAAATGAGGTATAAATTTTACACATAATTTGTCAAGGTTTTATTGCTTAACAAAGATATTCACATAAAAATCATTCTTTAAGGCGTATTACTTAATATTTTCATTATACTTATGCTACTTAATGTGCGATGTTACTCAATCAAAAGTTGTACGAACAAGGTAGAAGCTTTTTGTTCAAAACAGTCTTTCTTTGCATTCTTTTTCTTCAATTTTTGCCCACACACACACACACACACACACACACACACACATATATATATATATATATATATATATATATATATTTATACATATGTATGTATACATATATATATATATATATATATATATATATATATATATATATATATATATATATACACACACACACACACATATATATATATATATATATATATATATATATATATATATATATATATATATATATATATATCACCTACGCATATTGACGCAAAGGTATTCCATTAGATCTCGCCAGTCGTCTCTATCTCGAGCTTTTAATCCAATACTTCTCCCTTCATCATCATCTACTTCACACTTCATAGTCCCCAGCCATGTAGGCCTGGGTCTTTCAACTCCTGTAGTGCCTTGTGGAGACCAGTTAAACGTTTGATGAACTAATTTCTCTTAGGGAGTGCAAAGAGCATGCCCAAATCATCTCTATCTACCCCTCACCATGATCTCATCCACATATGACACTCGAGTAATATTTCTTATGGTTTCATTTCTAACCCTGTCCTACCATTTAACTCCCAATATCCTTCTGAGGGCTTTGTTCTAAAATCCTCTAAATCTGTTGGAGATTGTTTCAATATCATACCATGACTCATGTCCATAGAGTAACACCGATCTCACTAAACTGATATATTGTCTGATTTTTAAATGTAATTTCAGCCGTTTTTATTTCCAAATTCTACTTAACCTAGCATTTGTCTGATTTGTTTTTTCACTCTTTCACTAAACTCAAATTCTAAAGACGATGTATTTGAGATCATAGTTCCTAAATACTTGAATGATTCTACCTCATCTATCCTTTTTCCTTCCAATGATATTTCATGTTCCAATGAATACTCCGTTCTCGCCATCTCTGTCGCTCTTCTATTTATCTTGAGCCCAACCTCTTGTGATATTTCATGCATTCTGGTAAGCAAACATTGCAAATCCTATGGTGTTCTGCTAATAAGGACCACCATCAACATAAGCTAGGTCAACTAATCTTTTATCACCAATCCAGTCAAATCCTTCTCCACCGTCTCTGACTGTTCTATCTACGCATTACAAAATTCATGAGGATAAACAACACACACACACACACACACACACACACACACACACACACACACACACACATATATATATATATATATATATATATATATATATATATATATATATATATACTGTATATATGTATGTGTGTGTGTGTGAGTGTGTGCGTGAAAAATATGTTAATATACAACTATGGGGAACAAAACCACTTACACACCCAACCCCTTTATGGATTACACACTTGCTGAATACATACATGTGAGTTCAGTTAATGGCCATTCCCCCTTTAGATAAGTTTTTATTTTGCATTAAGTAAAGTTTAGGTAACGTTCTGGCATTACTTTTTGAGCTGCGTACGCGGAATTTGATGTAATTGTGCTTTATTTGCTGATAATTGTCTCAGGTCACTGACCACGTGTTTGGACCTCACAGTAGCCTGCTGCCCAAGTTAGGACAAGATCATTTGCCATAAGATTTTGAATTTATTCATTCTATTTGAGGGTTAACCCTACGTGTGCATTTGTGTTGTAAATTGTAGTTAACAATTCATTTACTAATTTTTCCATTTGAAGTCCTTATTGAATTACTCTGATTTTTCTCTTTACTGTAATAAAGGAATTAGAATAGATTACAGACATTGGTATCTTTAACCCCTTTATTTGAAGATTTTGTATTAAATCAATAATTTAGTGCGGGTTGTACCCGAGATGTTGAAGAGAGTAACCTACTGTAGTTATAGGTAAGTTGATATAAGCGAGTGTACGCTTCTTTAACATAGTGCTTTGAAGGTGAAGATCCCCAATTAACTTTACCTAAATACATCACTACTCCTATCCATTGCCTTTGTCTACTGTATATTAACGTAAATGCCTGTCCAGCATATCACTGGGTCACTAAGACATTCCAAACACAGCCTAAGAGTGTAGATGGCCATAAAACGACACAGATAAGGTAGACTGTCAATTAATTATTTGGTCACGTGTGGAGGTTTAGGTCTTAGACAGAGAACACTTTACTATTTGAGTGAAGGTTAGTGAACTGCATCACCAAAGTTATTGCCAGGGTGCTGTGCCTTAGAGTGTTAGCGTTATATCCTCCCCTGTCGATCTTTGCTGCTTATTGAAGGGAGACTTTATGGGACCAAGGTCCCGCTCATCTTTAACAAAAATAGATTCTCTGAATATATGCAACAACTTACGTCTTCCTATTCGCGTTATACTCATAAACAATGGCCAAGACAGAATTCATCGTGTATCAAGGTATAAAGGTTACTAATAGAATTACCTAAAAAAAGTAAATTATATCTCCATCGATCAAAGATTACCGCCAAGCCTAAAAACCAAAGTTTAATTGACGTGATGAAATTTCATAACGAATATCACCTTATTCAACTTTGAGCTAGCATATCAATCATCTTATAAGCCTAGTAGCCAATTCTCCAGAGAAAACTTTTCTAATGAAGAGCAATAAGCCTACGTGATAAGATAAGGGTTATGGACTTAGAGAGAGAGAGAGAGAGAGAGAGAGAGAGAGAGAGAGAGAGAGAGAGAGAGAGAGAGAGAGAGAGAGAGGATATTGGAGTTGATATGAAAACCAGCAAATGTAATATCCATTACATCTTCAGCCTTACGAAGAGTGGGGTTTTTAACAAACCTTTTACATGAAAATTAACCCAAGACATGGAATTGAGGCCAATCTAACACTAAGCATTTCCAAATGGAGCAACAAGTATGTAATGAGACTTCCCTGTTGTCAATTACTGTCCGGAAACCATAATTAGGCCTAACACTCGTGTAAGCCTAACTTTATCAGCCATCTATTCTGGAAATTCAAACCTTAGGCGCATGTTGCTGGTAGGTTACATAGGTCTTCCAAAGTATCAACTACAATATATATGGTAATTTCAAGTTTTCAATCATGTCAAATAGTTGACATGTATAAAATGTGCGTTTATGGACAATGAAACTCAGATGTGAAAAACTTACAAACATATATTTCACATGTATTTCTTTTACGTAAGTGTATATGGTGGGTCAAACACTTGGGGGCTATATGGTTACATGTTCAACAAATCGTGAAATATACCTTAAAATTATATAAAGCTAAGATCAATTAATATAACAAATATCTTACATTCTCACTCAAATCACTACTACATGTATTGTCTCTCTCCTTGCATGTTAGAAGTCTAATAATCGATTGTGGTCATGCTCATTTTTCCCTTAATTTTAATATCACAATTCATAAAAAACATTAAACATCTTAGAGTTGAGTGTATTTAACAACTTTTTCGCCAAACAAGTCAATGTTAGACCGAAAAATCTATGAAATGGACAAAGGGTTCCTACAACGATCTTCGATTGCCTAACACTTATATATTAGGGAAATTACAGGTAGAAAAATACCTTTAATAGTCGTTTGGCTCTGTTAAATAGGAGTGTGCATGGTATCATAACGGGATATAGGAACCATTAAATATGGGAAACACTTAAATGTTTTAGTCTCCCTACAGGGGGAATAAACCTAAAGCCCAGATAACAAATAATATGTTTAGGTTAAATTTCCCTAAGACTCATTTATCAAAAGGAGTGCCTAGGACATACATAAGCCTAAAATAATTTTAACTCATGATTCAGTTCAACCTTAGTCCTTGATTATTATGAAAATTCGAAGCAACGATATTGGAACCATCGTTACGGAATCTTTTATCATGTTGGAGAGTTATTACCCCCAATCGGTTTACAGACAGGATGGCCATCTCAAGGGGGAAAACGAATACCGAGTAGTTCACTATACGGTAGACCAACGTCTCATAATCATCACAACTTGCTGTGGACAAGAAAACTTCACACATCTCGTCCAGTGGGCAAGGTCAAATAAACCAGGTCATTGTCAATATACGTTGTTGGTCTCCATTTACACAGTGTATATATATATATATATATATATATATATATATATATATATATATATATATATATATATGTGTGTGTGTGTGTGTATGTATGTATGTATGTATGTATTATTTATTCATTTATTTATAGAACCCAACGATCTACTGTTGACTATATCAATAAACGGGGTTCGTTTCATAAATACACAGGTATCAGCATCGAACGCTAGAATGAACAGATGGCCACTCCATTTTACCGCCAATATAAACTGACTAAGCAACACCATTAAAATGAAATAAAAAAACAGGTACAACTTACGTTTAATATGCTTCTTGTTAGCTACTTGTAATTCAAAACACACAACACAATGAAAGGGACACCTGTATAGTGACTACTTCCGCATCGCAGCCATTCATCGCCAAATGAAAATAAAAACAATGTATTGGAGCCTGGAGGGTCAATTGAGCTTCCGCGTGTCAAATGAGCTCTTCTACCAGACTCTCTACCTTAATACATGACCATTATATTTGTTATCTATATAAATTATATGCGCGAAATTTCAGCTTTCATAGGGGAAAAAATACATCAGCACTTTACGCTAGATATGAAAATATAATTAAAATTCTACGGATAACAGGGTTGTCTAGAATCAAAACGAAAAGAAATTGAATAGGCCACCATTTACAGCAAGATGCTTCTTAACATGCAGTTTGGCAAATATGAAAATCTATTTTGACATATTTGGGTGTGCCGTCACCTGGATCATTCTCCATATGATACTGTTCATACACTCATTATTTATTTGTCAAATCTAGTTCTCATCTCACTGATAATAATAATAATAATAATAAATGTTTTAAATACTTCACACATGTAATTATTATACAATTTCATTTAGTTGATCAGCAAGGACCGTTTTTTTTTCTCTCTCTCTCTCTCCTTCACAACCCTCGAAATAACACAGCCACTGTAATCTCAATTTGATATAATGTCTTGAAGTTTACTTCAATGTTGCAACCTAATCTTATTGCAGAACAGTTTCAGCACCAAGGCAATAGACCTAAATTATTTTAGCTGGTGTATCTAGATGAGTCTTCCAGCCAGGTCTGTATGTCGTGACTGGTGTCTGTTAGGGAATCGTTAGAGGGAAGTTCAGTCAGCGGGGTCATTTCTGGACGACCGTTGGGAACATAACCGTTCTCCCTCTGTCCCAACTGGTCCCTGTAAGCCCCGCGGCATTCGCGATAACTCAGATCAAGTCGTTCTCGTCCCTCATAGCCTAAAATATAACAGATAAAGTGATAAGCTTTTAGTAATTCACATCTTGTTCTCATGGAATTAAAATAAATCGCAAAAGGATTTTTTTTCGGTCAAATGTTATTCATTCATCTCGCTTACTTACATACAACATAATATCAATATGTGTGGGGAGTAGGATACCCTAGGCCTAAGACAATGGTTAAAGTCTTATCTAAACTATTTATTTTTGCACGGTAACTGATGCTAAAAACAATAGAAACTGTATGGATATGATCATATGATGATTGTAATTACAAAGTAAACTATTAATGAAACTAGAAACATCATAAAGTAGCTAAAATGTATTACATTACCACATCTATTGGCAGATATTCTGTGTATGTACCTGTTTAGCTATTCAATTAAGGGGTAATAGCATATTGCGGATCTCTCTCTCTCTCTCTCTCTCTCTCTCTCTCTCTCTGTATATATATATATATATATATATATATATATATATATATATATATATATATATATATAGTTTCAAACTAATGGAGATGGTTCTAAAAAAAATAAGTCACTCAAATTCATCCTTTGATTGCTGAATTGTAGATCCTAATACTTCTGATTACTAGGCCTACACCTTTTCCTATAACCTATTGTTGTTAATGAACTTATTCATGCATCTACACAGAGTTCATTAGCACGGCAAACTTCTTACAATCACTGCACCCTTCACTTTCATCCTGTATTGCCCTCTCACTTGATATCCAGATCTTTTTGGTCCAAGGACTTTTCATCCCTTTCTAGGTTTTCGCCTTCTTCCAATACTTTACAACTATATATATATATATATATATATATATATATATATATATATATATATATATATATATACTCTTTTCTTTCTATTCTCTCTGCAGCACCAGACCCTTTCTATAGAGTCCTTTCAATACACGTCATCAAACTTCCGGTCCGCCATCTTGGAGGGCATACAAAGACGCGTTCAGTGAATAGCTATGGTTGAACTGTTGAATATTTAGCCATTTCGTCACATTCACATTCACACAATTCCCAGTTTTTGCGCTATTGTTGGCTGTGGGAATCGAGGACGAAGAGATGACAAGAGTTTCTACCGCATACCGGCAGTTATTCAGAATCAGGACAAAGATACAGAGGAATTATCCAAGCGCAGACGTGACTTGTGGTTGACCAGAATATCACGGGCCGATCTTCGTGAATCCTCACTACCCTACGCACGTATCTGTTCTGATCATTTCATATCAGGTCAGTCTCGGCTAGGCCCTAAAAGTATCATTATTCCTGTGTAAACATGCTATATCCGATCGCATGGATGACTTCACAAGTATCATCGTCAGTTCAGTGTGTAGTGTGTGTGGGGGAGGGGGCATCTCAATTTTTAAACATCAAAAAGGGCATCTCAGATTTACAAAACAAAAATTAAAAGCGCCCATATTGGCTATATTAACAAAGGCTTCTTACCTAGGTCTCTCTTTCGCCAAGGTGCTCATGCCTATATATAATTAAGTGTATATTTATATTTATTTTAATTTGTGTATTAAATTTTGCAGACATACAGGCCTATGTGATGAATAAACATTGATTATAAATAATAATAATAATATCTGAAGGCTGGTTTAATCCGAAGGGGTCTTCAGCTTATATATGAAACATCGAAAAAATAATTAAACTTGCGCATTTAATTGCAAGGAGCCAAAACGATCATCCAAGAGCATTACAATAAGAGTTTGTCCATCATATGTTTATATGTATATAAGAAATTATAGCATTTGTAACCAAACACAAACACAATGGTTAGGCATGAACTGATAAAGATTTGACATTATAATGCAAAACTTTTACATACATTTTGACAATAAAAAATTATAATACACAAGGTTAGGCTAAATGATCAATATTAGCATTATGATTATAAACACTCTCTTCATCGGCCCAGTGTTTATCTAATTTTGGACTTAAAAGCATTAAAGGGAAAAACAAAAAATTTTGGAAGCAGATTATTCAATGGAAATGTATGCCCACTCATGTTCTGGGTTGGCCGACAGTACCAAGTAGTTCACCATATCAATGTATAAAATACTGGGAAAATCCTCAATATTTTGACTGAATGAATTCTGCATCTGGTATGGATCTAGGCCATCAATTAGATCGAGTTTCTGCTTGTAAAAACGCTTATCATCACCTGACAATTGTTTGACAAAGTCGCTCTCATTGTCCATATTCGCTGTAGCAGCCGCCATGTTTTCGCTTTGTATGCCCTCCAGCATGGCCGCCGGCGATTTCCAGTGACGTCATTGAAAGCACTCTATATGCTGATCCATCTTTTTTATCAACACTGTTTATGTTCAGAATATCTCACCATGATTTGTTACACTGTGTAATAAACATCCAAACTTTGCTTTCATGAAGGATAGTTGGCTCAACAATTCCTAAGTTTCTTCCAAATCCTACTAAATGCTAACCTCTTTGCTTTGCCTTATCTCTCCTCTTACAATCATTGTTACATTCACTTCTAAATACCTATATGAATAAATAATTCTCAACACTTCCACCATCCATATTAACATTGATGTCCAATCCTCTGGCTTCCACTTACTGTCATAGCATAAGATTTCTAATATTTTGCCTTCAACTTTCTCAACTTCCAAATATTTTGTCTACAGCTATTTTTTAGTTTTTCTTCATCATTTCCAAATACCACCGATTCATCAGAAAATATCTGCATTTTATTCTATTCACGACGCATACTCCATATGCATACATATAAAATAGCAATAGACACAACCCAATTTTGGTACTCGCTTATAAACCAAACCTGTCACTCACCTACATAGGAATTCTAATACATATTACACTTTCATTATAGATATAAAATTATTGATTGTCAACAAAATTACCGTTTACAACACATTCAGAGCACCATCCACTTTGCAACCTATAAGTTCTATCATAGTTTTCCAAGTCCATACATGTTACAGATAATTTTGCTTGATATGAGTCTATGTTGCATACACTGATACTGACTACATGCGTACACACACTTACTCACAGATATGTAAACATGCATGTGTATCCACAAAATTAATGCGTGTAATGACGGGAGATTGCGCATACTTTTCTGTGTAGCCTAAACTTACCAGGAGCAGAAGTGGGCAAGATAGTATACCCAAGTCGGGAATGTTTGGCTCCCATACCGAGTCCTGCCACGCCAGCCAGGGAGGAGGCCAAGCCCCCGGTGCACCCTACACCACCTGCACTGCTCCCGCTGCCGCCATGTAGCCCCCCTAGGCCTACTCCTCCAATTCCACCCCCAGACCTGACCATTAGGTGCAAGAAGATAGAAAAATTACGTGATTTTTCAAGCACATTCGCCTTGCAAGAATTTTGTTACGTTTATAAGGAATAGGATTATGCCTGTAACAGTTCTAAAAAGTTTGAATTGGTGAAAAATATCTTGAAGCCTGCTTGCATCATCTACGTGGTACTAGTCAAGCCATACTGAAGCTTAATGAATTAAAGACAAAGTTTCAATGTTAATATAGAATAATTCTTTCTAAATACTAATGAATAATAATTATAAAAAGGTGACTGAATAATGAAACATTTGATAGTATAAAGAAGAACGGATAACTGACCGTAAGATCAAGGCCACACTGGGACTCTAATCATTAAATAGCTCTAGTCAAAATAAGCCACTGAAGCTTTAGTTCCGTGACCTACTGATCAACAGGAAATCTGATCCATGAAAAGCTTTGATTTAAATTCACGTAAACAACACCATAATTGGAACACCAGTCAGGTGACTGTGAAACTCTAGTCAGGTGACTTTGGCACACCGGTCAAGTGACTGAACCACTAGTCAATAACCTTGGAACACCAGTCAGGAGTCTGTGGCCACTAGTCAGGTGACTGTGGAACACCAATCAGGTGACTGTGGAACACTAGACAAGTGACTGTGGAACACCAGTCAGGTGACCGTGGAACACCAATCAGGTGACTTTTGAACACTAGTCAGATGACTGTGCAACACTAGTCAGGTGACTGGAATATCAGTCAGGTGACTTTGGAGCACTAGTAAAGTGACTTTGGGACACCAGTCAAGTGCTTACCACTGGACTAGCACTGTGATCAACGTAAACAAAGCTACCTTTGTGTGATGAGTATAAACTCAACAAGTGCTATCTAAAGAAATAAAAAGACAGGAAAATGCCAGCAAACTTTGGTATAAATAAACAAAAGCAAAACAATGTTTGCATGCGGAGATTACCGAACTGAGCACCTGGCCGGAGACTTAAGCGATCCATCTCCTCCCACCGATGACGAAAGCGATGATGTAAGCGAAGGGAGGCGGATGTCCAAGTGTGATCCTTTCTCTGTCACAATCTAGGAGAGAATGAGGTTGATCTATTCATATATAACTAACAGAAAAATATGGAAATACGAGTACTATAAATGTCCTATCCCTTAAAGATTAACAGTATTCTCAGGTGCATTCACTGATAAAGCCAGCAGTCTGCAGATATCCACTTATATATACATATATATATATATATATATATATATATATATATATATATATATATATATACATATATATATATGTGTATATATATATATATATATATATATATATATATATATAAAGATATATATCCATCTATCTATCTATCTATCTATCTATCTATCTATCTATCTATATATATATATATATATATATATATATATATATATATATATATATATATATATATACACAGTGGGTCCTTGTGATCCAATGGATACAACTCATGCCTACTAGTGCAAAAAGCAGGAGTTTGATTCTTGACACTAAACCAGATTTGGATGGAGCCTGTTGAAAACACTATGCCTTTTAGGACTTGAAAAGTTAACTATATACCAGGATGTTAGTCAGCTGTTGTATGTTGTAGTCTGGATAAATTAAGGCATGAGGCTAGGATACCATCTAAAAATAGTTGTACAGAACATGATACACACACAAATCACCATGGAAGCTAAGCTGAAGGATACTGAGTTTATACTGACACATCTATTATTCGCAAGATCAAGTTTATAAAAGAAAAATTAGTATATGAAAATAATATCATGAAATACCTATGGACAGTCAATGATGTCCATATCAACTTCAAACTAACTGTGCCTGTAAAAAAATCTTTTAATGTTTTAGATAAGATAGCATTAGACATGTGCTCAGAGTAGCTAAACTCTCCATGTCTGTAAAGGAAACTAATAAAATTCAGATTTATTCTTTGGACTGATGAAGCACCAAATGCAAAACTGTATGACCAATGATTGACTTCCCCCACCCACGCGGTCATGAGTAACAAATGGGCAGCATAATCACAATAAACCCTGATACAGCCTTAAGATTCCCTGTGGATTTATGGACATTTCTAAGGTGGGTTGCCGATGGGAAGCCTACAGGAAATGACATATATGTTTGTGCCAATTAATCTAAATGTTACAAAGATTGAATGAGAAATATTCTTTGATGTAACATCATAGTCATTCAAACAAATATCCAAAGGGTTCATTATATACTCTAGAAGAACATTTTTTCTCTGTATGATATGAATTATGCAAAAAAAAAATAAAAATTGTCAAGAACCAAATTAAACCTTTCAGGAGAACAATTAGCAGTTGCGGACATGTAAAATAGAAAGAGAAGGACTCCTCGTCTGCCCAGACAGATGGTGTATAACAATGGCTCCAATCTCTAGGTGCCTCAGTTCATGTTATTAGTGAAGGAGTTTCTCCCTTGCATGGGGGTTACCCTATGACAACACTCTTTTCTTGAATCAGGCCCAGATGCAAGAACCAGAGGCTACACACCGACAGGCATTCGTATGGAAGAAGGGCAATAACAACCATTCAATCTTACTAAGGCAACCAACCACTTTGTATGCATACCTTGGGCAGTAACACTAGTAGTATTTTTATATAATTAATCAATGTACCTTTTGGTTCATATTGAAAAGATTGTTGGCAATATCTCTGGCAATGATGGTAGAGACCACTGCTGCCAGTTACGATTCTATGTAACTTACTATACCTTCTGGGTCATGTTGCAGACTTCTGTGGTAACAACTCTGGCAATGATGGTAGAGACCACTGTTGCCAGATATAATTCCTTGTAACTACTGTACCTTCTGATTTATGTTGTAGAATTTTGTGGTAATATCACTGGTAATGATGGCACAGACCACTGTTGCCAGATACAATTCCTTGAAAACTACTATACCTTCTGATTCATGTTGTAGAGTTTTGTGGTAATATCTCTGGCAATGATAGTAGAGACCACTGTAGCCAGATACATTTCCTTGTAACTACTATACCTTCTGATTCATGTTGTAGAGTTTTGTGGTAATATCTCTGGCAATGATGGTAGAGACCACAGTTGCCAGATACGATTCCTTCACGAACAAGTACTCCAAACTGTTGCGTTGCCAGAAGACGTACCGGCAAGGTGTGGCAGCAATAATGGACACCTTGAGAGAAATGATAATAATGATGATAATCATAAATTGAAAGTAATCAGATATTTGAGATAATAATAAAACAACGCAACGGAATAATCAACACCAACAAAGCAAAACAAATAACATAAGTGAAAACATTAATTATATCGAATAGCAAAATAATGATAATAATTATATTAATGATAAATATATAGAGTACGTCAATGGGGCGATCAGTAACATCAACTCCGTCGCCACTTAAAAAAAAAAAAAAAAAAAAAAAAAAAAAAAAAAAAAAAAAAACAAGGATAATACTCCCACGACTCGAAGTCGTGTGGAATGGTCTTGAGTCAGTACCTTTGAGCATATGGTGTTCCAGAAAAAACATTCCTTATAATTTTTTTTACTATTTAAGAAGGAAAGTTATCATAAAAAGAGGTCGCACTGTGGAGAGAGAGAGAGAGAGAGAGAGAGAGAGAGAGAGAGAGAGAGAGAGAGAGAGAGAGAGAGAGAGAGAGAGTTTACCGAGTGAATCTCTTGCAATACTTTTGCTGGAACTGAATAGCGTCTCTCTCTCTCTCTCTCTCTCTCTCTCTCTCTCTCTCTCTCTCTCTCTCTCTTCTATATATATATATATATATATATATACATATATATATATATATATATATATATATATATATATATATATATATATATATATATATATACTGTATATATGCTTTTAGGACATATCTCTCTAATGCAATTTTCAATGAAGGTGATGCCATATTGGAATCAAGGAGTTTCCTAGAGGAATTCTCTTATTTCCTTAGCTTGTTTAAGTTTTCAGACATAAGACTTGGGTATACGTCTGAAAACTTGAATAAGCGAAGGAAATATGAGGATTCCTCTAGGAAACTCACTGACGCCACTAAGGCTATCGCCTTCAATGAATATATATATATATATATATATATATATATATATATATATATATATATATATATATATGTATGTATATATATATTATATATATACTTTATATATATACATATATGTGTATATATATATATATATATATATATATATATATATATATATATATATATATCAGACTTGGAGCCTTACTAAAGCCTTAGAACATACGTTAGTTACAACTCAATAAGAAATGGAAAGAATAATGATGGGAATAACACTGAGATACAGAAAAAAGAGCGACATGAATACGAGAGGAAACTAAATTAGAGGAAATTCTAACATTTAAGAAAAGGAAATAGACATGGACAGGATATATAATGAGAAAGACAGACAATAGATGGGCATTAAGAATAACAGAGAGAGTCCATAGAGATTGTAATAGAAGGCGGGGGAAGAAAGAGAAGACGATGGATTGACTAAGAAAGTAGGCGGGTGTGGACTGGCACAGAAAGATCATAACAGACGCATGTGGTAAGGACATGTCTGAGGCCTATGTTCTGCAGTGTACTAGTAACGGTTGATGATGATATACTATATATATACATATATATATATATATATATATATATATATATATATATATATATATATTGTATATATATATATATATATATATATATATATATATATATATATATATATCGAATAAGCCATATATTTTTTGATACATTAATGTCTGGATTCTCTTAACGACCTCGGGATCAGAGCCCCAGGCGAAATCACACAAAGACAAGAGCTTGTGACCGGCCGGGAATCGAACCCTGGTCCGGCAAGCTTGTATAGACAGTGACTACCACTTGGCCACGAAGAAAGGTAAAAGTCAATGACAATTCTTCTGTACTTATACCTGTCGAATTCAGGTGTTTTGTACTTAGAATTGAAATCAACCCATCTTCACCATCGTAGCTAATTGGTAGTTAGTTACTGGGCATTCGATTAATGATAAAGTTTTGCATATTTAGACGTGTTTTTCATATTCAAATAAGCCATATATTTTTGGATACATTAATGTCTGGATTCTCTTAACGACCTCGGGATCAGAGCCCCAGGCGAAATCACACAAACACAAGAGCTTGTGACCGGTAGTTAAGAGAATCCAGACATTAATGTATCAAAAAATATATGGCTTATTTGAATATGAAAAACACGTGTAAATGAGCAAAACTTTATCATTAATCGAATGCCAAGTAACAAACTACCAATTAGCTACGATAGTGAAGATGGGTTGATTTCAATTCTAAGAACAAAACACCTGAATTCGACAGGTATAAGTACAGAAGAATTGTCATTGACTTTTATCTTTCTTCGTGGCCAAGTGGTAGTCACTGTCTATACAAGCTTGCCGGACCAGGGTTCGATTCCCGGCCGGTCACAAGCTATTGTCTTTGTGTGATTTCGCCTGGGGCTCTGATCCCAAGGTCGTTAAGAGAATCCAGACATTAATGTATCAAAAAATATATGGCTTATTTGAATATGAAAAACACGTCTAAACGTGCAAAACTTTATCATATATATATATATATATATATATATATATATATATATATATATATATATATATATATATATATATTTCCTGACATGCTGAGCGACATTATCAAACGAATGACTATTCTCTCTTTTCCCGTTCCTCGGATAGAAGGGAGAGGAAGTAGTTAGGAGATGGGGAGCGGGTGGAATGGTTTGAATCTTTGTGTGCGTATGTGTGCATATCAATCTAAATATTTAGCCGTCATTCTGACGAGTCGTGTACATTTAAGTTAGTGGGATATATCAATCAAGTACTAAACCATAGAAAATTTTATCATCATCATCCTAAACAAATGAAAAACAATGAAATCAGGCCTAGACAGGGCATACCCACTCGCCATTATTAAAATAATCCCATTAGAGGCATGGAGGTATTTTACAAATCTATTTCAGAAAATATAAATAACATATTTAAGAATATAATATACCCATTTATAAACATGATAAACGAATGAAGCCGCATATTTACCAGTGTTCGAAACATTGTATATTAGTCTATATAATACACACAATATAGTCTGTAATATACTGTACGGCCTCCTATTCTTTAGAAAAAAGCATCCTTACTCTTTCAAACCCATTTCCATAAATATAGAATATGCAAAGAAGGCTAAAACGGCAGACCATAGCATCACCAAAAGACCATCAATAAAAAGAACAGGAAGTCAAAGCCAAGTCCATTATCCGAACAAAGGAGGATGTAAACATTGCGAGTCAAAGAGGGGAAATTGCGAGTTAAAACCAAGTGTCGCGGTTAAGTGCCACAGAATATAGTAAATTCCTTCTGTATTTATTTCCTATTTTCTCGATAGAAAAAAGAGAGGGAAATCTGAACTGTCTGTCGTAGACAGAAAAAAGGAAAGGGGAAGTCTCTGTCAGTGCGTAAGAGATGAAAGTGACATATGGATATCTATCTCCGTTTAATGAGGGCAAATACGGGGCTAACTCATATAGTATACACCGAAAACACAGATAGGATGAATTTCTGTATAGTCTGTTTACTAC
>NC_090743.1:49763487-49765987 GCF_036898095.1 Palaemon carinicauda
ACACACACTGAATAGTCTGGCCTATTTATTACATATTCTCCTCTGTCCTCATACACCTGACAACACTGAGATTACCAAACAATTCTTCTTCACCAAAGGGGTTAACCACTGCAATCTAACTTTTCAGTGGCTACTTTCCTCTTGCTAAGGGTAGAAGAGACTCTTTAGCTATGGTATGAAGCTCTTCTAGGAGAAGGACACTCCAAAATCAAGCCATTGTTCTCTTGTCTTAGGTAGTGCCATAGCCTCTGTACTATGATCTTCCACTGTCTTGGGTTAGAGTTCTCTTGCTTGAGGGTACACTCGGGCACACTATTCTATCTTATTTCTCTTCCTCTTGTTTTGTTAAAGTTTTTATAGTTACTCTTCTTGAAATATTTTATTTTTCCTTAAGTTTCCTTTCCTCACTGGGCTATTATCCCTGTTGGAGCCCCTGGGCTTATAGCATCTTGCTTTTCCAAATAGAGTTGTAGCCTAGCAAGTAATAATATATATATATATATATATATATATATATGTGTGTGTGTGTGTGTGTGTGCATTTACATACATATGTTGTGTGTGCGTATATATATATATATATATATATATATGTGTGTGTGTGTGTGTATATACATATATACAGTAGAATTATGTATATATATACTGTATATATATATATACATATATATATACATGTATATATATATATATATATATATATATATATATAGTTTTGTATGTATGCTTAAATTATGTACACATTAATATATCAATATATAGATTACTAAAGAGGGATGAATTAAAAAAAAAGAAACAATAAACAAATAGGAAATTATTATGGCTACATAAATAGTAATCAGTGTAAACTATATGCAGTACAACTAGCACTTTTATGGTAGCCATTACATTATATGGAACATCTGAAATATTTACATGCCATGATACATTTCTAATCAAGTTACTGTACTACTGTATAGAGACATAAAAATCTTAACAAACATCATAAAATCCTAAGTAGTATGTTATAGAGCAGACACATGCTGTATCATTTAAAAAGTTATCAACAGTCTAGAAATAGTTGACAACTTTTTCATGAAATGGGTGTGGTTTAGTTATTATAATGCCCAGCAGTTTCGAATTAGTTGGCAGCCATGAAAATGAGGGGCGTGCCTTATTCTTTTAAACAGAAATTAACGAATAGCTGTTTGGAATTATCTTCTTCTCAGCTGGTTCCCATTTTTATATGGGGTCGCCGTTGTGGATGAGCCGTTTCCATCTTTTTCTATTCTGCGCTTCTGCCTCATCAATTCCTTTCTCATGTAAGTCTCCTCTCACACAGTTCCTCCATCTCTTTCTTGGTCTCCCTCTTCTTCTTCTTCCTTGAACCTCCATCTCCATAGTATGTCTCCCAACGTGGTCCTCATCTCTCCTCATCAGGTGTCCATACCATCTCAGCCTCCCTTCCTGCATTTTCTTTGATATTTCCACCACCTTTGTCGACCCCCTTATTTAGTCATTTCTTATCCGATCCTCTCTTGTCACCCCAGACATCCACCTAAGCATTCTCATTTCTGCCACATCCATCTTCTTCTCCTCTGTCTTCCTCATGCTTGCTGTTTCCGTTCCATACAGCATTGCTGTTCTTACCACCGTCTTATGAAAATTTCCTTTTAATCTCAGTGGTATTCTTTTGTCACAAAGAACTCCTGAGGCTGCTCTCCAGTTGTTCCAGCCTGCCTGTACCCGATGTATAACTTCATCTTCCATACCTCCTCCAGTGTTAACAAAGGATCCCAAATACTTAAACTTATCAACTCTCTTTATCTGTTCTCCCCTAAGCTGAATACTTTCTCTATCATCCCCCTAACTGGTGGTACACATATAGTCTGTCTTAGATCTACTTATTCTCATTCCTCTGTTCTCCAGTACTTGCCTCTATCTTTCCAATTTCATTTCCAGATCTTCCCTGCTCTCTGCGCACAGAACAATATCATCTGCATACAATATGTTCCATGGTACTGCCTCCCTTACTTCTTTTATTAAAACGTCCATCACCATGTTAAAGATAAATGGGCTCAGAGCCTACCCTTGGCGTAATCCTACTCTCACCTCAAAACCCTGTCTCCCCAGCACTGCTCCTCACTCTAGTAAATACATTACGGTACATCTCTTGTATCAGTCGAACGTACTTCTCTGGCACCCTGCTCTCCCTCAGACTCCTCCACACCTCTTGTCGGGACTCGGTCATACGCCTTTTCAAGGTCAATAAATACCACATGCAGGTCTCTTTGCTTTTCCCAGAATTTCTCCATTAGTTGCCTCAGACAAAATACACCATCTGTTGTTCCCCTCCCCTTCATGAATCCCATCTGCTCTTTACCTATTTCTACTTCTCCTCTTAGTCTGGCATCTATCATCCTTTCCAGTATCTTCAAAGTGTGAGACATCAATTTAATACCTCTGTAATTCCCACACTCTTGGACATCACCTTTCCCTTTGAAGATTGGGATCAACCTACT
>NC_090743.1:49770987-49785987 GCF_036898095.1 Palaemon carinicauda
TATATATATATATATATATATATATATATAAATTTATATATCCATATATATAATATATATATATAAATATATATATATATATATATATATATATATATACATATATATATATATATATATATATATATATATATATATATATATATACATATATATATATATAAATTATATATATATATATATATTTATATATTTTCATATATATATATACAATATATATATATATATATATATATATATATATATATGTATATATTTATATATATTTATGTATACATACATACATACATACATACATACGTACATACACAAATATTTATACGTAGAAATATTTTCCCCAACAAAGGAAAAAAAAGTCAAATGACCAAACCATTTTAAAAGTCGCAGTCATTACAAAGAAAGAGATATTTTTCCCAAAGAGATGAAAAATAAATCCAGTTCATCCGGACATCGACTCAACTGCGCCATTTTCAGAGAAATCCCCCCCCCCCAAAAAAAAAATCGCCAAACGGGATCCCAAATTAGAGTTGTTTCACCCGGCGCCAATTCTTTCCCCATTTCCCTTTTTTGCCTAAATTCTTCTTGCGTGAATTCCATGCTATTTTGTATTTATTGATTTATATTTATTTCAGTAGAAACCTCATGTTTTGGTTTATCATTTTATAATAATAATAATAATAATAATAATAATAATAATAATAATAATAACAATAATAATGGTACACAAGTAAACATTAACAATAATATCAACAACGGAAGCGTTCGGTGGACCGCAAACCTTCGCCAAAGTTGAGCAGTCCACCCCTACTTTAAAAAAATACACATAAATCCTTTCGACGGAGATGGCCTTCCAATCTCTCCCAAAATTTAATAATTTATTGTAAGATAAATAGCCCATCACTGGTATAACTTATGACAAGTTCCATAATATTTCCTTATCAGCTTTACTAATTCACAAACAAAAGTAAAAATCTTATCACCTCCGGGAAGTATCACTAACAAATGATAATTCTG
This sequence comes from Palaemon carinicauda, assembly GCF_036898095.1. NCBI lineage: Eukaryota > Metazoa > Arthropoda > Malacostraca > Decapoda > Palaemonidae > Palaemon > Palaemon carinicauda. The sequence goes on from NC_090743.1 coordinate 49,772,002, forward strand.
ACCTTCTATAATAGATATTTACTCAAAGGGAAAAGCAAACATCAATAGGAATAAACCTTAACAGGTGAAAATATCCTTATGCAGGTAAAGATGGCGTTAAGAATTCGAGTTCACACTACGGTAATAAAAGGCAATCTTATGATATAAGGGATGTTTCTACATCCTTAAGTATTAAACTATGATATTTATTACTGCAGTATTCCTTACTCATACATTAATTGTTAGTCGATAAAAATTATCATGTTATATAGTAATTTTTTTTTTTTTGAGAAGAAAATGAACTACTACTGTACATTCAAGAGTTGCAAGGTGTCACCTTAGTTTGACGTAATGTGTCCCGATATTTATAGAAGCCAACTGGACTACTGAGATTCTGAAAGCAATCCATTCAGTCACTTTTGATTTCCCTATTGCTCTTGTGGGGGCTGAGTAGTGGGATAGGAGGCTGAAGTCACATGGAACACCTCCCACCGCCCACCCAAATGAGTGCAGGATGAGGGCCCTTTTGTTTGAGCATCGGGACTGTACGTATCGGCCTATGGTCGGGACTTGCCCTCGTCTCTCTCTTTTATATTACTGAATATAGTAATAGTAATAATAACCAGAATATACTAGAATATATAACTAATACTAATTGTACACGGTCGAAAACAACAATTATCCAGAATGACCTTGAGTAAAACTTAAATGACCTTAGGTCAAAATCAGTATTAATCCATTCAGTGATATCTGAGGTCTCTCTCTCTCTCTCTCTCTCTCTCTCTCTCTCTCTCTCTCTCTGCAACTATTGACTGACACCACTTTAACTAACCTTTTGAAAGACCGGACGAATCTCGGGGTATTTATTTTTAAACGACAGCACAGCGGACTCTGTAACCTTTCATTCCGGAAAGAAATTCCCCACTCAAATCTTGATCAGTAAGCATACATATAGGATTATATATAAGCATACATACACACAGGTGTTTTACACACACACACACACACACACACACACACATACATATATATATATATATATATGAATATGTATACACACATACATATATATACATATATATATATATATATATATATATATATATATATGTATATAAATATATATATATATATATATATATATATATATATATATATATATATATATAAATATATATATATATATATATATATATTTAAATATATATATATATATATATATATATACATATATATATATATATATATATATATATATATATATATATATATATATATTATTACATGCTAATGTACAGCCCTAGTTGGAAAAGCAGCATTCTATAAGCCCAAGGGCCCTAACGAGGAAAAACAGCCCAGTGAAGCAAGGAAACAAGGGAATAAATAAACTAGAGAGAAGAAATGAACAATCAAAATAAAATATTTTAAGAACAGTAACAACATTAAATTAGATTTTTCATACATAAACCATAAAAGCTTAAAAAAAACAGGAGAAAGAGAAACAAGTTAGAATAGCGTGCCCGAGTATACCCTCAAGCAAGAGACTCTAACCTAAGAAAGTAGAAAACCATGGTATAGAGGCTATGGCACTACCCAAGACTAGAGAACAATAGTTTGATTTTGGAGTGTTCTTCTCCTAGAAAAGCTGCTTAACATAGCTAAAGTCTCTTCTACCCTTGCCAAGGGTAAAGTGGCCACTGAATAACAGTAGTTAACCCCTGAGTGAAATTTTTTTTTGGGGTAATCTGTGTTGTCAGGTGCATAAGGACAGAGGAGAATGTGTATAGAATAGGCCAGACTATTCGGTGTATGCTTAGGCAAAGAACAAAATGAACCGTAACCAGAAAGAGGGATCCAATGTCTGGGCAGTCAAACGATCTACTAATTCTCCAGCGGTAGAATCTCAACAGGTGCCTGGTGTCCGGGCCAGCTTATTACCTATATATATATATATATATATATATATATATATATATATATATATATATATATATATATATATTTATATATATGTATATATATGGACAGATATATATATATATATATATATATATATATATATATATATATATATATATATATATATATATATATATGTATATATATGGGCAGATATATATATATATATATATATATATATATATATATATATATATATATATATATATAGAATATATATACTACTTATAGTTGTTTAAAATAAAGGATTAAAGAGGGAGTGAGAAGTAATTATTTTAGCAATAGGCATCAAAAATTTTGATTAAAGAGTATTCTAAAAAAATCTTAGTTTATCGTGAATATTCTATTAGTGACTTCATAATGTTATTCTTAAATATTAATAAATAAAGGAGTTAGAAGGTTGTGTATTTTATGTCTATTTTTAATCATGAATCTTAAATATAGTTCGTATAAAGGTGTTTCAGCCTGCGTGGCTTTAGTTGTATATGTGATTCATGATTCATATAGATTTACATAAAAATTCTAACTCTAAGTTATATGTTCAAATATGGCCAATCTTATTGAATCATGAATATTTCATAGAGAATTAAAATAAAATTAGCGTTCATGAACATTAGAAAATGTGATCCAAGGAAAACAATAAGAAGACCGGGACATATATTCATTTCCATTCATGATTCATGAGTATACGAAAGAGATTTCTGGCTGTCAGGCTTTTGCTTAGTAAGTAATTAGTATACATCACGTTTGACATCACAAAAGAATTCAAGTACCCACACATACCTTAGTTACCTTGCGAATCATGACTCACCCATTGGTTGCGAATCGTTTACACATAAAATGACAATAAAAACATTAAAATACTCATGAATATCGTTAAAAAAATTACTTAAATGAAAGACTAATTTTCAGATAAATAGTCATTAACATAAAACACAAACGTCGTGTGACAAGGAAAAAATCTGAAATATTATCAACTGATTTCAAATTACGTTGTGATACGGTAGAGAGATTTTGACAGATTGTTTAAGCCTGTCCATCAACCTTCCTATGAAAGCATGACGGAAACGTTAAAATCAAGTAAAGGTGATACAACGGATATATTCTTATTTATGGCAGCCAGAAAAATCCTCATCAATTTCTCTGGTAGTATTTCCAAAACATATCATAAGCAAAAGACATTTCTATTTTCATTTTAACGAGATTATTTTCCCTTTCAAAATCAGAGTGCATTAATCGCTAAAGATAGATAGATAGCATTCCATATGCCTAAAAAGCAATAAAAAACATATGATAATAATAATAATAATAATAATAATGATAATAATAACAACTCTTATTTATAATATTATTAAAACGAGAATATTTACTTTCACTGAAAAATTTTCTTTTAAAAATCGAAGTCCAATATTCGTTAGGTGGAAGTTGGCCAGGGCACCAGCCACCCGTTGACATACTACCGCTAGAGAGTTACTGGATCCTTTGACTCGCCATACAGTAATTTATTGGATCCCTCTCTCTGGTCACGGCTCTTTTTTTCTTTGCCTACACATACACCGAATAGTCTGGCCTATTTTTTACAGATTCTTATCTCTCCTCATACACCTGACATCACTGAAATTACCAAACACCTCTTCGCTCAAGGGGCTAATTACTGTACTGTAATTGTTCAGTGGCTACTTTCCTCTTGGTAAGGGTAGAAGAGAATCTTTAACTATGGTAAGCAGCTCTTCTAGGAGAAGGACACTCCAAAATCAAACGATTGATATCTAGTCCTGGGTAGTGCCATAGCTTCTGTACCATGGTCTTCCACTGTTTTGGGTTAGAGTTCTCTTGCTTGAGGGTACACTCGGGCACGCTGTTCTGACTTGTTTCTCTTCGTCTTGTTTTTTAAAGTTTTTATAGTTTATATAGGAGATATTTATTTTAATGTTGTTACCCTTCTTAATCATTTTATTTTTCCTTGCTTCCTTTTATCATTGGGCTATTTTCCTTGTTGGAGCCCCTGGGCTTATAGCATCCTACTTTCCCAACTAGGGTTGTAGCTTAACACGTAATAATAATAATAATAATAATAATAATAATAATAATAATAATAATAGACTGATAACATTCCATACATATAAAAATAACATTAACTAAAACGTAAATAATAATTCTTATAATTTTCTAACACTTTCTTTTCAAAATGGAAGTGAAGTAATAGCCTGAAATTACTTTCCTCAATTCGTTACATTCATAATAGAATTAATTCATTTCACAAAAGTCAAATGCCTGTGAAGAAATGTCTGTCACGCCAGTAATTGGCTAGGATTATTCAATAAAAATGATCAAGTTCTTTGATTCCAAAATAAATTGGCTATCTGGCAACATTAATCTGTTAAATAAGGGAAGGGTGCTATATGGCAACTGCGTTCAATCAATGACTTTTTACCATATCAAAAGTGACTTTTATAATTCAAGAAACTAATAAGAGAGAGAGAGAGAGAGAGAGAGAGAGAGAGAGAGAGAGAGAGAGAGAGAGAGAGATAACTGAACATTCTTTATGTTTCAGGTGTAAAAGAAAAGTCCTAGGGAGCAAATTTCCTTTTCAGTGATCTGAGAGTTATAGGTTTTCCTTTTATAAATACATATATACACACACATACATAATTTATGCTCATCGTGTGTCAGTTTCTGTGATTTCTACACACACACGTATATCTATATATATATATATATATATATATATATATATATATATATATATATATATATATATATACATATACATATGTGTGTATACAAACATACACACACATATATAAATATATATATACAGTGTATATATATATATATATATATATATATATATACATATATACATACAGTAATCCCTCACATATCGTGGTTAATAGGAACCAGAACCGACCGCGATAGGTGAAAAACCGCGAAGTAGGTTCCCCCCTATTTTTTAATACTACATTTTTTGTGAACTTGTACATGTACTATATATATAATAACAATAAGTGTATATTAACCCTATAAATGGACATGTTATCATTAGAACATTGAAGAATCATGTATATAAATATTGATAATATAAATTATATACTGTACATAAAATGAAGTGCTGTACTGTAATGTATAAATACTGTAATATGTATACAGAATTTAATACATTACATATATCTACATTTACACTGATACATAAATGTGTAAATAATATTAATAGAGTATAAGTGTACATGTACATATAAATGTAGATATAAATAGTGTACGTGTATATAGATAAGTTTTTAGAACTCTTTTATTCTTATAACAAGATACGTAACTCACCTCTGATAATTGACTATGATCTCGATAAATGACAATAAAACACCTGTGCAGTATGATGGAGGTGAAGAAGATGAAAATGATTTACTGCACAGGTTAATGAGAGCTTTACTGCTCCTCAGGTGACGCCTCATTGTCAGTTGATAGAGGTGGTGGATCGTTGAAGACAGCTTCCGTTAGAGCTGGAGAAACAGCAGGAGGCAGCATAGTGGCTCGGTGGGAAGCCGGAGAGGCAGCAGGAGAAGTATTTGATGCTTCTGCAAAAGGTTTTCGGTGCACTAGGGACATCATGATGGGAAGTTGTTGACGTTTTTTCATCTGAGCAAAGATTCTCTTGTACAACGCCATTACACCGTCAATACGGTTACTAAATTCAATGGCTCTGACTATGTTATCGTCGATTTCCTGCGCCCTTTGTTGCATAGCCCATGCCTTGTTGCAGAGCTCTTGCAGGTTGTCCAAGGTAAGGCCCCGTTCTTCAGCTTCGTCGTTGCCGACGTCGGCTGCCTCTTCTTCTTCCTTACTCGCTGATCTTGTCATTTCGACAAGGTCCTCATCGGTTAGGGGCTCCAAGTGGCACTCGACCAGTAAGTTGACGTCTTCCGTCGGCGTGTCAGAGAAACCTTCGTTGGCTACTAACCGTGCCAGCCTCACAGCCTTATCTACGGCAGAGTGGTGAACTTCATCTGGCGTAAATCTCTCATAGTAATGAACAACGCCTGGCCACAATTTTCTCCAAATTGCATTCAGTGGTTGCTCTTTTATCTCATTAAGAGCTTTTTGAATGTTGGCCAGGCACGTCGCAATGTTGTACTCCCGCCAATATATCTTGAGTCTGAAGTCCTCGTCGCCTTCGTCGATGAAGGAGATGAGGCCCTCCATCGTGGACCTCGTGTAGAGGGCCTTGAAGGCCCGAATGACCCCTTGATCCAATGGTTGTATGAGGGAAGTGGTGTTGGGGGGCAGGAACTCCACTTGGACCCTGCCATAATGGAGGTCATTTGCATGTCCGCCTGCACAGTTCATCAAGAGGAGGGCCTTAAAGGGAAGCCCATTCTCCGCAAAGTACAGCCTTACCTGTGGGATAAAGCAGTTCACAAACCAGTCGAGTGTTAGGGCCTTGGTTATCCATGCCTTTTTATTACTCATCCAGTAGACGGGCAGCAAGGCTTAGTTTTTCAAAGCGCGAGGATTCAAGGACTTGTAAATTAAGCCGGGCTTGAGCATGAAGCCCGTGGCATTCCCGCACATGAGGAGAGTGACGCAATCTTTGTGGGCCTTGAACCCTGGCTTCTTCACTTCGTCCTTGTAAAGGAACATCCAGGACAGCATCCTCTTCCAGAAGAGGTCAGTCTCATCCATATTGAACACCTGCTCAGGGAGATAGCCACCTTCTTTAATTAATTTCGGGAACTCGTCCTACACTCGACGTAACGAAGAGCTGCCTCTAGGTCTGCTGAGGCGGCCTCCCCATACAAAGGAACGCTGCGAAGGCCAAACCTACTCTTGAATTTCTCGAACCAGCCCTTGCTGGCAACAAAACTACATTTTTCTTGTGAGGCAAAGATCATCTTCTTTGTCGTCATCATCACCTTCATCATCATCGTTCGATTTTCCTCCAGGAACGAGGCTATCATACAGGGTTTTGGTTTTGGTTTTGGTCCATTTGCACAATCGTCTAACCACGAGGAGTCACAATGCGCTTAGTGTCCTTGGAGAACGTTATTCAGGCAGTTTTACATATTTTCATATCATCTGTTTCTATGTAGCGAACCGTCGATTCATTCACTCCGTAAGTGCGGGCAACAGACACATAGCTACTGCCTACTTTAAGCATGTCCAATAATTTCACTTTCTCGTTCAACCGTCATCATTTTTCTCTTCTTCTTGGGTTCACTAGAGGATGTAGAGGGTAGAGGACGTTTAGGAGCATTTTCAAGGGCATCACAAGCACTATTTTGCACTAAAAAATCACAAGAAAACAGCTAAAAGTTCCACGCAGCAAGACTAAGCAACACAAGCGAGAGAGAACAATGAATGCAGTCTCCATTCGCAGGGCGCACGGCAGGAAGATGTGCTGGGTAAAGCGTCTCGGCCAATCAACTTGCGAGATTCTGGAGCCAAGATGGCCAACAAATCAGAGAGCTGGATTTTGAGTTGCGCGCCATCTCCATGTTGATACCTGATGTTCTAATGTACTCTCCCTGCATTCTACTAGCGCCTGCGTAACTTTCTCACCATTTTTTCTAATTTTTGATGAATATTTTTGAAAATCTGTGATGCACCGAGAACGCGAAACTTGAGCCGCGAAACGGCGAGGGATTACTGTGTATGTGTATATATATATATATATATATATATATATATATATATATATATATATATATATATGTATATATATATATATATATATATATATATATATATATATATATATATATATATATATATATATATGTATATATACATATAAATATATATGAATATATATATATATATATATATATATATATATATATATACATATATATATATATATATATATATATATATATATATATATATATATATATATATATATATATATATATATATATTTATATAAAATTATGACGGGCGAATTACATAAACTCCCGAGCTCCAAAGTCACCTTTTCATTTTAACATATATCTGTTACACTTGAAAATGAATACCCGAGCTCTGAGAAAATTATGCAACTTGCAGACGGCAATATATAAAAACACTGAATATACAAAGGTCTCTTACGTAACACTCAAAACAAAACTGGGGGATTACATAATATGAACCATTCAAAAACAACCTCTTACTTCGGTTCTTAGTCAGGTATTACAAGCATGCACTATTAGGAAATATTGGTAATCGAAATAATACACACTTGACAAAAAAATAAATATATTCTATAAAAAAGTTACAACACTAAAAAAGAGAATTAACCACAAAATTAAATTACTTAAAATATCAAAGCTGAACAAAACCTCAGACTAAGAGAAAAGAAAGACTCTTTGAAAAAATAATTATATAATCACTTGTTTCACTGGAAATTAATTTATAAAAATATTCAATTTTGATAATTAATGAAAATAGTTAACACTTTAACACTAATGATTAAACATTAAATTAAATTTACATAAATGCAACTGTTACACTTACGTCTTTTGGATCACATGAGCTTACCGAACAGCTAAGCAAAATAAAAACCCTTCACTGTTCACCCTAAATCTCACAGGGTCAGTTACAAAAATTTATATGACAAAGTACTTACATTAACACACTACACTTAATTTACCATTTAATAGTTTCATCAATGTTTGAATATACTATACACGACATATGTTGGGTGAAAAACTTACTCACATTTGAGAGGGCACACACTTGATGAACTTGAGAGGAGAGAGGACGTTGGTTTTTCCAAAGGAATAGGCTGAATCTCCTCTGCTCCTTATGCATTCCTGGGGCTTATATATATTGACTTAAAACTTCAAGATAATTCTAATAGATCATTCTCGTAGCTTGGGGGCATGGTCTAGCGGCGTAAGGTTGCCAACATAGTATATTGAACAGGGGAACTAACCTTGCTTGTGAGGTAATCCTCTCTCAGCTAATTCCACCCACATACTCCTCAAAACAATAGAAAAAGAAAGAGTAACTCTATTACGAGAATCTCCAAGAACTTCCTAACCACGTGGAAATATAAAGAAAGATGTAATATCTCGCGTGTGTCGTACAGCATACCTAAGTGAGTTTACATAAGACTTTGTAACAAAATATGTGAAAGAAAAGGTTAATTCTTTAAAATAATGTAAATTTACATATACTGAATTAAACGCAAATACAATTATATGAATACGAAAGTCTCATGCAATTTACATACATTACTTGAACCTACATGAGTGGAACTTACCTATACTAGAATAGCTTCGTAAGATAGCTCCCCGAAAAGAGATTATTTATTACTGGCCTGAATCTACCGATTCAGCCTGAGATAAATAATCTGCAACCACCTTATCTTTACCTGATATATGCTTTACATTAATACAATATCGTTGCAAACATAATGACCACCTAGTTAACCTTTGATTTTTATTTTTCCTCTTATTACCAAGTTAAACGATTGTGATCCGAGTAAACTGTAATTTCTTCATTCTGTGGTCTGTTCACGTAAACTTGCTTATCGCTGTGACTAGCGCTAGCAGTTCCTTTTTAACTGTCGGGTAGGCTCGTTGATGCTTCCTCAGCTTTGACGACATAAAACAAATAGGGTGAAGAACTGTTTCATTGTCTTCTTGCTATATAAGAGCTCCAATCCCATTATCCGACGCATCCACTTGGATAAGGAGTTTCTTGTTGAAATCAGGTGCTAGCAGTATTGGTTTCAAAGTTAATATGGCCTTTATCCTGTCGAAGGATTCCTGGCACTTGCTGGTCCATACAAATTTTTTCTTGGGGCTAGTCAAATCCGTTAAGGGGAGCGACTACAGCCGAAAAGTTCGGGCAAATACGTCAGTAGAATCCTGCCATCCATAAAAATCGTTGTAATTGTTTCCTCATGGTGGGGGGTGAGGCTTTCCTTATTCCTTCAACGTTAGTGGATACCGGGGTGAATTGTCCTGTTCTGACTTCAAATCCAAAGTACCAAACTGTTGCCTTTTCAAATTCGCTCTTCTCCAGGTTAATCGTCAGGTGTGCTCATTGCAGCTTTTGAAATACCTTCTTCAGGATTCGGAGATGTTCTTCCCAGGTCGATGAATATATCGCAATATTGTCAAGATATACGCCTAATCCTTCAATCGATACTAGAAGGTTAACCATCACTTGTTGAAAGGTAGCGGGTGCGTTCATTAGACCAAATCGCATGGCGGTGTATTGATATAACCCAAACGAGGTTATAAAAGCTGATAACAATTTTGCGTTGTCATCCAAAGGAATTTAATACTAGCCTTTTAAGAAGTTGATCTTGGAGACAAACCTCGCTTGTCCGATATTGTCGAGTACTTGGTCTATGAGCTGTAATGGATAAAAATCAGCCACATTGATCGAATTCAACTTACAGTAGTCCGTACACATCCTGAAAGATCCGTCTGGTTTTTTCACGAGCAAGGATGGAGAACTGTAAGGGCTAGAACTTTGTTCGGCAAATTCGTTTTGTAACAAATAGTCCACTTCTTTTCTCATGACTTCTTGGTGATATGGCGACAGTCGATAAACACATTGTTTGAACAATCTTTACGTGGTTTTGAGGTGTATCTCATATCTCATCAAGTTGGTTCATTTCGGGACGTCCAAGGCAATTTCAGGGAAACTTCTAATTAATTGGCTTAATTCCTCTTGCTGTTCCTTGTTCAAATGATTTAGTTTCTCTTCCAAGTTCCTAATAATGGACGAACTATTTACTTTGCTTACCGCCCCTACCTCATATCTGTCATCGTCTTCCGTATACGGAATAGTTTGCGCCATACACACCTGTGAAGCTTCGGTTTCGTTTTCACTTAAGTATGGTTTCAGTAGGTTAAAGTGTACTTTCCTTTGACCTTTCCTTCTTCCAGGGATTTGGATAAAGTAGGTCAGATCTGATCTCCAAAATTCTTAATGGTCCTTGGAACTTGTTGGTGAGTGGGAATCTCCATATCGGTAAGAAAACCAACACCTGTTGTCCTACCGAAAACTGTCTGTCCTTACTTTTCGTATCTAGCCTTTTCTTCATTTTTCCTTGACTAGTTTTCAGGTTTTCTATGTAAGACTTCCTTACCACGTTGATCCTTTTCCTCAAATTCTTGACATATTTTCCATCTGTTTCCTCTCAATCCTTCCATTTTTCTGCCAACATTTCAATCGGTCATTGTACCTCTCGTCCAAACACCATTTCATTCGGGCTACATCCCATGATTTCTTGATAAGCATTGTGTACCTCAAATAACATCAACGGTAGTCCAATGTCCCATTCATTTCCTCTTTCATTGCAGTACTTTGTTAACATACTCTTCAGGGTTTGATGAAACCTCTCTAATGCACCTTGGATCTCCGGGTGATAAGCAATAGATAGTTGTTGTTTCACATCCAACAATTTCATCACGTCCTGAAACAATTCTTACATGTAATTTGTTCCTCTGTCACTCTGAATGATTTTTGGAATACCAAACTTAGTTAAAAAGTCTAGTAACATCTCTGCAATTACTTTGGCACTGCTGTTCTTGATGGGTATGGCTTCTGGGTATCTTGTCACTGGACACATCAAGGTTAACATATATTCCTTACCTTTCTTCGCTCTTGGTAATGGTCCCACAATGTCGATCCTTACCTTGCTGAAGGGTTCTCCTCGCACTTCAATTGGGCGTAAGGGAGCTTCCTTGATGTACTCATTAGGCTTTCCAGCATCTGAAAAACGCGACACGCAAGGCAAAACTGGCTCACATCCTTATGCATGCCAGACCAGAAAAATTGTTTCATAATCTTCTCCATCGTCTTCCTTATTCCCCTGTGTCCTATCTTGTGTGCTACGGCGATCACCTGTCTTCTCAACGGTGCGGGAATCAATATCTGATGGTATATCCCCCATTCGCCACTACCAGAGATATCGGCAGGTCTATGATCTGTCATAAACAATCCATCCTTAATATAATAACAGGTGGGAGACTGCTGCACCTCTGTCTCATCCACCACATGGTAAAATCCTACCACCCTTTTCCTACTCACTTGTCCTACTTCTAATGCTGAGTTTTCTATTTCCTCCAGGTCCAATGCTTCTTTGTCTTCCTGTCCACTCATCTGTCGTTTCTCTTCTCTCGGGCTCACTCGGGAGCTCTCTTCTTGCATACTATCATGGAAATCCTATTTTTCCGAGAATAAATCATCCACGTTCATCGCTTCTTCGGTTTTTCTTTTTTCTTCTGCAGCCACTTTCTTTGTCATACTCCTAGTTGTCACACAACTAGGAAACAGATACGGGTAGTCCTTCTCGAGTTCAGCCGTGGGACTATACTTCAATGGTTTCTCCGTTACAATGGGACAAGGCACAAATGGCGCTCCACCAACCTCATTACCTAGCAGGACTTCTACTCCTTCGACAGCCAATGAATCCTTTACCGCAAAATCAAAATGACATGTCACCAACTCGCATGACAGTCTCAGACAGTAAACAGGGGTAACCTCTTCACCTCCTATTCCCTTCAAAATGACGGAATCTCCTGTGAGAGACTGTTCCACCAACGGGTGTACACCTCGTGTTACTACACTATGGTTACAACCTGTGTCGCACAATATCTTGACCGAGGTCTTGTCACTCCCATCCAGAGCAGCTAACATACCTTAATAAATATACAGTTTAAACAGTTTAAAGGCATCAACGCTGTTTGGGGTTGTCCTGTTTGTTATGTAAACATTAGCTGGTTTATTTTCCTCATTGTCTTTCCCGATTGTTTCTTCGTCTTTTTATTCTGTGAAGTTGAATTATCCTTAGCCACTTGGGCGACTGCTTTCGGTTGGTTTGACCAACATTCCTTACTGATATGGCCTCTCTTGCCACACTTATAACTGACATTATTGACCTTTTGCATATCTTTCACGATACCTGAAGGAGGACGATTCAACGATTGTTACTGTGATACTATCACATTCTGCTTTGGAACAGTACCAGTGGTACTTCCACTGTAACTGTTGAACTTGTTCACATAGTTATTACTGAACTGGTTTCCATGGTTAGGTGATTACTTGACACATTGTCGGAACGACAGTTGAAACTTCATACCTGAGAAGGGTTTACGACTGATAATATCATAATCTTCACTCAGCGAAGCTGCTTTATCAAGTTTCTTCACTTCTCTCTCTCTCTCTCAAGTACATTCGAATATGTTCAAGAATCTCTCATAAATACTGTTTCAGCACAATCAATTGTTCTAAATCAACATTCTTTCTCACGTTAGCAGCCTCTATTCATATTTTAAAACATTGTCGTACCTTAAAAGCGTAATCCAGGAAAGTCATTTTCTCGTCCTTCCGCAAACTTCGGAATCTTTCATTATAATAATTAGTGGTCATCTGATACACTTTTAGCATGCTTCTTTCAACTTCTTGATACCCCTTCCTCTGGTCCTGAAACAAGGCAAGATACACACTGCGACCTTTCCCAATGAGAACATTCTGCAATAACATGGATCATTTATCTTCTGGCCATTCCATCATCGACGCAATCGTTTCAAAATGATCGAAGAATTTGTCGGGAGCTTCTTCTGTGAATTTTGGAATTAACCTCTGGGCATTCGTCATATTAAACACAGGATTATGCATAGCAGTGGTCATCTCTGTCTGCGTTGCCGACCTTGCACGAGCATTCAACAGCTCCAACTCCCTCGCATGTCGTGCAATTTCTCTTGCTTCTTCCTTGCCTTTTTCTTCCCGTTCTCTCTTTTTCTTCCCATTCTCTCTCTTTTTCTTCTCATCTTGTAATTTCTTTTGCTTCTTCTCTCTCTCTCTCTCTCTCTCTCTCTCTCTCTCTCTCTCTCTCTCTCTCTCTCTCTCTCTCTTTCTTCTCGTCTTGCTTCCATTTCTCTTGCATGCTTTGCGATTTCTCTGGCCTCTTCCCTCTCTCTTTCTTCCCGTTCCTCCTGTTCTGCAATCATCTTCGAATTAATCAAATTATCTTCCACAGCAATTCGTCAAATCTCAGCATCTACATTCCTTTCTGCTTTCATGCCCTCCAGTTTGCGGGTCAACTGGTCC
>NC_090743.1:49793487-49795987 GCF_036898095.1 Palaemon carinicauda
GAATTTCACCTAGGAAGCGGTCATATGCTGGCTGTTTAGGGATTTACCTCTAGAAAGCAGTCAGGTGCTGGCTATTTTCCCCTAGGAAGCAGACATGTGATGGGCATTATGGGGATTTCCCCCATGGAAGTTGTCAGGTGCTGGCTGTTTTGTGGATTTCCCACATGAAGTAGTCAGATGCTGGTTATTTTGGGGAATTTCACCTAGGAAGCGGTCATATGCTGGCTGTTTAGGGATTTACCTCTAGAAAGCAGTCAGGTGCTGGCCATTTTGGGGATTTTCCCCTAGGAAGTGGACATGTGTTGGGCATTATGGGGATTTTCCACAAGGAAGTTGTCAGGTGCTGGCTGTTTTGTGGATTTCCCTCAGGAAGTAGTCAGGTGCTGGTTATTTTGGGGAATTTCACCTAGGAAGTAATCATATGCTGGCTGTTTAGGGATTTACCTCTAGAAAGCAGTCAGGGATCTGGCTATTTTGGGGATTTTCCCCTAGGAAGCGGACATGTGTTGGGCATTATGGGGATTTTCCACAAGGAAGTTGTCAGGTGCTGGTTATTTTGGGGAATTTCACCTAGGAAGCGGTCATATGCTGGCTGTTTAGGGATTTACCTCTAGAAAGCAGTCCGGTGCTGGCTATTTTGGGGATTTTCCCCTAGGAAGCGGACATGTGTTGGGCATTATGGGGATTTTCCACAAGGAAGTTGTCAGGTGCTGGCCGTTTTGTCGATTTCCCCCAGGAAGTAGTCAGTTGCTGGTTATTTTGGGGAATTTCACCTAGGAAGCGGTCATATGCTGGATGTTTAGGGATTTACCTCTAGAAAGCAGTCAGGTGCTGGCCATTTTGGGGATTTTCCCCTAGGAAGTGGACATGTGTTGGGCATTATGGGGATTTTCCACAAGGAAGTTGTCAGGTGCTGGCCGTTTTGTGGATTTCCCCCAGGAAGTAGTCAGGTGCTGGTTATTTTGGGGAATTTCACCTAGGAAGCGGTCATATGCTGGCTGTTTAGGGATTTACCTCAAGAAAGCAATCAGGTGCTGGCCATTTTGGGGATTTTCCCCTAGGAAGTGGACATGTGTTGGGCATTATGTGGATTTTCCACAAGGAATTTGTCAGGTGCTGGCCGTTTTGTGGATTTCCCCCATGAAGTAGTCAGGTGCTGGTTATTTTGGGGAATTTCACCTAGGAAGCGGTCATATGTTAGCTGTTTAGGGATTTACCTCTAGAAAGCAGTCAGGTGCTTGCCATTTTGGGGATTTTCCCCTAGGAAGCAGACATGTGATGGGCATTATGGGGATTTCCCCCATGGAAGTTGTCAGGTGCTGGCTGTTTTGTGGATTTCCCCCATGAAGTAGTCAGGTGCTGGTTATTTTGGGGAATTTCACCTAGGAAGCGGTCATATGTTAGCTGTTTAGGGATTTACCTCTAGAAAGCAGTCCGGTGCTGGCTATTTTGGGGATTTTCCCCTAGGAAGCGGACATGTGTTGGGCATTATGGGGATTTTCCACAAGGAAGTTGTCAGGTGCTGGCCGTTTTGTCGATTTCCCCCAGGAAGTAGTCAGTTGCTGGTTATTTTGGGGAATTTCACCTAGGAAGCGGTCATATGCTGGCTGTTTAGGGATTTACCTCTAGAAAGCAGTCAGGTGCTTGCCATTTTGGGGATTTTCCCCTAAGAAGCGGACATGTGTTGGGCATTATGGGGATTTCCCCCATGGAAGTTGTCAGGTGCTGGCTGTTTTGTGGATTTCCCCATGAAGTAGTCAGGTGCTGGTTATTTTGGGGAATTTCACCTAAGAAGCGGTCATATGCTGGCTGTTTAGGGATTTACCTCTAGAAAGCAGTCAGGTGCTGGCCATTTTGGGGATTTTCCCCTAGGAAGTGGACATGTGTTGGGCATTATGGGGATTTTCCACAAGGAAGTTGTCAGGTGCTAGCCGTTTTGTGGATTTCCCTCAGGAAGTAGTCAGGTGCTGGTTATTTTGGGGAATTTCACCTAGGAAGTAGTCATATGCTGGCTGTTTAGGGATTTACCTCTAAAAAGCAGTCAGGTGCTGGCTATTTTGGGTATTTTCCCCTAGGAAGCGGACATGTGTTGGGCATTATGGGGATTTTCCACAAGGAAGTTGTCAGGTGCTGGTTATTTTGGGGAATTTCACCTAGGAAGCGGTCATATGCTGGCTGTTTAGGGGTTTACCTCTAGAAAGCAGTCAGGTGCTGGCCATTTTGGGGATTTTCCCCTAGGAAGTGGACATGTGTTGGGCATTATGGGGATTTTCCACAAGGAAGTTGTCAGGTGCTGGCAGTTTTGTGGATTTCCCCCAGGAAGTAGTCAGGTGCTGGTTATTTTGGGGAATTTCACCTAGGAAGCAGTCATATGTTAGCTGTTTAGGGATTTACCTCTAGAAAGCAGTCAGGTGCTGGCCATTTTGGGGATTTTCCCCTAGGAAGCGGACATGTGTTGGGCATTATGGGGATTTCCCCCATGGAAGTTGTCAGGTGCTGG
>NC_090743.1:49800987-49985987 GCF_036898095.1 Palaemon carinicauda
AGAGAGAGAGAGAGAGAGAGAGAGAGAGAGAGAGAGAGAGAGAGAGTATGAAAACGAAAGAAATTCCTGAAACAGAAGGACTGATTGAATGATGTATGAAAACTGGCGCCGCAAAGACTAGTCATCGAAGACGCCGACCGACTGAGAGAGAGAGAGAGAGAGAGAGAGAGAGAGAGAGAGAGAGAGAGAGAGAGATTGTGTTGGAATTATAAAGAAAATAAATAAGTTTAGAGAATCCTACAAAGAATTTCTACCAAATATATAATCTAAAACTAAACAGATAACCACACAATAAATCTTAATATACCTAAAACTGAATGCGTCCAGGATCAAAAATAAATCAAACAGGTTAAAAGCAAATATAAATTAGCCACCCGTTGAGATACTACCGCTGGAGAGTTATGGGGTCTTTTGACTGGCCAGACAGTACTACATTGGATCCTTCTCTCTAGTTAAGGTTCATTTTCCCTTTGCCTACACACACACTGAATAGTCTGGCCTATTCTTTACATATTCTCCTCTGTCTACATACACCTGACAACACAGATTACCAAACAATTCTTCTTCACTCAAGGGGTTATCTATTACACTGTAATTGTTCAGTGGTTACTTTCCTCATGGTAAGGGTAGAAGAGATTCTTTAGCTATGGTAAGCAGCTCTTCTAGGAGAAGGACACTCCAAAATCAAAAAATTGTTCTCTAGTCTTGGGTTGTGCCACAACCTCTGTACCATGGTCTTCCACTGTCTTTGGTTAGAGTTCTCTTGCTTGAGGGTACACTCGAGCATACTCTCCTATCTTATTTCTCTTCTTCTTGTTTTGTTAAAGTTTTTATAGTTTATATAGGAGATATTTATTGTTGTTACTCTTCTTAAAATATTTCTTTTCCTTTCCTCACTGAGCTATTTTCCATGGTGGAGCCCCTGGGCTTATAGCATACTGCTTTTCCAACTAGGGTCTTAGCTTAGCAAGTAATAATAATAATAATAATAATAGAAATGAATTAAGTGTCGAATACAAATGTCTAAATTCTACGGTTGTGGCACGTATGATTCAAGTTTATTGACCCTGCAGCAAAGTTGGTTTTCAACATTTCCCATACGACATAACCCTTTCAGTTATTTTTTGCGTCATCCATGTAACCCCATCCTTTAGTGATCAGTGGAAACAACATAAACACCATTAAAACATGCCCTTGCGTATATTTTTTAAGCATTTCAGTGAATTAACTAAATAAACACCAGGCTAGTAATATAGCAACCCCAAACAATTCCATTTAAGAAAAAAAAATCATAAATCTCTATTAAAATTCACGGTTAAGGAAAGAGCTAAAAAAAAACCATGATTACTTATCATTACATTCTCTGCCATGGAAATAGTTACTCAACATAAACTAATTTCTTGGCGATTTTTAAAAATTAACTAAAGACAAAATTATGAACATATACCAAAACAACACCCACATACATTCAATTATCATTCGAAATTAGTTCATATTAGGTTATATCAGATTCCGATTATATACAAAATCTACGTTACCACAGAACAAAGGTAAAACGCTAGATTGTAAAGGTATGGTTGCCATAAATTGGCTCCGAAATTACAATTAAAACACCCGAAATTACGGCTGCTAGACACACACAAACACATAAATATATATAATGTACGTGTGTGTGTATTATGTTCTTAGAATATTTTTTTAATTGTTCATTACTTCTCTTGTAATGTATTTATTTCCTTGTTTCCTTTCCTCATTGGGCTATTTTTCCCCGTTGGAGCCCTTGGGCTTAAAGCATCCTGCTTTTCCAACTAGAGTTGTACCATAGCTTATATATATATATATATATATATATATATATATATATATATATATATATATATATATATATATAACAGATAAAAGAAAGTTTCGAAGACAAATATAAAATTGCATAACAATTAGAAGTAAAATCAAGAAAAATTAATCTAAAATTAGGAACAAATATACATAAAACTAACACTAGATAAATCTGCACAGAAACAGACCACTAAAAACCGAATGAAAAATACACGTCTTTTAAGAAGCAAACTGAAAATAAGTAAGATTTGAGAAACTTACGATGATACGCACTTATATCATCCCATGATCTACATCTCACCACAACACCACTTTGCACATACAAAATCCACTAGTGTACCTTTTCATCTAATTTTTGTAATGAGTCTGGGACACATTACTTTCAGCCTTAGTAATACTTCACATTATGCGATGCCAGTGTTACTGTTAATGACAGAACATTCCTTGTATGCCTAAATGATTTTTCTTTTCAGTAAAAAAGGAGCCACAGAGCGACCTCCTTGACCCAGTCACCAACACTAATCCCGAGTTCCTGACTGGCGATTGACATGTATCTGACAACAGCTTGCGCCTCTATTTCTGTCAATTATCATCATTATCCCTATTCCAGCTACAACCCTATTTGGAAAAGCAAGATACTATATGCACAACAAGTCTAAAAGGGAAAATAGCCCAGTGAGAAATAGAAATAAAGAAACAGATATAATAGTGTGCCTAAGTGTAACCTCAAACAAGAGAACTCTAACTCAAGACAGTGCAAGACCATGGTACAGAGGCTATGACATTGCCAAAACTAAAGAACAATGGTTTGATTATGGAGTGTCCCTCTCATAAAAGAAAAATGTGCTAGCCATATCTAAAGAGTTAAGACTACCCTTACCATGAGGAAAGTAGCCACTGAATATATAAAGTGCAGTAGTTGAATTCCTAAGTGATGAAGATTTTTCTTTTTTTTAGGGGGGGGGGTATCTTAGTGTTATCAGGTGTATGAGGAAAAAAGAGAATGTATAAAGAATGGGCCAGACTATTGAGTGTGTGTGTAGGCCGGTACAGCTTGAAATGCTTATCTCCTCCCCCTCCCAACGACCTGAGGAAAAGGGCGTGCAACCTCTGACAGATTTCTTGAGTAGCCCGAGGGCTATGCGTACCCCAGGTTGAAAACCCCTGCGCTAGATATATGAAATCACCTCCAAAGAAAAAAATAATATTCTCTGACCCTTTTTAATATTCTTCGTCCTGTAAAGATATGTCTTCAAACATAGTACTGGACACAGGGTGAGATCACTTTCAAGGGGAACTATTTTCCATGGACCCTGACGTTTAGATGGTAGCTCATTCTTAGCCAAAAAGGTAGGATCAGGGTATAAATTAATTACACCATTGTCTGTAAATTCTATGTGACCTTCATCTCTAGAGAGAGCCACAATTTCACTAACCAGAGCACAAAAAGCCATCACGATTAGAAAAATTACTTTTTGAGATTTCTGTTTGTCAATTTCCGAAGCCAGTTGTAAAACTTTGTCCAATGACCAGGAGATCGGCCTCGGTGGAACTGCTGGTCTCAACCTGGCGTAAGCTTTCGGAATCTTGTTGAAAAGGTCCGAGTTGAAATCTATGTCAAAGGCATACAAGATGGGTCTAGCTAGGGCCGACTTATACGACGCAATCGTGGAGGATGCTAAACCTTTCACATGTAAATTGATCAGAAAGCCTAAACAAAAATCCATAGAGATAGAAGATGGATTTTTATCTTTCACATATCGAACCCATTTCTTCCACGAAGTTTCATACTGATTCAAAGTAGTGGAATCTTTATAATTTTCCGCAAATGCCAATTTATCCCGTTGAATTTTTAATCTTTTTTTCCAGGGCTAATACGAAAAAATCATGAGATGAAGGGCTTTTGTTTTGAAGGATGAAGCGATGACAGTCTTCCTCTGTACTTCTTGAGACAGGGTCGAGCTGGGTAGAGGAACCAGACTGGGGTTCATCTCTGTCACGAAGGGAAACCAGTTGCTCTTCGGCCATAGAGGAGCAACCAGGGCTGCTGTCTCCCTGAATGATCGAAGCTTGTCCAACACCTTCAAGAGAAGATTGAAGGGTGGAAATACATAAATCTTCTCCCATTGATTCCAATCCATGTGTAACGCGTCCATGCCTATCACCTCTACATCCACATTTGTTGCCACATAGTTGGGAAGTTTCTTGTTGAGAATCATTGCAAACAGGTCCACTTGAAGATCTGGGATTACCTCCTGCACGAAAGAGAATGATTTTTCGTCTAGAGACCATTCTGTCTCTAGCGGATGCGTTCAAGATAGAGAGTCGGCCATCACATTCCATGTAAGATGAGGCTGCTTGCAGCGCCTAAGCTCCGCCCACATAAGTGACGTCATTGTCTACGTCACTGGCTATCTGTATTTCCTTCCGCTGTGCATGATGCAGCAGCGTCAGTTGCAATGAAGATAAGAAACAACGCTGACTGTCATTTCTTGATCCTGCCTAGTTTAAGATCTAACATGGCGCAGTGAGTAGGATTTTAAGAGGACCTACTGTAATAACCGTGGCACAGCATGGCACCACCGTCGAGACGACCCTCATTTGCATCCCCTAGGGGCAGGATTGCAAGGACAGGAACCTCTGGAACCGGCGTCAGGATGTCGCCGGCTTCCGTGCTGCAGGCTCACCAAGTGCTGCAAACCCAGCAACAAGCCATCCAGAATCTTCAGGCCGAGATAACAGCGTTGTCACTCCGGGGTACCAACGTCCCCCAACCAAGGATCCCTTCGTCTGCAGCTCCGGAAAAGTGCGAGGCTGAGGTGTCCCCTGCAGCCTTTAGGTCTTGGAAACGGTCAATGGAGTGTTGGTTGCAACTGTGCAAGTTGAAGGCTATCGAGGCAGTTCACCATATAAGGCTGCATTGTGTTCCGATATTGCAACGTGCCCTCGATTCTAGGTATACTGACGCCCAGTGGAGTGCCCTGTCTACTGAAGGGGCATTTAATGCGGTTAAGCAAATGGTAGTGAAAGCTTCTAACCAAGCGGTGCAGTGGCTCGAGTTTTTTGATTTGGCCCAAGAGCCTAGTGAGTCATTCAATGATTATTTTATCAAGTGTGCGCAAAAGGCTACTGATTGTGCATTCACATGCCCTAATTGTAATCATGATTTATCCGAATATATGCTTTTGCGCAAGCTCATGGTAGGCCTAAGTGATAAAGTGCTCAAAAGGCAAGTGTTTCAATCATGCAATAATATCCGTGATATCGATTCCCTTAGAGTCATGTGCAGTGCATTCGAGGGCGCCCGTGACGACGCCCTTCGTAATAGGGCATGGCTTAGCAGCTCCCCTAGAGCGGCTGCTCTCGGTGGGTTCGAGGAGGAACACGAGGTGGAGGTGGCAGCTGCCCTTGCTAAGTGTGACAGGAGTATCTCTGTAAAAGTACAATTGCGTCTTTGTGGTAATTGTGGCACTCGTCATAGCCCTGGGTATTCTTCATGTCCCGCAAGAAGAACGACATGTTACGGGTGCGGTAAAACCGGTCACCTGAAGAAGTGTTGCAGAGGGCGGAGTGTCAGGAATAACGTTAGTGGTCTGGCCGAGGAGTCGGACATAGCGGGTGCAGTGATTGCAGTAGTCGTGGCGGCAGAGGCAAGGTTGCGGAATGGGCCCTCCCCACAACCCACTATTCGTGTTGATGTATGCTTGGCCAACTTGGGAGAGTGGTCCTGCGTCCGAGCGGTGCCGGACACTGGTGCCCAGGTTTGTGTTGCAGGACCCGCTATTCTTGCGATGTTGAACATAAAACCGGCTAAGCTGAGGTTAAAGGGAGGATTGCGAGACTTCGCCAACCTGCATCTGAAGTGTTTAGGTTCAACCTCTTGCACCATAGGATACAAGGGGAGGCATACAACTCAGGAAGTATACTTCGTAAAGTCCTCCATTGATTTTTATTTATCCCTGGATGTTTGCAAGAAACTTGGTCTTGTGCCAGAAACGTTTCCTAACCACGCTCCCTTCACGGACTCTGCCCCCGCAGCAGCTAGTACAACTCTTACATTAGCTGAAGCAACTGATCAACCCGTGAGACCGTCGGCCATTCCATTTCCCCCTAGTGAGGAGAATATTGCCAGATTAGAAAACTGGTTATTAGCCCATTTTTCAAGTACAACTTTCAACACCGAGAGAGAACCCCTCCCGGTAATGGATGGGGAACCCCACTGTATTCACTTATTACCTGACGCAGTTCCTTACGCATGCCACACACCTGCGTCGGTACCTAAGCACTGGGAAAAAGAGGTGAAAACCCAGTTGGAGGAGGACGTCAAGAGAGGGGTCCTACAAAGAGCTCCCCCTGGAGAGCCCACGGAATGGTGTTCACGTATGGTGGTTGTGGCAAAGAAAACGGGACAACCCAGACGTACGGTCGACTACCAAAAACTTAATGCAAGTTGTAGAAGGGAGACGCACCATACCCCTACGCCCTTCGATATGGTATCCAGCATTCCCCTTTGCTCATACAAGACTGTGGCCGACGCCTATTGGGGATTTCACCAGGTAGAACTGGACAAGGAGAGCATACCCCTAACCACGTTTATTACACCTTGGGGTAGGTACCAATACCGAAGGACACCAATGGGACATTGTTCTGCCTCCGACGCATATACTAGCCATTTCGATGATGCCACTGAAGAAGTACCCAGGAAGTTTAAGTGTGTGGACGATACACTTCTGTACGATTCGAGCGTAGAAAGCGCCTTTTGGCATGTGTACGACTTCCTTACTGTCTGTGCATACAAGGGCATCACTTTGAAACCAGAAAAATTCAAGTTTTGCAAGAAAGAAGTGGAATTTGTCGGATTCGATGTCGGTTGGGACTCCTACAAGCCTTCAGAAGATTATTTATCTGCCATAAAACGTTTTTCTATGCCCCAAAAGCCCACAATATCCGACATCAGGTCATGGTATGGTTTTGTTAATCAGCTGGCCCCCTTCCTGACAACGGCGCCCATCATGACCCACTTTAGAGACCTGCTGAAGAAGCCCTCGGGCAAACAGGTTTATTGGGATGAGTACCTTCAGGAAAAGTTTCGTCAAGTGCAAGACATCGTCTGCAAGTTGGCCAAGGACGGCCTCACCTACTACGATAAGCTGCGGCCGACTGTTGCAGTCACTGACTGGAGTAAGGAGGGGGTGGGCTTCGTCATCCTCCAACAATATTGCAGTTGCACCTCCGTCGAAACCCCCTTCTGTTGTAGAGATGGTTGGAGAATAGCACTTTGCGGCAGTCGGTTCCTCACGCCCGCCGAGTCTGGGTATGCAGCTGTGGAGGGGGAAGCCCTTGCAGTGGCTTGGTGCTTAAAAAAGGCAAGGTTGTTCTTATTGGGCTGCCCGAACTTAACCATTGTCACGGACCACCGCCCCTTAGTCAAGTTACTAGGCAATAGGAGTCTCGGCGACGTTACCAACCCCAGACTGTTTAGATTAAAGGAGAAAACATTATTGTATAATTTCAACGTTAAATATCTACCAGGCAAGAGAAATCATGCTGCTGACTTTCTCTCTCGTTTTCCTACCCTGAGGACGACGCCAGATGGACAGGATGCGAGCTTTAACGAAGAATTAACGATTGCCATGGTGTCAGCAATCGCAGAAAACCTAAAGGAGCAGTGTACTATAGACGAGAAAACTGTTGAAGAGGCAGCCCTGGACGACCCAGCATATCAGCTGCTAGTCGCTCGAGTGAATGCAGGGGATTGGAACCCGAAGAAATCTCAAGAAATTGCATGTTTGAGGCCCTTCTACGGCATCAGAGAACGTCTCTCTATATCTGGCAACCTGGTCACATACTGTTTCAACGACAACTGCATCCGCCTTGTCATTCCCGAAGGGCTCCGTCACCAGATAACCGCCAACCTCCATGCTGGACATCAAGGCCTAGATACAATGTTGAGAAGAGCGAGACATTCGGTCTATTGGCCAGGCATCGAGGGTGACCTCCAGCATCATCGTTCACGATGTACATCGTGCGACACCCACGCACCATCACTTCCTGCCGAAGTCATGAAAATGACCCCTGCCCCAGAGTATCCGTTTCAACAGACTGTCATGGACCTGTTTCAGCTCAAAGGACGCATGTATATGGCATATTGTGACAGGCTTACAGGCTGGCTAGAAATAGCCCACTTCCCCAATGGCACCTCGTCTGCAAAGGTCATGACAAAACTTAGGCATTACTTCACTCGATGGGGAGCACCCGAACAATTGTCTACCGACGGCGGCACCAACCTGGTGAGTGAAGAAATGATGACCTTCTACAGGAGATGGAGAGTTGACATACGCCTATCATCGGCCCACTATCCGCAGTCAAATGGGAGAGCCGAGGCCGCGGTTAAGTCCGCGAAAAGGATAATTAGAACAAGTATCAGTGGGACTGGAAGCCTCGATAACGACAAGGTATCATTGGCCATGCTACAATACCTGAACACGCCTTTAAGAGGTATAAATAAATCTCCGGCGCAACTGGCAACTGGGAGACAGTTACGGGATGGTGTACCGACTGCAAAACTCAACTATATGATAGACCAACACTGGAGAAAATCCATTAGAAAAAGAGAACTTCAAGTAGCAGAGAAAAATGAGAAGATAATCAAAAGCGGCAGCGACAGGAGGCTAACGCCCTTACAGCCAGGAACTCACGTTAGGATTCAGAACCAGATGACCAAGGCCTGGGACAGGCTGGGAATCATAGTCGAGCAACGACCTCATAGACAGTACATCGTGAGACTAGATGGTAGTGGGCGTCCGTCCATAAGGAACAGAAGACACCTCAAGGTCACTGAACTGCCCGTCAATGAGAGAAGAGGAGCCACTCCTACCGACGACGAAGTGGGTCATGAGCCTAAGTTTCCCCCATCAACGCCAGAGGTACGGCCTCCAAGGAAGAGAGAGGCCCCTGCCTGGATGAACGATTATGTTTAATTATCTCTGCTTTGATCTTGCATTTATAAAATGAAAAATTCTGTTTTATTTTACTGCACTTAGACGTGCATTGATTTCATTTACAAAATTATATTTTGTAGGAAATTTTAAGTTAGGTTGGTGTTGCATTCACGACTCAATTTTAGTGCACATCTTACAATGCTGATGTAATTATTGTTTCATTGAGGTTACGTTAATGCTGTCGATGTTGTTATCTCTCTCTCTCTCTCTCTCTATCTCTCTCTCTCTCTCTCTCTCTCTCTCTCTCTCTCTCTCTCTCTCTCTCTCTCTCTCTCTCTATCCCATCTGAACGTTACCATTAATTATTACGATTATGATTTACCTTATATGTCTGATGTTTTACATTAAGAGAGTATAGAATTTTGTTTATCATACCTGCTTTTGATATTGTCATTTATAAGTTTTGAAAATATTACCCTCGTAATATTTTGGGAGGGAGATGTAAGATGAGGCTGCTTGCAGCGCCTAAGCTCCGCCCACATAAGTGATGTCATTGTCTACGTCACGGGCTATCTGTATTTCCTTCCGCTGTGCATGATGCAGCAGCGTCAGTTGCAATGAAGATAAGAAACAACGCTGACTGTCATTTCTTGATCCTGCCTAGTTTAAGATCTAACATTCCAAATATCCGTGAAGGTGAGAGGCAGACAGATGCCACCTCTTCCTTTGAGCCAATGAAAAGATGTCAATTATTACATAGTTTATTTGAGGAGATCTGGACCCTTGCCTGTTGATGCAATGAACTATTACTTTGTTGTCTAACACGAGACGGATGTGAATGTTGTGCTTTAATTGTAGCCTTTTCAGGGATAAGAAGACTGTCATGGCCTCCAGAATAATGATGTGGAATTGCTGGAATCTCTGGGACCAACGACCTTGCACTTTCTTGAGAGTATGACCCTCCTTCCCCCCCCCCCCCTGTCCAGTGAGGCGTCCGTATGTAGAATCACTGCAGGAGGAGGAAAGTGCAGCGGAACCATCTTGGAAAGACTTCTGGCATCTGACCACTAACGGAGTTGCCCTCGAAGCAACTCTGGGGTCGTCTCCTGATGATTGCGGAGAGCTGTGGAAGCTCTATTCTTCCAAACCCTGCTTGCATCCTTGAGTCTGATCTTGAGGAAAGGGTTCTTTATAGAAACGTACTGAAGTGAGCCCACAACCCTTTCCTAACAACGTCTGGTGGTCTTTCTCGACTTGATGAAAGACCGAACTGACTGGGCTATTTCATTCCTCTTGGCAGAAGAAATAGAGAGGGTATGAGTCTTTAGATTCCAATGAGTTCCTAACCACTGGAACACCTGCGCTGGAATCAGTCTGGACTTCCTGAAGTTTATTTGGAATCCTAGATAATGCAGGGATCTTACCACCTGATATTTTGCTTCCGTGCATTCTCTTGCTGAGGGAGCCCACACGAGCCAATCGTCCAGGTATGCTGCTACTTGAAGACCTCTTTCCCTTAATTGCTAAACGACTTCGTTTATAATTTTAGTGAAAATTCTCGGAGCTATGTTGAGCCCGAATGGCATAGCTCTGAATACATAATCCTTTCTCTCCAGTCTGAAACCAAGGTAGGGGGAGAAGCGTCAACCTATCGGAAGATGCCAATAAGCATCGGTAAGATCTATAGAGACGGTGTAAGCCCCCCAGGGTAGTAAGGTCCGTATCTACGAAATAGTCAGCATCCAGAACTTGTCCCACTGAAGGAACAGGTTTAGATGGGACAAGTCGAGAATAGTTCGAGGAATAAATGAATCTTTCTTTGGCACGCAGAATAGACAACCCTGAAACTTCAAAGATTTCGTGCAACGGATAACTCTCTTCTTTAAGAGGTCCTGCACATATTGTTCCAGATGTGGTGTTGATTTCTGGAAAAAATCTCCTGACCCTCGGGGGTTGTCTCTTCCATTTCCAGCCTAGATCACTGGAAATCACGCTCTGTGCCAAAGGACTGAACGCCCACTTTCAGTCTTCCCCCTACCGGAGTATTCTCATTGTTTTGGTTGAGGATATGTGCCCCTAGATCCCTTGTTACCCCGGAGACCCCGACTCCTTGGCCTACGACCTCTGTTGGACCGGCCTCTACCTCCTCTTTCAGTCTTGAGGGGACGAAAGGACAAGGTCCCTTGTTCAAATCTAGGATTGAATGCCGGTGACTGTGAAGTCACCGGGTGAGGAACAGTGAAAGTATTCTGCGAAGCAATAACTGAAGCTGAAATGAAGGGCCTTTTAAAGAATGTGGGTTTACGGAACTTCTTAGGTTCAGGGCCAACCCCAGGAATAAATTTCCTTTTGAGAGAAATTCCCCATCTCTGCTGCAGCTTTATCCAAGATTTCCTTTACTAATTTCTGTGGGAAAAGATCTTTAACCCAAATACAAGTGTCAATAAGACACTTTGGTTCATGATGAATGGTCGCGGATGCTAAAACATGCTTCCTGCAGGCTCTACGAGCCTAGGAAAAGTCAAAAAGATCTTTCATAAGAGTAGCCTTGTGTATCTTGGCCAAAAGCAAAAAGACAAGGGCATCAATGAAATTATCAATCATCATCTCTATAAAGCATTGAAGAGATATCGAAGCTGATAGTCTCTCCCTAGCCTCCAATTCCGCCTTAAGTAGGTGGTCCGGAATCCTCGGCAGTTTTTCATTAAACTGCCTGCTAGCTATATCCTTGTCCAATTTCCCTTCAGCAAAAGTAAACTGGATATCCAACCAGTGTTCAGCGTCATGTGGCAGAACGAGGGACACAGGTTTACATTCTTCCAAGACCCGAAGAGACTTATCTTCCTTGATGGCCTTTTCTACCGGTAAAAAGGCTTTCAAAGTAAAAGGAAAAACCATAGTGTTGAGTACTATAAAAGTAGCCAACCTTTTACCAAAAGTGCCTAATTGTGTATTAATACACAATGCTGTCTTTATCTCCTTTACTGCCAGGTGCTGCGCTCTAGTGTGATCTAGAAGGATCGTTTCTTTAGGGATAGTGTCGTCTCTTAACGGAACACCTTCAGCTAACCTAACTAAGCAAAAGGGGATAAAACTCCAGATCAGCAACCAGTCTAGAGCCAAGCCCCTCTCCAATATGAAGAATACCCTCTGAAAGGGCAGTATGACCCGCATACCTCCACGGATTCTGTTGCGTGCAAGGGGGAAGCTGAGAAGGTAAAACCTTAGCCTTAGAAGAATCCTCTTGAGGTTTCAAAGCCTAAATCTCCTTCCATAAGGCTTTAAACATTTGTCATTGATAATATTGGTTCCCTTCCAAAAAAAACCTTCAAGCTTGCTAACACGGATATGTCTTCCAAATTAAAGGGAATTTAGGAAGTGTTGGTTCGCCCAGCTCAACCGAGGACGAAGGTGGGACAGAAACAGAAGGCGTACCTGAAAAAGAAGGCGTCGTCATAACAGTTGATAGAGGAAGCCACGCTAGCCTCGTCCAATTCTGGTAGGTGAGAATCATCCACATGAGGGAGGGGTTCCTCCGGATCTACTGCCCACAGGAGAGCCGATTCTCTACCCGGAGATAAAGAAAAATCCGAGGAGAAATTGTCCACGTCAAGGCTCACAGAACTTAAAGTTTTATCTACGTGAATCTGAGCAGTAGGTATAGGTCTAGGTGGGGCGTACCCCAATGCCGAGTCCGGGGCCGCCTTCGGAAAAAGAATATCCTTCCTTTGGCTCAGCATTCATTTTGAAACCCCTGACCCAGGAACGAAGAGATCTCTGAAAAAACACTCGGTCGTCATCATAAACATCCTCCGATACCCATCTAGAATGATGTAAATCCTTACACACACTGCAATCCTGAGGGTCCCAATAAGAGATTGGACCCTTCATCCTCCTGCATCTAGCATGTGTCCTGCAGGTATCATGACCACAGGGATACCTCACGGTCCTGGCACAGATCGGGACTCGACAATGCATCTCCTTAAAAGATCCCGCCTGTAAAGAGGAGAAAACGGCCCTGAGTATCCTAAACTCTCTAGATCACCGTGCTGAAAAGAATTGGTTAGTAGCATTCAAAATTTCAGTCAATAACTTGGGAAATTAACTCCCAAAATATGTGTATTTACCATTTTCGTGATCAGAAAGTGAAAAAGAATCACAATATCCAGACCCCTATAATGTCGTTAGATTGGAAGTAAAGCCAACTAAATTTGTCCCATTTTATCATTTAAATATTGCTCAGTTAAATGAGGGAACAAAATGCTCATCAAAATAAATAGCCTACCCTCTCCGCAGAGAAAAGGCTAAAAGGAAGGTAACTGAGTCACCTACCCTGTAAAAATTATCGACGCATTGATAAATGGAGCAACAAAAAGTAAAATTTGAAGGCTATTCTTTAAACCATAAACTGACGAGAGGGATCATAACAGAATCCTACTGTAAGATGCACAATCCAATCCCCGTTTTCAGAAGATCTGAACATAGTGATGAAAGTAATTAACAAATTATAATAGTTAAAGCTAAAGCCTAGTTAAGGAGAACCTTTCGCAAAAGAGAACTCCAAAGCTGACTAGCATAAAGATACCTCACAAGTTGTTGAAGTAAGGTCTTTATGCCGATTTGAGGTTTGAACTTATCAACAGATATCTCAATAAGAAGCCAGTCACTAATAATAAAAACATATGCCTTCACAACATAATATCCTTGCTGTTAGTAACGGGACAGATAGGTAAAGGCATCACCGCCTCCCAAGGCTATTCCTAAAGTAGGGGCACAAAAATCATACCAAATACTGGGCGGGAACTGCCGCCAGTTACGACAGTGTCGGTAATGACGGCAGCAAACTAAAATGATGATAGTATGTAACAAACACTATGTCGTAAAAAAGAGTGTGGCAGTACAAGGTCACATAGATAATATAGCAAGGTATCGCTATAGCATGGCCAAGAAAAGGAATGCTATTGGAGACGACGAAGCCATAAGTACCGGCATTGCCGACAGTCTGACAACTCTATAAAGGAGAATGCTGCTGGGTTGATAAGGCAGAAACCCCGAAGGGCTAGGCCTTCACAAAATTGCAAAAACACACAATAAAACAATCCTAATAAACGGATTTTGAGCGAAGCGAAAAATCTATATTTGTGTGAGATAGCCTTGTCGTCCTGATGGAAGGTTCCTATAAGTAGCTTTCTAAGGGATATTTGCTACAGTGATATTCCCAGAGAATTTACCTTTAGGTCTCCAGAATTTACTCTCCTGGCGCGAATATCCTTAAAATTCCTCTTAAGGATATCACATAAATCAGGGGACGTATATCTTGATACGACACATAGCAATCTTCACCCTGAATAGAGTTTTCGCTTCAAGGGGGAAAGTGGCAAAAATAGAAGGGGAGCTGTTATCAAGGTACCCTTCCTCCTGTACTACTATTGAGTATCTAGATGGCGTTGTATCCAAGATGGTGCGTCATTCCTTGTAGCGTTGAGCATGGTGCTACAGATATAGTAATTTCGGAAGGGATCCTGCCAAGGCCTTTTCTGTAGAAAAGGAGGGCGGGTCCATCAGGACGACATGGCTATCTCACCCAAAAATAGATTTTTCGCTTCGCTAAAAATCTGTGTTTTGGGCTTGATGAAAGCTTACCAGAGAATTACTAGAAAGTACTGTATCTGTGGATTTTTAAAGTGCCTTAACCTTGGGACAATTTTTTCCTCTGGTCATCCAGACCATTGAGACATATGATGTTACCGTTATACGTCATTACTGCTAAACATAAACCATGTTAGAGCTGCCTGCCCCCTGCAGGGAAGAGTCATACTAGACATAGGAACGGAGTCTCAAGGTTTGCATATAACATATGAACAAACATAGCATCAACTACATACAGGTCTCTCTGTTTGTATAACGGATCGGAACAAACATTACTAGATAATGTTTGCATCACATATAAGAACAAGGGTATTAGCTATACATATTGTTCATAAGTAAATATATGCAGTTTCATTAAAGGGTAAGAAAACTCTGATATATTTTATTAAAAATCAATTGTATGGCGAAATAAGACGCAAATACATATTGATGAAATCTATTGGCAATAAATGACCAACATAAATTAACAGGTATAACATAAATGTTAATATATGTAATAAGAAACATATCCATCAATCATGACACAGAAAATTAATTTTCACCTGAAAGGGAAAGCTTTATTAATGCTACCATAAATTTGAAAATTTGATAAATTTTCTAATATGAATTTCTATGATGTTGAATGTCTATTCACACTGTGTAAGTACACACGGCACAAGTGTTACCTATATGTTTCTTCACCTCAAATAATAGAACAGTCCTTAGTGTCACCCTGGTGACACTCACTTCAAAGTATCGCAGTGAGAGGTGTCAACACCTTCACCCGTATAATTGATGGTGCCAATCAATTCACTGTTCATCGCAGCACTAGACGACAGGTTTTAGTACACTACCTGCTGCCACCACGTAACGCTTGAGTTCATGCAATTGCTTCGCATAATGCTTGTAGAACACTCTGGATGACTTCCATCCAGTGTATGAGCAAAGACGCTCAAAGTCCATATACTGAAAGTAGTTCAGTGATGCAGCGATTTTCCTTGGATCATGACCTGCGGGTGTACTGTCAGGATCCGCTCTGCGAATAAAATAGGTGATTTTCGCCCTAAGTTGTTTTAAGGATAAGTTTGATCCTGAAGTTTCTCCTATAAAGAGCTGTCCTCCCCTGAAGTCTGAAGTTCTTCGAAGATAGACCTTTAGACACTCCACTGGACACAGCGAGACATCCTCCTTCAGAGGGCAGATTCTCCAAGACCCCATCTCTTGGTGGGTAGCTCATTCTTAGCGAGAAATGTTGGATCAGGAAAAAGGTTCAGTTCTCCCACTTCTGTGAACTGAATATGGCCCTCATCTCTGGATAGGGCCACTATTTCACTAACTCTGGCCCCCGAGGCTATAGGAATCAAGAAAATTACTTTTTGAGTCAAGTCTTTCAGAGAGCAATCCTCATTGTTCACTGTAGAAGCATAGTGTAGGACCTTGTCTAAGGACCATGAAATGGGCTTTGGAGGTGCTGCAGGCCTAAGTCTAGCTCATGCCTTAGGGATCTTGTTGAAGAATTCGTTTGACAAGTCTACTTGGAAGGCGTATAGTAGAGGTCTAGTCAGAGGTGACTTACACGTAGTTATCGTGTTGGCTGCCAGACCTTGTTTATGAAGGTGGATAAAGGACAGACAGAAGTCCATTGAGATTTCTTTTGGTCATTTTGCTTTGACGAAAGCAACCCACTTTTCCCAAGATGATTCATATTGTCTTCTGGTTGACTTAGACTTATACTCTTTTAAGAAGTCTATACTGCCTTTCGAGATCCCAAATCTTTTCTTTACAGCTAAGGAGAGAAAATCATGAGATGAAGGCTTTGGGTTCTCTGTGATGAAGCGAAGACAGTCGACTTCTGGACCAGTTGAGACAGTGCTGGGTCCAGCAGAGGGACCAGCCTCAGCTTCAGTTCCAATACTAGAGGGAACCAGTTGCTCTTTGGCCACTTGGGAGCCACTAGAGCTGCCGTTCCCCGGAAGGATCTCAGCTTGTTGAGGACCTTCATTAAAAGATTGGTCGGAGGGATCAGGTAGATCCGGTTCCATCTGTTCCAGTGTCGAGGAACATGGCATCCGTCGCTTCCGCTAGAGGGTCCTCGTATGGGGCCACATAACGAGGGAGCTTCTTGTTGTCGCTCGTCACGAAGAGGTCGATCTGCAGTTCCGGGACCTGATGTAACATGAAGGAGAATAAGTCTGCGTCTATGGACCATTCTGACTCTATCGGCGTGAGCCTGGATAGAGCGTCCACCATCGCATTGCGGAACCCTTGAAGGTGAACTGCTGACAAATGCCATCTCCTCTTTTCCGATAGGCGGAAGATGGACAAAATCACTTGGTTGATTTGAGGTGATCTCGAGCCTTGCCGATTCAGACATCTCATTATCACCTCGCTGTCCAGGATCAGTCTTATATGGGCTGATTTGCGAGGGGAGAGTTTCTTCAGTGTCAGAAAGACTACCATGGCCTACAAAATGTTGATGTGGGTCTTGAATAGAGAAGACCAAGTCCTTTGGACTTTCCGTTGATGGGAGTGACCTCCCCATCCTTCCTTTGAGGCATCCGTATGGATGGTGACTGAAGGTGGAGGTGGTTGCAAGGGTACGGTCCTCTTTAGGTTCTTGGCCTTCGACCATGGCTTGAGAAGTGTTCGTAGTAGGGTCGGTATCGGTCTTTTTAGATCTCTTCGAGCACTGGGTCTGTCACTGATGCAAACTGGAGAGAGACCGGTACTCTTTCCTGTTAGCGTCTTGAGATCCTGTCGGATTTCAGTAGTCTCTTGACAGATCCTGCTATCTCTCTCCTCTTCCCTGGGGGAATGGAGAGATGGTGTGACTTTAAGTTTCAAAGAATTCCCGAGCCATTGAAACTCTTGAGCTGGAGATAGTCGAGACTTCTTGACGTTGATCTTGAATCCCAGATGTTCCAGGAACTGGATCACTTTCTTGGATGCTTGCATACACTCCGTCCTGGATGCTGCCCACACCAGCCACTCGTCCAGGTACGCTACTACCTGGACACCTTCTAGGCGTAGTTGTTGAACGACTGCGTCTAAAAGTTTTGTAAAAATCCTTGGGGCTAAGTTTAGTCCGAAGGGCATGGCTCTGAAGACGTACTTCTTCTTCTGTAGCTTGAATCCTAGGTAGGAGGAGAGGGGGCGGTTGACTGGGATATGCCAGTAGGCATCTGCCAGGTCTATCGAGACTGTGTACGCCCCTTTTGGTAACAGGGTCCTTATGTGTTGAAGGGTTAACATCCTGAACTTCTTGTTTTCTATGAACCTGTTGAGTGGCGACAAGTCCAGAATGACTCTGAGTTTGTCTGAGTCCTCTTGGGAACACAGAACAGCCTTCCTTGGAATTTGATGGACTTTGCTCTCCTTATCACCCGTTTGCTCAAAAGTTCTAGGGTGTATTCTTCCAGTACGGGGGTGGAGTGTTGGAAGAATTGAGGAAATGGTGGTGGAGCCTCGATCCAGCTCCATCCAAGGCCGTTCTTGATTAGACTGTGGGCCCAAGGATCGAAGGTCCACCGATCCTGAAATTGTTGGAGTCTCCCTCCTACCTGAAGCAACTCATTGCTTCTGATTTCCAGAGGATTTACCTCCTTGACTGCATCCTCCCTTCCCGCCTTTACCTCTTAGGGGGTATTTAGAGGAGCCCCGTTTAGACCCTCTTCCCTTGGGACGA
Source organism: Palaemon carinicauda (assembly GCF_036898095.1). Lineage (NCBI taxonomy): Eukaryota > Metazoa > Arthropoda > Malacostraca > Decapoda > Palaemonidae > Palaemon > Palaemon carinicauda. Next base: position 49,819,078 of record NC_090743.1, read on the forward strand.
AAGGTAGTGGTGTGCCTCTCAAACACAGGGTTGAACACTGGTGACTGGGCAACCAGATGCTGAGGCACCATCTGATAGGTTGGTTGGGGTTGAGCCACCATCTGGGGAATTGCGGTCATGGCAACTGTGGGATGTTGTTGTTGTTGCTGCTGTCTGGCAGAGCGAGAGGGCAACCTGGGTCTTTTTGTCTTCCTCTTAGGCTGGGGACCCTCACCCGGGGAAGACTTCCTCTTCGCTGACATGCCCCACTTTTGGAGAAGGTTTCTATTCTAAGTGGCAGCCTTGTCTACAACTTCCTTGACCACTTCACTCGGGAAGAGGTCCTTACCCCAGATATTGGAAGCTATCAGCTTCCTGGGTTCGTGCTTTACTGATGCAGAAGCAAACACGAACTCCCTACATGCTTGTCTGGCTTTGACAAAGCCATACAGGTCCTTGACCACAGTAGCCAGAGTTAGAGATGCGGCAAGTCTTTCTTTTGTCTCTTGCTCCCTACGCAAGAGAAAGTCAGACAGCTTAGGGAGATTTTCGCTGAACTGACGTCCAGCGATATCTGCCTCCAACTTCCCAACTGAGAAGGTAAGGTGGACTTCCTTCCAGTCCTTAACTTCCATGGGCAGGGCTAGAGATAAAGGTCTACACTCGTCGAGTGTAGGAAAAGGTTTGCCTGCCTCTATTGCCTTCATTACTGCCTTAAAACCCTTTGATGTAAAGGGAAAGGCTATCGAAGCTGAAGCAAGAAAGGTGGGATGTTTCTTGCTAAGGGCTGACACTTTAGAGTTAGTGTAGCCCTTCTGCTTCAGGCTACTTGACAAAAGAGCCTGAGCTTTATCGTGGTCAAGTACTATGACCTCCTTAGGTTCTGTCTCCTCCCTTGAAGCTGGTTCCATCTTCAGATGGACGAAGCAGTCTGGGTAGGTCTGAAAGTTGGGCCAGAATTCAACATCCTCGATAGGGACGCTCCCCAACTTCTCTGAGATAAAGATCTTGCCGCTGGTAATAGGCATGTATTCTGCATACCTCCAGGGAATAACATCAGAGCAAGATGGGAGATCTTGAACCCTGAGTCTCTTGTGAGACCCACGGGAGGCGGTGAGTTGGGCCATTTGTCTTTCCCATTTCGCCTCCCCTTCTTCGCCTTGTTTGCGAAGGCTCTCCATCAACACCATGAGATTGGCAATTGCCTGTCTCATGTCATCTGATGGAGGGGCAGAAGAAGTAGAGGGTAACGGCTCTGGAGCCGGAACTAATGGAAGGGACTCCGATTCAGCATCATATTCTTCTTCTTCAGGAGTCAAGGTGGACTCCTCCTCGAAGCCTTCCGCTAGAAGGCCCCTCTCGGTGTCCTCAGACACCTCTGACATCCTCTCGTCTTGGTGGATGTCCATACCTTGCATTGCGTTGGAGACGTCCGTATCAACAGCAATCTGGACGCAAGGGATCTCAGGTCATGGCTGGGGCATGACAGCTTCCACACCCACTTTTGGGAACAGCAAGGAGAGCATCCGTTCGCTAGGAAGGTAAGGTTCCGTGGCGTTCTTCTGAAAGCCACGAACCCATCTGCGCAGCTTCTCTCGTGCTGCATCCCTTGACTCCGCTGTCTTGGGGTCATCAAAAGCCTCGGTAACCAAGGCCTTGAAAATCTTGCAGTCCTGGGGGTCCCTATACTAAAGCGCATAGGCTATCTAGCCTAACGCAGGGTGAGACTCCGGTTACCTACTCTAATGTATACGATTGATAGGAAGAGGAAATGTATGCAATGTTATGTATAAATCTTTACAAGTATAATGTGCTTAAATAGCCTTTATTTATTAATGCTATTACCACTAGGGAAGTAGACTTATATCATGCATGATAGTAAACTGAAGAGCGTAGGCTAGGAAGCCTAGCGCGGGCAAGGTTCGGTTACCTAAATCGCCGAAACTCTAAAGAATACAATTGACATAATAAAAATCATCCTAGTATTACTTTAATTGAATAGCCTCAAAATATAAATGCTATTATAACCGGGAATGTCGTTCGACTAACTAAATAACATATGCATTATGAACGACAGTGCCCATGGCACCTCCGGTGACCAGCTAAGCTCCAAACACTTAAAATTACTCTAATTTCACTGTGAAGCAGGAGCTAAGAATTATACACGGTAAAGATCAAATACTCAACTTTCCAGAGGCAGAAGAGGCTGGAGATTGCATGATAAATTCACGAAACTAGAGCGTATACGATAGAGCAATAGGGAAAATCACTGTGCGAAACCGCTACAACAATAGGAATGACGCGCCATTTTGGATACAGCGCCATCTAGATACTCAATAGTAGTACGGAGGGAAGGGTACCTTGATAACGGCTCCCCTTCTATTTTTGCCACTTTCCCCCTCGAAGCGAAAACTCTATTCGGGGTGAAGATCGTTATGTGTCGTATCAAGATATACGTCCCCTGATTTATGCGATATCCTTAAGAGGAATTTTAAAGATATTCGCACCAGGAGTTAGAATTCTGGAGACCTAAAGGTAAATTCTCTGGGAATATCACTGTAGCAAATATCCCTTATAGGAACCTTCCATCAGGACGACATGGCTTGAGCCCAAAAATATATTTAGGTTCGATATCAGTAATGGGGACCAACAAAATAAATATTATATCAAAATTTAAAAAGGTTAGAATACGGCATCATACAACTGTCAGCGCACTGACAGGAAAAAAGGGACTCACCCTCTGCAAAGGGGAACTCGAAAGGAATACCGTAAACCAACTAGAGAGCGTATGTAGCACGATGGCCCGATGGACATGCCGTTAAAGAATAGGACTAGCCAAATACCACAAGACGAAAGAAGAATCCCAGGAACTAAAGAAAAGGCATTAGCAAGTCAGCGAACCAACTGAACAATAAAAATTAGCTTACCCTTTGCAAAGGGGTTTTCTCTAAAACTGTGCCTTCTTAACCCTGAGAAACTCTGACATTTGTGGCATGATGGCCAGGCCTAACTGCCAACATTAGGCTAGACTAGCCCAAACTGATACGAACTCACAAAAGACTAAAATAAAAAATCGTAGTGAAAATACAGTGATGCCTCACAACACAAAATTAATTGGCTCCATAAGGGTTTTCGTGAAGTGAATTTTTCGTGTAGCGAGTCGCCTTTTACATGTAAATAGCCTAATTCGTTCCAGACCCTAGAAAAACTCCACATTAAATGATTACTATAAAAATGATATTCAGCCCTAAATGTACTAAATATATGAAAATACTGTATTGTGATAATTTAATAATAAATTGACATTAATATTCTGAAAAAAAAGAGTTTAATTAGAGCAAACAGTAAAAATAAAGTACATAACAAAAATGTGGAACCTTACCTTTGAAGTGAGGCGATGTCCGAGAGCGAGGAAGAAAACGGCGGAAAACGTTTACGTACAAGTGGCAGAAAACGTAAACACTTAAACTTTACAAAACAGATTTATAAATGTCAGAAAACATTAACACTTAATTTTAGGAAACGCATCTACAAATGGCAGGCTATATTAACACTTAACTTTACGATAAACTTAAAATAAAATTTATTTTCTTCTATTTTTCTATTATTTTTTACTTTACATTTTCTATTTTCTAAATTTAATTACACTATGCATTTTCTTCATCACTACTACCACTTTTCTTTTGCATTTTAGCTGGTGCTTGGTCTGCTTCTACCAAAGGCCTCTTACTAAAATATGCGTCCAAAGAAGCTTGTTTCTGCCTGCTTCTTAAAATGTTCCTGAAATAACTCAGGCAAACTTCATTACAGTACTCAAGCGCACGACCTGTGAAATTTTTTTCTGGGTGTCTCCTTTCTTCGAGAGTTACCATTTTAAAGTAGCCATCTAGACCCTCTTTAATTTCTGATGTTGCGAGTGGCTCATCCTCCTCATCCCCGCTGTACTCTTCCTGAACGGCGTTCACTCACATGGCCTCCAACTCCTTCAGGTCATCCGTTGTAAGTTCATCTTGGTGCTCCTGGATAAGCTCATCAATGTCGGCCTCATTAACTTCCAGACCTATGGACTTGCCAAGTGTAATGATCTCGGCAACTTCAGATTGACCATCAGGTTCAGGATCATCAACATTTTCGGAATCGTCTTCAGTTTGGTCTGCATGGAAGCCCTCGAAATCTCGTGCAGGCCACAGCTTCCTCCAAGCAGAGTTCAATGTGCCCCTTGAAATCTCCTGTCAAGCTTGATCGATCATTTTGAGGCATATGACAATATCAAAATGCTCCTTCCAAAATTGACGTAGGTTCATCTCGCAGTCTCACATAGCAATCTGGATACGCTGAAAGCTGGGCCAAAATTGAAGCTCTTCAAGGGCATTGGACACCAACTTCTCGGAGATATAAAGCTTCCCATTCAACATGGGCATGTGTTCCGTCTACCTCCAGGGGTTGGTTCGGAGCAGTGAGGGAGGTCAGATATTTTAAGGGGCTTAGCGGAGCCCCTGGAAGCGCCAGGGCGTTTCCTTTCCTGTACCTCTCTCTTCATCTCTTTGAGATCTTGCTTATTCTCCTCTTGTTCCTTCCGGAACAGAGTCAACATCTGCTGGATCGACTCTAAGAGCGTTTCACTCCTGCCGACCTGTCTAGCCAGTTGAGGAGTTGGGGCTGAAGAGGTTGACGGCATAGGTTGATATGCCAGCACAGTGAGCTGAGGGACCTCAGTCACCGTCAAAACGGATCCTTCTTCCTCCGTGGCTAGTTGAACCACTCCTTATTAAGGGCCTTCTTGCAGTAGGTCCTGTCCGGTGTCAATGGACACCTCTGACATCCAATCTTGGTGGATGTCCAAGCCTTGCAGTGCCTTGTTGATATCCGCGTCCACTGTCCGTTGGATAGAGGGAGGCTGGACCTGTACCTGAGGCACAAACATATTCGATTAAGCCTTAGGGAACAGTAGGCACTTCAAAGATTTGTTAGGTAGGTAAGGTCCCGGAGAGTTCTTCTGGAAGCCTCATACTCATCTTTGATAGGTTTCCTTTTCTGTATCCCTTGACTCCGTAGTGTCAGGGATATCTTTTACAAAGCCGTTGGTCAGCAAGGTCAAGCGATTGGAGCTACCCTTCGGGTCCCAGAACCTCAGCGATCCAGATACGATGCAGCAGGGGCATAAGATCTGTACATTGTATTCCCACAAAAGTTCTTACTCTTGTGGTTGCAGAACACAACTGTACACTTTGCCATTGGCTCCTCCTGTAAGGGAGAAAGGGTGAATTAGTACTAGGTTGTTTATATCATTGATATAATATATGTTTAAAATACGGGTCCCAGTACCATAGGGATCCAGATACGATGCAACAGGGGGCATGAGACCTGTACATCGTAGGCCCACAAAGTTCTTACTCTTGTAGTTGCAGAACACAATTGTACCCTTCACCATTGGCTCCACTTGTAGGGGAGAAAAAAGGAGAAATGAGTACTCAGTTATTTATATCATTGATATAAATGCACATACTTAACAATAGTATTGCTTACTATTATTTTTAATAGCTTAGGATAGTAAGCTAGAAAAGAAGTAGGAAAGACACATATCTGTGTTTCCTCTCCAGGCAATTGCTGTGACCTCCGTCATTATCAATATTTTTAATTTCCTTATTAGGGAAAATACAGAGTGGAATAACTCTCGTACGTAGAGCCGAAGTCAGTGAATATTTACACTAAATCCTCCACTTGTAGAATATTAATACTGAATGGTAATAATCAGTATCCCGATGATCTATGATTCATCAGGATATTGAAGGAATACTTCACCTCAACATTTTATTCGGTCTCAGCAATAGACTGTGAAAGGATAAACAGAGTATGTTGGAAAGATTTATACTACTGCATCATTGTTTACTGTAGTTTTCTAACTGCTGTATTGTTATACTGCAGGAATGCTAGCTACTGTATTGTCATATACTGTAGTTTTACCGGTATACTACTGGGGTTAGGCTAGTGCCTGGCGGCAATATCTGATATGGAGAGAGAAAGGATGGGAAGGAGGACTCCGTATTATTATAGTTTAGTACAATAATTAGGAGTCTAGGGGGCTACTGCCTTCTTCCCGGAATGGGAATTCTAATGGAAGGGGAGGAATACATTGATTCTAGCTTCCATCCAGCAACAAATTCTGTTGCCGGCTGTACTGCCGGTTACAAGGTTTGTGGATGGCAGTCCAAGAGAGGACTGAAGAATTCTCAACAGTATAATGGGTTCCCCACCGGCAGCCGTCAGGGCCGGCTCAACCTTTCCCGAACCTTTGCTTCTGTTAGGGAGTTGGTCGAGGCGGTAACCTAACCGCTGTTTGTAGGAACCCGGCCGGTAACCCAGTCAGACCGGCAAGCGGGGATGATTGTAGAATACCGGCCAAAGGACATTTTTGACAGCTAGGCCAACACTAAAGAACAGAAGGAGAGGGAAAGGGTCTTATATTTTACACAGGAGAAAGGTGGCGGAAAGTATGCCGTCTACTTTCGGCTGTAAATCAAGGAAGTCTGGCTTCCTATACCGGCGCCGTCATGGGCAGCAGAGAAATAACAATTCCCTTGCTGGTGACATTGCCGGATATAAGACATGTCTTCTAGGCCACAAGGGAGAAAGGAGGCGGAAATTATGCCATCCACTTTCGGTTGTAGACTAGGGGAGCCCAGCTTCCTTTGCCGACAACGTCATAGCCGGCAGAGGAATAACGATTCCTCTGTCGATGACATTGTCGGCTACAAGACAATACACCCTGAGTTACTGTCATACTTCAAAGCCGGGACACTCGCCAGCAAAGAAGATCGACAGTAGAACACTATCCATGTCAAGCCAGAGTTAACTACTCATTGGCGATGACAGAAGATAGGCTTGCCGCCTGGGATGGCGGCACTGAGGGGGGAAGAAGAGTTTATCCTCTTTTCTCTAAAAGAGAAGCGTAACGAATTATACCAATAATTCTAGGGGATATATATATCCCCGACCGAATTAATAGAAGATACTAGAGGTTAAACAATGGGATTAACATTACTAATGTATACTAAACGGGTTAGGCTTGCCTAACTCGAGTGGGGACCACGCTACGAGTGATACCACCGAGGCCCTATTGTATACGAAAGAAACGTTATAATTGGAAGAGGAAATATTATATGTGTATGTGCAATCTTCACTAGTATAATTTTGCCTAACTAGCTAGAAATTTATTTATAGCTAAATACCGGGAGTGTCGCACTACTAACTAAATAATTGCATTTATGGCATGCGACAGCTGTCTCAAAATGGATGCTTCTGGAGATAGCAGTGCACCACTTAACACACCTAAATTATGTTAATTTAACTGTGAGAAGGGAGCTATGAAATTATACACAGGAAAGATTAAATACTCCACTTTCCAGATGATGAAGATGCTGGAGATTGCATAACAATATTCCTTGAAAACAGTATCAACACCAAGAGAAACGAGGGAGAGCACCGTGCTTAAATGCTACGTTGAAAGGAATGATGCGCCGTAGTAGTACAGGGAGGGGGTCCACCGGGTACCTTGATAATGGCTCCCCTTCGTTCACCACTCTTCCCGCTCAAAGAGTAAAATCTATTTGGGGTGAAGATTGCTATGTGTCGTTTAAAAAAATACGTCCCCTGATATTATGCGATATCCTTAAAGATAAATTAAGGATACTCGCGCCAGGAGTTAGAATTTTGGAGACCTATGGTTAATTCTCTGGGAGTATCACTGTGGCTAAATATCCCTTAGAAAGCTGCCTAAAGGAACCTTCCATCAGGACGACATGGCTGAGCCCAAAAAAACCACTGTCAATGAGTCCGGAACTATAGACCAAAACGACATCGGCGAGTTCATCTTCAACTAAAAAGTTACCGTCTCTAGGCTAGGATAGCCGAAACTGACACACACCCACAAAAACATAAATTACAAATATGCAATGTAGATGCAAACTTAAAATAGAGCCCAAAGCATCGCAATGCTAAAAAACTACTAGCTACCGTGAATCTTACACAATCAAACAAGTAAACACGAAAATAAGAACGATTGGGTACAAAACCCGAAACCCAAGCTAGCTGGACTCGAAGCGCTCTGGCTTCCTCAATCGAAAAGGTAAATAATTATTCCCTGTAGGGATCCAAATCATTTAAAACTAAATCAAACTGCAAAGAGAGGTAGGTACTCAACTTAGACGAAGAAGAGGAAGCCATCATACGAAGAAATTCTTCAAAATAAGCTGATAAAGAGCGCACAACAAAAAATAGAACAGTAGCATGAAGCTGCGAACAAAGGAATCAAGCGCCAGGGGCGTATGGGAGCACCAAAAGGTGATAGGATATGCAACGGTTCCTCACTTATCCTTCCCCTTAGAGAATTAGACTAGGTAAAGTCTGTTGGGGGTGCAGATATCTATGGTTATCTTAGGATATGTTCCTGATTATACACGATATCTACAGATAGTCGTTCCTGGGGTTAGAACCCTGTGATACCTGACGGTAATTCTCTTATAATATCACTCGTAGGAATATCATATAGTAGCAAGCAGCCGAAGGGAACTTCCATCTGGACGACTTGGCTATCTAACCCAAAAATAGATTTTCCCTGCGTCAAAATCCATTTGAAATTAGATTAGCCTAGTATTTTGAGGGTTACAGGTACACAAGATGAATACAAGAATGAAGTGTCTGTGGATAATATTCTATCAGAGTTTCAAGACGTATTTGAAGATAAAGTTGGTACAATAAACGGATTTTGAGGGAAGCGAAAAATCTATTTTTGGGTGAGATAGCCATGTCGTCCTGATGGAAGGTTCCTTCAGTAGCTTCCTTAGGGTATATATGACTACAGTAGATATTCCCAGAGAATTAAACTAAAGGTTTCACAGAATTCTAACTTCTGGCGTGAGTACCCATAAGGTTTCCCTTTAGGATATCGTATATCAACAGGGGACGTATGCTTGACACGCCACATAGCTATCTGCACCCCACATAGCGTTTACGCTTCGAGGGGGAAATGGTGGCAAGTTATGGGAGGAGCCGTTACAAAGTTCTCCTCCTCCGTTACTGTTTTGGTACTCGGCGATGTCAACATCCGGCCGCCATCTTGGATGACGCCGCCGGAGCGCGCCATCGTCATTCCTTTCGGCATACATGCCAGCCTCCACGATGCAATAAGATTGGGAGGGGTCTGTCAAGGCCAAATAGAGAACAAGGGCAGGTCCATCAGGACGACATGGCTATCTCACCCAAAAATAGATTTTTCGCTTCGCTCAAAATCTGTTTTTGGGCTCAAGCCATGTCGTCCTGATGGAAGTGTACCAGGGAATTAATGTATCGTGGCTTTTTTCCCTTTTATGTAGTGCCTTTTGACTTCTAAATAATATTCCTTTGGTCTGATGACCACAGAGACCTGTGGCATATCCGTCACATGCCACTTCAGATAAGCATATACTATGTTACTGCTTCCTGCCCCCTTGCAGGGAAGTCCTAATTGGACAGAAGAAACATCTTGAAGTTGCTTGATGGAGGAACTCACCTAGTCTCGGCGATACCTACCGGTCCCAGGGCCAGATAGAGAAGGTAAGTATACTCGTGTTGGAACAAGTTACCTTAATCTAGATGAGCATGCATCAAGAGAACAAGTTTATGACATAGATCATAAAATATCAAAACAAAGGGTAATAAAGTCTGCAACAGAAATTTTATTTCATGAGAAAGAGAGGGCGAAATGAGACGCACAGGGTAACCTAATACTCTTTTTATTCAATAAAACAGGATTAGCATGAAATAGGTAAAAAAAATTTACAATAATCAAATACAATTAAAACATAGACTAAAGACATCAAAGAAGTGGGTGTGGAATCTGAAAGAGAAAAAACTTGCCATAGCACACATAAGTTCCAGAGGAACTATAAAGTCTTTCAAGAAAGTATTATATACACGTCATGTTAAAACATATGGCACACGTGTTACAGTCAATGTTACTTCACCTTGTAGAACAGTCTTTAGTGTCACTTTAGGTGGCACTTAAATTCACTATGTTTCCACTGGGGTCAACACAGGCACCCATGGAGTTAGAGTCCCGAATAACTCACTGTTCTACGCAGCACTAAGCAGCAGGTTTTAGCACACTACCTGCTGCCACCACATGGCGTCGCAACTCTTGCACCTGCTTAGTGTAGTGTTTGAAAAACTCTTTCGATGATTTCCAGCCCGTGAAGGAACGAAGACTCTCGAAATCCATCATCTGGAAGAAATTCAGGGAAAAGGCGACTTTCCTGGGATCATGACCTGCAGGTGTACTGTCAGGATCCACTCTGTGAATAAAGTAGGTGATCTTCACCCTTAGTATTTTGAGTGACAAATCAGACCCTGATATTTCTCCTTTAAAGAGCTGTCCTCCGCCAAAGTCTGAAGTTCTTCGAAGATAGACCTTTAGACTCTCTACTCGGCATAGAGAGACATCTTCCTTCAGAGAGCAGATTCTCCAGGGGCCCCACCGTTTGGTGGGAAGCTCGTTCTTGGCGAGAAACATTGGGTCAGGAAAGAGGGTAAGTTCGCCTGTGTCAGCAAACTGTATCTGGCCCTCTTCTCTTGATAAAGCCACAATCTCACTGACTCGGGCTACCGAGGCGAGAGCAAAAAGAAAAATAACTTTTTGAGTCAAATCTTTCAGAGGGCAAGACTTGTTGTCCAGACTTGAGGCGAATTGAAGCACCTTATCGAGAGACCAGGAGATAGGTCTCGGAGGAGGTGCGGGACGGAGTCCAGCACATGCCTTTGGCAGCTTATTAAAGATGTCGTCGGACAGGTCGATTTGGAAGGCATAGAGTAGTGGTCTGGCTAAGGCCGATTTGCAGGTAGTAATCGTGTTGGCTACCAAGCCCTGTCCATGAAGGTGAATAAAGAAGGAACCTCTTCTTAATGGCTAGGGAGAGAAAATCATGAGCCGTAGGTCTCTGGTTTTCCTTGATGAAGCGAAGACAGTCGACTTCTGAACCTGCTGGGATAGAACTGGGTCCAGCAGGGGAATCATCTTGGGCTGTAACTCCAGGATTAGGGGGAACCAGTTGCTCCGTGGCCAGTTGGGTGCCACTAGGGCTGCTGTGCCTTGAAAGGTTCTCAGCTTGGTGAGGACTTTCAGCAGAAGGTTGGGTGGAGGGAACAGGTAAATCTTGGACCATCTGTTCCAATCCAGGGACATGGCGTCCACTGCTTCCGCTTTGGGGTCCTCGTAAGGGGCCACGTAACGAGGAAGTTGTTTGTTGTCGCTCGTCGCGAAGAGGTTGATCTGCAGTTCTGGGACTTGGCGAGAGATGAAGGAGAATGATCTTGCGTCTAGGGACCATTCCGACTCTATGGGGCTTGTCCTTGATAGAGCGTCCGCTGTCACATTGCGGAATCCTTGTAGGTGAACTGCAGACAAGTGCCACTTCTTCCTGTTCGCCAGGCGGAAGATGGGTAATAGCACCTGGTTTATGTGGGGCGATCTCGAGCCCTGACGGTTGAAACATCTGACTACTACCGAGCTGTCCAGAGTCAGACGGATGTGTATCGAGGGACGCGGGGATAATTTCTTCAGGGTGAGAAGAACCGCCATGGCCTCCAAGATGTTGATGTGAAACGTCTTGAAAAGGGGAGACCATGTTCCTTGAACCTGTCGTTGATGGGAGTGACTCCCCCCCCACCCTCCAGAGAGGCGTCCATGTGGATGTTGATCGATGGAGGCGGAGGTTGAAGAGGGATGGATCTTTTCAAGTTCCTTGCTTCTGACCACGGTCTTACAAGTGAGCGAAGCCTGTTCGGTAGGGGTCTCTTGAGATCTCTTCAAGCGATGGATGCGTTTCGTCTCCAGACTCCTGAGGCATCCTTTAGCTGTGCTCGTAGCACTGGGTTTCTCACTGAGGCGAACTGTAGGGAGCCGAGTACTTGCTTCTGCTGTCGTCTTGAAATCCGTTTGGATTTGAGAAGTCTTTTGACAGACCTGGCTATTTCTTTCCTTTTCTTCAGCGGGATGGAAAGGCGGTGTGACTGAAGATTCCAATGGATTCCTAACCATTGGAACTTCTGAGCTGGAGCGAGGCGAGACTTCTTGATGTTTATCTTGAAACCCAGATGTTCGAGGAACTGGGTCACCTTGCTGCAAGCTCTCAAACATTCTTCTGCCGATGTCGACCAGACCAGCCAGTCGTCGAGGTATGCCATCACTTGGACGCCCTGAAGGCGTAGCTGGTGGAAGATTGTGTCTGCTAGCTTAGTGAAGATTCTCGGAGCCACGTTGAGCCCGAATGGCATGGCTCTGAAGGCGTAGCTTCTTCTTTGGAGCCGGAATCCTAGGTAGGAGGAAGCGTGGTGGTTCATTGGGATGTGCCAGTAGGCGTCCGCCAGGTCTATTGAGACCGTGTAGGCCTTGTGAGGCAGTAGGGCTCTTATTTGTTGAAGAGTCAGCATCTTGAATTTGTTGTTCGCAATGAACTTGTTGAGGGGGGACAAGTCGAGAATGACTCTGAGCTTGTCTGAGTCCTTCTTGGGAACACAAAACAGTCTTCCCTGGAACCTGGTGGACTTTACCCTCTTGATCACCTTCTTGTTCAAGAGTTCTAGGACATATTCTTCCAAGACGGGGGTTGATGGCTGGAAGAATTGGTTGAAGGTTGGAAGCGGTTGCGTCCATCTCCAACCTAGTCCCTTCTTGATGATGCTGTGTGCCCAAGGATCGAAGGTCCGGCAATCCTGAAAATGGCGGAGTCTTCCTCCCACCGGAAGCACTTCATTGCTTCTGGTTTCCTGAGGGTTTGCCACCTCGGCCGCTAGCTCCCTTTCCTCCTCTGCCCCTGGAGGGACGGCGAGAGGAGTCTCTGCCGGAGCCTCTACCTCTGAGACGAAAGGTAGTGGAATGGCGTTCATAGGCAGGGGTGAAGACTGGTGATTGCGACACCACCGGCTGGGGGACCAACTGAAAGGTCTGTTGTGGCTGTGCAACCACTTGGGGAGTAGCGGGAGCCGGAAACTGGGGTTTCGGTTGACGCTGCTGGGGCCTTGGTTTTGAGGATTTCCTCTTAGGCTGAGGGCCTTCGTCCTGAGAGGACTTCCTTTTGTGGGACATGCCCCACTTATTGAGAAGGTTCCGGTTCTCAGAAGCGGCTTTGTCCACGATCTCTTTCACCAGAGCTGTCGGGAAGAGATGTTTGCCCCAGATGTTGGAAGAGATTAGTTTCCGGGGTTCGTGTTTTACTGCCGCGTTGGCAAACACGAATTCTCTGCAGGCTCTCCGGGCCTTGATGAAGCTATATAAGTCCTTCATCACGGTTACTAGGTGGGTCTTCGCGAGAAACATATACAAGTCTGGGACCCTAACGTCCCCGGCCATGACTTCTAGCTGAATTTGATGGGACAGGGAGGCAGCTAGCCTCTCCTTGGTCTCCTGCTCCCGACGGAGAAGGTGGTCATTCAGCTTTGGAAGATCTTCGTTAAACTGACGACCAGCCGCGTCAGGTTCCAGTTTCCCGACCGTGAAGGTAAACTGGATATCTTTCCAGAATCTATCGTCGGGGGGAAGGGCGAGGGAGAGAGGCCTACACTCCTCCACGGTAGGGCAGGGCTTTCCTTCCTCCACTGCCTTCATGACCGCATGAAAGGCCTTTTCCACGAAGGGAAAGGTCGCAGTAGAGGAAGCAAGAAAGGACGGGTGTTTCTTGCTCAACGCCGGCATCTTAGAGTTGGTAAAACCTCAACTCTTAAGACATTCTGCCAGCATGGCTTGGGCTTTCGAGTGATCGAACACGATCACTTCTTTGGGTTCGGTCTCCTCCTTGGAGGCCGGTTCGGACCTGAGCCGGACGTAACAGTCTGGGTAAGCCTCAAAGCTGGGGAAGAATTCCACTTCTTCCAAGAGGATGGACCCAAGCTTATCGTTAATGAAAATCTTGCCAGTTGTAATTGGCATATGCTCGGCGTACCTCCAGGGGTTAGACTCCGAGCAGGGGGGAAGATCCTTAACCGAGATCTTCTTCGGTTGCTTACAACCCATAAGATGAACTTTGAGCTCCTCTTGGTTCTTACGGAGCTTTTCGTCCATAAGTGCCACCAATACCCGGATGGCATCTTCGGTGGCGGGCAGCAGGGGTTGCAAGGCAGCGGAGGTAGAGGGGACTGGCTCCTCGACCACAACAGGGGTTACCGGAGGTGTTTGGGGGACCTCGCCCTCCGAATCAGGGAACTCCACCTGATCCTCTTCTTCCTCCAGATCCTCACCCATGAGGGTCCTCTCGGTGTTGTCGGACACTTCCGACATCTTCTCCACCTCGTCCAGATGACACTTTCGGAGTGTAGCCGAAATGTCGGGTTCAACCACTAGTTGAACACAGGGAATCTGATCCTGGGGAATCACAGAATCCGATAGTGCTTTTGGGAAAAGCAGGGCCCTCATCTTTTCATTGGGGATATAAGGCCCGGTGGCGTTATTTTGAAAACCGCGCACCCACTTGCGCAGTTTCTCTCGAGCGTTGTCCCTGGCCTCCGCGGACGGAGGGTTATTGAACGCCTCATCAAGAAGGCCTTTGCAGGTTGAACAGGGCTGCAGATCCCAGTACTTGAGATTTCCCTTTTTTGCTGCACAGGGGGCGTGGGTCCGGCATGCCTTATGCCCGTAGAAGTCCGGGCGGCGAACTCGGCAGAAGGAGCTCTCACACTTCACGTTCTTCTCCTGTAAAAGAAAGAGACCATGAGTACATGGAAGACATAGTTATGGCTTACATTAATCTTAAGATTAAGATTCACTTATATCTGTAGAATTGGTTTTATGTGAGCTCAGGATAGGTGAGCTAGAAAGGAAGTAGGAAGACACATACTTGTGAGTCCCGTCCAGAAGGTTACCGTGACCTTTTCTGCAGTCAATTCCTTAGGACCTGAAGGTTCTAAAGGAGGGAAGAGCATCCTTATGGATGAGCCAAGCTTAGGCTTCCTTATTAAGGAATTGTCTACAGAATGGAGAGGATCTGAAATCATTCAGAACCTAGGGAGAGAGAGGGGGAAAATAGGATAAACCCCCTTTTATTTGGGTAGGTCCCGGCAAGAGACTGCACTGAGAAGAACAGAGTATGCTGGAAATATTGTACTGTACAACCGTACACCCTAGTCGCTGTTTTTAAAGTATGAAATACCAAAGAAAGAGCGGTCAGGCTATCCGGCTGCATCAGATCGACTGCCGGCACGGGGCCGGCAGCCGAAGGGAGGGGTGCTTGTCCATGAAAGCCGCAGGGGCGGCAAGCCGGAGGCCGGTCCGGCGGGGTGAATCCATCTAAGGCCACACACTGAGCAGCAGAGAGATAGGAGACACATAGGAAGGCGATCGCCGGCACGGCGGCAGGTCGCCGGCAGGACGGCGGCCTCCGGCAGCCGGCAGGCTGTCGGCGCTGGTGAATGAATGAATGATTTAAAGTTTTCAGGCATCCTGACATCTAAGGTCATTGACGCCGGTAACATTTAATTTATGTATACAAAAATAAAAGATAAAATAAAATAAAAAATAAAAGACTATTCAATTAAAATCATAAAAGTTGAATGTCATAAAAGTTAAATATTTTTCAGAAGACCTGCTTCTGAAATAAATCTAAAAATGCCACTTGCATGGTAGGACACATCATTTCCAAGAATCTTGGCAAGGATGAACCAGCCACCCTCACCTCGAGCCTCAAACAAATATCTATTCCGCAAGTTGTTATAATTGGGGCATTCGGTCAACAAATGCCTTACTGTTAGAGGTACTACACAGTCGTCACAATACGGTTGATGTTGGCCCTTCAGCAGAAACTCGTGTGTCAACCGAGTGTGACCAATACGGAGACGACAAAGAGACGTCTCCCATTTTCGGGGCATCATATTATACCTCCAAGGAGATATGTCATTTGTTATCTCTCGCATTTTATTGCCATCTTGACTATCCCATTGCTGTTGCCATTTATTGCAAACCAATTTCTTGATGTCAGGTAAGAAATCATCACAGGGAATAGGATACCTTCTTGGCAGCAACTCTGATGCAGCCTCCTTAGCCAGTGAATCTGCCTTCTCATTCCCGGACACACCTACATGTGCTGGAACCCAACAAAATTGAACTGTTATACCTCTCCGTCCAATAATGAAAAGCCATTCTAAAATCTTTAAAACTAGAGGGTTATTAGAATTAAAAACTTCCATAGCTTGAAGGACACTCCTTGCATCACTAAAAATTGTAAAATTACCCTCCTTCTCCAACGCTATTTTCTCAATAGCGGTTAATATGCCATACAGTTCGGCAGTAAATATAGAAGCGGTCAGAGGAAGTGCACCTCTACAATTAAAACCATTACTATGTACTCCAAATCCAACGCCAGCATCAGATTTGGAGCCATCAGTATAGATAAAAGTTGATCCTCTATGTTCTCTAACATGTTCATTAAAAAGAGACCTGGCTTCTAGGTCTGACATATTCTTCTTACCTCCAATAAAATATTTACAAAAAGATATCTCTGGTAACTTCCATGGAGGCGTTGGTGATACCTTGAATGGAAGTACCTTATTTCTAATTATATCCAGACTATTTAATAATCGTTTCACCCGAAAGCCATAAGGTTGAGGAGATTTTGGGTGGAACTCAAAGTATGATGCGTGTCTTACAAGGCTTGCAGTCTGAAAGGCGAGAGAGTTAGGGAGTCTTTGCAATCTAAACCAATACCGAAGAATGGAAGACATTCGGTAAAGGTCTAGAGGTAACTCTCCAGCATCAACAAGGAGACTTGGGATAGGCGAGGTTTTAAAAGCTCCCGTAGACAATCTAATACCTGCATGATGTATCGAGTCTAATATTTTTAACCGGCTTGGGGTTGCTGAAGAATATACCTCACAACCATAACTAATTTTGGAAAAAATCAAGGCCTTGTATAATTTTAAAATAGTATTGCGGTCTGCCCCCCACGATGTATGGGACAATACTTTTAAGATATTCAGAGCTTCAACACATTTAGCTTTTAATGCTTTTAAGTGAGAAACCCATGTCAGCCTACAATCAAATATCAAACCTAAAAATTTAGCTTCTCCTGCACATGGTATCCGTTGACCTTTAATGTATATATCCGGGTCTGGATGTACTCCCCGGATACGACAAAAATGGACAACGGTAGTTTTACTTGTCGAGAACTTAAATCCATTCATGTCAGCCCACTGGATAATTTTGTCAATAGAGAGTTGGATTTTTCTCTCAACCATTGCCATTCTGGTGCCAGCAAATGATATTGAGAGATCATCCACAAATAATGTTGAGAGAACATCCTGGGGAATGGCTGAGGATATCCCATTAATTGCTAGTGCAAAAAGGGTTACACTCAGCACACTACCCTGAGGAACTCCTTCTTCCTGGCACTTACTCTCAGATAGTGTTTCCCCAACTCTCACTTGAAAAACTCTACGTGAAAGAAATGCCTGAATAAATAGTGGCAGCTCTCCTCTCAATCCCAATTCATGAATGGTTTTCAGTATACCATATCTCCATGTGGTATCATATGCCTTTTCAAGGTCAAAAAATACTGTAACATGGTGCTGTTTGGAAGCAAAGGCTTCACAAATAGAAGACTCTAGTCGTATCAACACATCAGTCGTTGAGTGCATTTTTCGGAATCCACATTGAATCGGTGATAAAATACCTTTCTTTTCAAGGTACCACATCAGCCTTGCATTGACCATCTTCTCCATGATTTTACATAAACAAGATGTCAATGCAATAGGACGATAGTTTGCTGCTAAAAACTTATCTTTACCGGGTTTTAAAAACGCTAAAATAATGGCTAGTTCCCAAACACTTGGGTAACTATGATCATGCCATATTCTATTAATAATACTTAAAATAAATAGCTTTGTATTAAAATGTACATGTTTAATCATTGCATATGGAATTCCATCGGGTCCAGGGGCTGTATCATTGCAATGAGCAAGTGCGGAATCAAATTCTCTTTCAGTGAAAGGAGAATTATACGACTCTTCCCTTCTTGTTGCAAAATTTAAAATTTTCTTTTCTTCAACGCTCCTATACTGGTGACCAGGGGCTCCTTCACACTTGCTGGATACATTTGAAAAATGATTAGCCAGGGCATTGCTAACTTCCTTTGCTTCAGTTACATACTGGCCATTCACCTTCAACACTGGTGGTGGGTTGGGGGTGAATTTGCCAGCTATCTTTTTTACTTTCCTCCACACAGAAGATGGTGGTGTTCTACTGTTAATGGAGGAAACAAAAGACATCCATGACTGGCGCCTTGCTTCTTTCATGGCACGACGGAACTGTGCTCTACATTTCTTGTACATAATTAAATTCTCATCAGTTCTGCGTCTACGCAATCGTGTTAAAGATCTTCTTGTGGCTCTGTGCAGGGCAGTTAGTTCTGAAGACCACCACGGGACTGGTCGTCGTTTGAATAACCCTGTTGTTTTGGGAATTGAATTGACTCCTGCTGTATGGAGAGTTCCATTCAGTAAGTCTATGGCATCATCGATATTTTCAACTTGTCCTGCATCCCCCTCAATTTCGCTTAGCTCACGAAATTTATCCCAGTCCGCCTTGTCAAGATTCCATCGTGGCGATCCCTGTAAAGGTGGACCATTGTTGGTGTTTATAATGATTGGTGCGTGATCACTAGTATGCCAATCATCTAATGTTCTCCAATCGAAGTCGATTAGGCAATTAGAGCTTACGATTGCTAGGTCAATACATGACAAGGTACCTGTCTGGACATGAAAGTGTGTGGGCTCTCCTGTATTAAGGGGTCCCACATCTTCATTTTCCACAATTGATGATATGATATTTCCCCTCGTGTTTGCTAAAACATCACCCCACAAAGGATGTCTACCATTCAAATCTCCAAGTAAAAGAAAAGGTTGAGGGAGTTGTTGAATCACCTCCACTAAGTTGTCATACAAAATGTTATCATTTGGAGGCAAGTACAGAGAACAAATTGTATATTTTCGCCCTATATCGATCTGTACAACCACTGCCTGCAGAGGTGTACGAATAGACAGAGAAACTTGGGGAACATCTCGACGAACGTATATGAGACTTCCGCCATGGCTCCCCACTTGGTGATCATATAGTGTCCTATAACTAATGTATTCGCGAGGACAAGGGGTATTATGATCAAGTTTGCTCTCCTGTAGACAAATAATTATGGGGGAATGCTCATGAATAAGGAGCTTAAGTTCTTCATATTTGGCCCTTAAACCCTGACAATTCCATTGCAAAATGGAGGAAAAAACTATGGTTTATAATTTGGTAGACCCCTTGGATGGAGTCTTCCCATTAGCAGTTTTTGATCTAACACTATTTTTAGGTGGTTTTATTAAAGAAGGTCTTGATAGATTGGGTTTAGAATTTATGATTTTCTTTTTGTCTTTTTGATCTGATTGTTGAGGAGGTTGGTGGACCTCCACTTGAATTTCCGATTTATTTAAATTGACTTCCAGATCAGAAATATCAACAGACAAATCCTCATATTTATTTGACGTCGTAATTTTGATATTTCTTATGGAAGGGGGCGAGAGAGATGGAGGTCTCTCTCTTTTCCGATTAGTAGGTTTTGAGCTACCAGGTTTTTGCACCTTCCCCAATACAGGTGCACCTGGTAACTTGGTGTCAGGTGGCATCTCCATCAAATCAGGCAAGGACATGGCCTGGGAGAGGTTAGTACTATTGTTGGTAATGGGGGACGAAGGCTGTACAGAAATGGGCAATGACCCATTTTTAATACGCTGTGGCAAAGCCTCAGAAGGCAATACGATTACTTTGTCATGCAGTACTTTATCATCAGAGGTTGTATTTCTTTTCTTAGAATTACTGGCAGTGCTAGGTGGGGTTGCTGTCTCCTGTGGTAAATTTACCTTTGATTTTAAGGCCTTTGCTTAGCTGGTTGATTTATTCAACATTCTTTTTGCATGTCCCACACTTATGTGTTCTAAACTTGATTTGTTTAGGGCAGCTTCCTCCAACTTATACACTTCGCATCTCCTATCAGTTGATTTATGATTCAAATTGCAATTTGAACACCTGGCCTCAAGTGTACATTCTCCATGATAAGTTTTGGAGCAAATACCACACATTTTTCCATTTTTGCAAACTTTGGATGGGTGTCCAAATTTAAAACAATTAAAACATTGCAGGGGCTTTTGTTTGAAAGGCCGAACTTTAATCCTTTCATTTTCAATAAAAATATGGAAAGGTACATCAGCATCCTGGAAAGTAAGTATAATCATTGAAGTTCCAGGAACCTTATGCACTTTCCATACATTTAATGGACACATAGAAAGTATCTCCTCCTCTGTAAATTCGTATAGGTCCTTATTAAAGACCACTCCCCTTCCATAACTAAAATTTAGATGAGGTTTCATTTCCAATGTAATTTCATCACTGCCTGTCTGTAAGTTGGACAGTATTGCAGACTGAGTCGAAGATTTGGCATGGATGAGATAACTGTTCTTCCCAAAACGAGATATATCTCCAGGTGCTATGGTTCCTACTTTTTTTTGGATAAACTTACATATTTTAAAATAATTCCCTATTATCCCTTTAGGTTCAGCTAAGAGCCACATTGGTGGTTTGGGTTTTCTCTGTGAAGGCATGGGTACATTTCTATCTTTTTCAAACCAATCAGCAGGTTTGTACACATCCAATTCCTTTGGGACCTTATCACAAAGAGCTCCCATGATGTTCAATTCGTTAATTTTGATACTACTAATATTACTTATGGCATTAAACGCTTCATCATGACTTTCAAAAGATATCCAAGAGTCCCATTTTTCATCTCCAAGTCGCATCCTTATTTCCTTTATCAATCCATAGCACTCAAATGCTCTATATATATCATCATAATTTGTCTCTAATGGGATTTGGGAAACATGAAGGAATCGTAGTTTCCCTGTGTTACCCAAATTGCTAGATTTTTTAACATCAGTGGAGTGGTCCTTTTTAGTTCGAAGGTCGTCAACAGAGTTTTCCTTAATTACAGTAGCAGAAGTCGTCAACAGTGCCGGGGGGGAGTCAGCAAATCCAGGGGATGGGGAGTCAGTATTTGAAGGGTCCATATTTAAGGGTGGGATTTTCAGGTTTTTTGTTGTTTTGTTGGGGTACCTGCTTGAGAATTATAAGAAAGTATCATACGTTGGGAAGGAAATTTGCATTCTCCACTATCGGCACAATGAGAGTATATTTCCCCGATGGTCCACTCCATACCCTACCCGAAGGATAGCATCAAAACAGATATAGAGGCACAGGTGTAAGCTAAACCCGCCTGTTAGGACTGAGACCAAAGTAATATGGAATCATCCTCCCCATATCTGTAATGATGGGCTTCCGGCCAAAAGCCAAGAGTCCCACCTCAAGGATTGGATCCCCCTGGATTCCGATGACCCAACCCTTGAGAGTAGTTCCGCCAAAAAGGTCCAAACCATCTTTGGGATGGCTGAGATCATCCAATACTCTCATATATAGCTTTGAATGCGAATACCTCCCAACCGTGATCCCTTCTCCCATTCATCTAAGCAGGCAGTAATAACGAATGTGGAAATATCCACGCCATTTAAATAAAATAGAAAAAAATAAATAAATAAATAAATGAACAAATAAAATAAATAAATAAATATACATATATATACATATATACATATATATATATATATACATACACATATATATACATATATACATGCATACACCCACATATACATATAACTAAGAAAAATAATAATCATAGAGATAGGACAGCAAGATGAAAGAAAGGAAATTTGATAAAATTAGGAGAAGGTCGAAGTAATATTAAGCAGAAGAAAAAGATGAAAGAGAGAAATTTAGATTCGAACTGGGGGAGCAATTTCCCGAAGTTCGAGAGCCCTCTTGCCCGTCACCAAGATTCAGCACGGGAATGAAATGCCGTGCTGAAGCTCAATGACTTCATCAAGGCATTCTCTCATTAAGAGGGTCGGCGCTGGTGAACCTAGCTGGCTGCATAAGATGGAGGGGAGGGTTACCTGAGATGTCGGCGGTAGCGTCGGCAAGGGGCGGCGGCAGCCGGCAGGCTGTCGCCCTAGGTAATCCTCAGATAGTAACATCCAATGAAGTAGGAAGGTCACCTGAGGTGTCGGCGGCTAGCGCCGGCAAGCGGAGGCGGCAGTGGACCGGCACCATGATAGGAGAGAGAAAGGTAAGGAGGGAAGTAAGGAAGGGTAATGCCCGATACCCGACCTGCTTCCCTACGGAAGGAGTGCTCTCATGAAAGGAGGGGATACGCCTATCATCCGGTGGCAGAGAGCCGGCAGATGGCTGGATGCCTGTGGTAATCCAAGGGAGGATCAGAGGACACTCAGAGAGGGGGATCTTCCGCCGGCAAGTCGGCCGCCGGCACCACCCCATAGTTCGACTATGAGGGGGAAGTGTAGCAGAGCGGCCAACCAAGCAGAAGAGCACAGCCTAACCTACAACTCTCCCCAGGAGAAGAGTTGTAGGACAGCGGACAGGGGTGTGAAGGCAAGCCAACACAAAGGGATAGAGTGGGGAGGGGTATGGGGTCTTTGAGGGAGCAGAAGGGGACACAACCCTAAAACTCCCAAGGGGTGGGGGGAATCTGTTAGGTGCTAGACTGCCCAGGCAGGAAAGAAACACTCTCCAACCTAGGGGAGGTTGGCTCAGATCCGGCACAGCACTGGTATACTGTCATAACTATAATAAAACAGAATCCCCCAAGGCCTAACCTAAACCAGGAGAATCTTCTCCTAGATTAGGGAGGGCTGGGAAAGACACATCGCTAGGCTACAGGGAGGAAGGGACGTGTCCCAACCAAGTGCAGTCTAGGGGGAAAGGCAGAGCCCTTCCACCTTCAGTCTCAGTCGATACCTTAAGGGAAAGGCGTTCCCCTAAGGTGGACTGGGCTGAACGATAGGTACTCTGGGGTTCTGTCTGAGGTCCCTCCATATACTATGGTAGGGAAGAGGGAAGAACGATCTAGCCTAACCTACCCGAAAACTATTCCGGGTAAGGGGCTAAGATATAGCAAGGCTACCCAGAGGGAGGTTACCCGAAGGTAACAGGGGAGATAAGGAAGCATACAAGGGCCCCAACGTTGGGTTAGGGGAGTGTGACATGGATGGACCAGGCACGGTCCCTTGTATGGTCCCTAGAAGGCGAAAGTACATGTGCAACACTGAATCTTGTATGTTTAAAACGCCTATATCTTCATTTACATTAACACTAGGAACACTTATTATATCATGCAAAAGTAAACATGAACACTAGGCTTCGGCCTAGGGTAGGCTAGTAGGCTAGCATGGGGTCGGCTAATTAAGAACGCCGAAGAATACCATCGGCATAATATACCTAATTCCTAGCAATGAAGACTAAATAACTAATGATAATTAGTTATAAGACTGGGAGGGCTGTTCTGGCTAGCTAAATAATGCATGCAAGGCGAACAGCGGCGTCGTAAAATGGCGCCTCCGGTCAAGGCACAGCTCTGCCACAAAACACAAGATTTAAGAGTAAAAAATCGTTACTTTACGACCAGAGCTTATTTAAACAATACAAGAACCTGGTACTCAACTTTCCAGAAGAAGGCGAGGCATAAGATTGCGACATGATGAAATACTTAGCGAACAACTGGGAAAAAGCACCTGGTCATATACGCTACGTAAGAAGGAATGACGATGGCGCGCTCCGGCGGAGTCATCCAAGATGACGGCCAACATGGCGGCCGGATGTTGACGTCGCCGAGTACCAAAACGGTAACGGAGGAGGAGAACTTTGTAATGGCTCCTCCCATAACTTGCCACCATTTCCCCCTCGAATGTAAACACTATGTGGGGTGCAGATAGCTATGTGGCGTGTCAAGCATACGTCCCCTGTTGATATACGATATCCTAAAGGGAAACCTTATGGGTACTCGCGCCAGAAGTTAGAATTCTGTGAAACCTTTAGTTTAATTCTCTGGGAATATCTACTGTAGTCATATATACCCTAAGGAAGCTACTGAAGGAACCTTCCATCAGGACGACATGGCTTGAGCCCAAAAAACGGATTTTGAGCAAAGCGAAAAAACTATTATTGGGTGATATGGCCATGTCGTCCCGATGGAAGTTTCCTTTAGGCAGCTTTCTAAGGGATATTTGGCTACGGTGATACTCCCAGAGAATTAACCACAGGTTTCCTGAGTTCTAACTCCTGGCGTGAGTATCCTTAATATAACTTTTAAGGATTTCGCATAATATCAGGGGACGTATTTCTTGATACGACACATGGCAATCTTCACCCTGAATAGTTTCCGCTTTGAGGGGGAAGAGTGGCGAATTTGAAGGGGAGCCGTTATCAAGGTTACCCGGTGGATCCCCTCCCAGTACTATTACGGCGTAACTATTCCTTGTTGCAATTAAGCATGGATGGCCGCAGATAGAGTAGTTTCGGGTGGGGACTTTTGTTACATAGTTGTATACTCCTTTTTGAAAGGAGGGAGGGTCCATCAGGACGACATGGCCACATCACCCAAAAATAGATTTTTTGCTTTGCTCAAGATCCGTTTTTTGGGCTCAGCCATGTCGTCCTGATGGAAGTTTACCAGAGAATTACTTGAAAGTACTATATCTGTGGGTTTGTATAAGTGCCTTTACTTTGACTGAGTTCCTTATATGGTCTCCCAGACCTAATATATATGACATTGCTGTTATTTGTCATATCCACTAAGTTTGGAACTAACTTAGGGCTTCCTGCCCCCTACAGGGAAATTGTCGATATCAACTATAAGGCGTCAAAGTTTGTATTTCGTAGGAACAAAGTGGAACTTTTTAGAGATTACCAGGTTGTTCTTACAGAGGTTATACTGTCAAGTATGTTATTTTTAGGAAAAAATTGAAAGGTTCTGGATCATTTATTCGATTTCATGCAGGGCGAATAAGACGCAGATACATTTTTATGTATTTTATTTGTATAGACAAATATAAAAATACAACAACAAATGTGTCATAAATAGAATCCATGAGACATTTCAACATCTTCGGGTATATATATTTTTAACCTGTAAGGGAATAAATACATATATTATGGATTAGTCATAGGTGCCACTCACTCTTGTGAAATTATTTGACTGATTTCACTTAGATGTTGGATATGTTTCAACACTGTGTACGAATGTTCACACGGCACTAGTGTTATTGGTTAGATTCTACACCTATATAGAACAGTCCGAGAATCACCATAGTGATTCTTATTAAAAAGGTATTACACTCAAGATGCTAATACCTGTTCACCCAGTCCACTGTTAAGTCCCAAACAGTCCACTGTTCATCGCAGGACTAGACGACAGGTTTTATAACACTACCTGCCGCCACCACAAAGTGTTTTACTTCATGCACTTGCTTCGCGTAATGTTTATAGAAGACTCTAGAAGATTTCCACTCAGTATATGAGCGGAGTCTATCAAAGTCCATATGTTGAAAGATATTCAACGAGGAAGCAATTTTTCTAGGATCATGACCTGCGGGTGTACTGTCAGGATCCGCTCTGCAAATAAAGTGGGTGAGTTTCGCCCTCAGTTGTTTTAGAGATAAGTTTGATCCTGAGTTTTCGCCTAGGAAGAGTTGTCCCTCCTTGAAGTCTGAAGTTCTTCGAAGATAGACCTTACGACACTTTACTGGACATAGAGAGACATCTTCCTTCAGAGGGCAGATTCTGCAAGGACCCACCCTTTTGGTGGGCAGCTCATTTTTGGCGAGAATGGTAGGATCGGGAACGAGATTCAGTTCTCCCTCTTCTGTGAACTGAATATGACCCTCGTTTCTAGATAGGGCCACTATTTCACTAACTCTAGCCCCTGAGGCTATAGCGAACAAGAATATCACTTTCTGTGTTAGATCCTTTAGGGTACAATCTTCGTTGTTCAAGCTCGAAGCATGGTGCAAGACTTTGTCCAAGGACCATGATATGGGCTTTGGAGGGGTTGCTAGTTTGAGTCTAGAGCATGCTTTCAGAATCTTATTGAAGGTTTCATTTGACAGGTCTACCTGGAAGGCGTAAAGAAGAGGTCTAGTCAAAGCTGACTTACACGTAGATATTGTGGTGGAAGCCAGGCCTTGTTCATGAAGGTGGATGAAGAAGGAGAGGCAAAAGTCTATCGAGATTTTTGCCGGTCTGTTTGCTATGACAAAGGAGACCCACTTCTTCCAAGACGATTCATATTGTCTTCTGGTTGACTTTGACTTGTATTCTTCTATAAAGTCAATGTTGTCTTTTGATATCCCGAACCTTTTCTTGGCTACTAAGGCGAGAAAATCATGAGATGTAGGTTTTGGGTTCTCAATGATGAAGAGTAGACAGTCGACTTCTGAACCAGTTGGGATAGATCTGGATTCGGTAGAGGAAACAGCTTCAGCTTCAGTTCTATCACTAGAGGGAACCAATTGCTCCTGGGCCATTTGGGGGACACTACTGCTGCTGTTCCCCTGAAGGATCTCAGCTTGTTGAGGACCTTCAGCAGGAGATTTGTTGGTGGGAACAGATAGATATGATTCCATCTGTTCCAATCGAGGGACATGGCATCCGTCGCTTCTGCCCGAGGGTCCTCGTATGGAGCCTCATATTGAGGTAGTTTCTTGTTGTCGCTCGTTGCGAAGAGGTCAATCTGCAGTTCCGGGACTTTTTCCAAGATGAAGGAGAATGAGTCTGCGTCCAAGGACCATTCTGTCTCTATCGGTTTTTGCCTGGATAGAGCATCTGCCGTCACATTGTGGAACCCTTGCCAGTGAACTGCTGATAAGTGCCATCTTTTCTTCCTTGCCAAGCGAAAGATGGCCAACATCACGTGATTGATGTAGGGCGATCTCGAACCTTGTCGGTTCAGACATCTCACTATTACTTCACTGTCCAGGACCAGCCTGATGTGGGCTGATCTGTGAGGGGATAGTTTCTTCAACGTTAGGAAGACTGCCATGGCTTCCAGAATGTTGATGTGGAAGGTTTTGAACTGGTGCGACCAGTTCCCTTGTACTTTCCTTTGATGGGAATGGCCTCCCCATCCTTCCGGTGAGGAATCTGTGTGGATGACCACTGAAGGTTGAGGTGGTTGTAAGGGAATTGTCCTTGTTAGGCTCTTGACCTTTGACCACGGCCTTAGAAGCGATTGCTGTAAGGTCGGTGTCGATCTCTGTTGATCTCTTCGAGCGTTTGATGCGTATTTTCTCCAGACTCCTGACGCATCCTTCAGTAGTGCTTTCAGCACTGGGTCTGTCACTGCTGCGAACTTGAAAGAGCCCAGTACTCTTTCCTGTTGCCGTCTTGAAATCTTGTTGGATTTAAGTAGTCTCAATCTCTCTCCTCTTCCTCGGTGGGATGGAGAGGCGGTGTGACTGCAAGTTCCAATGGATTCCTAACCATTGAAACTCTTGAGCGGGAGAGAGGCGAGACTTCTTGTAGTTGATCTTGAAGCCCAGATGATCCAGGAACTGGATCACCTTCGTGGCTGCCTGCAGACAAGCTGTCTTGGATGCTGCCCACACCAGCCAGTCGTCCAGGTATGCTGCTACCTGAATGCCTTCTAAGTGTAGCTGTTGGACGACTGTGTCCGTGAGTTTCGTGAAAATCCTTGGGGCTATGTTTAGTCCAAAGGGCATGGCTGTGAAGACATAATTTGTCTTCTGTAGTTTGAATCCTAGGTAGGAGGAGAGGGGGTGGCTGACTGGTAGGTGCCAATAAGCATCTGCTAGCTCTATTGCGACTGTATACGCCCCTTTTGGTAACAGGGTCCTTGTGTGTTGTAGGGTTAGCATCCGGAACTTGTTGTTCTCGATGAACTTGTTGAGTGGAGACAAGTCTAGAATGACTGAGTTTGTCCGAGTCTTTCTTGGGAACACAAAACAGCCTTCCCTGGAATTTGATGGACTTTGTTTTCCTTATTACCTTTTTGTTTAAGAGTTCTAAGGTATATTCTTCCAATAAGGGGGTGGAGTGTTGGAAGAATTGAGGAAAAGGGGGTGGAGTTTTGTTCCATTTCCACCCGAGTCCATTCTTGATTAGGCTGTGGGCCCAAGGATCGAAGGTCCAACGATCCCGAAAGTGGAAGAGTCTTCCTCCTACCTGGAGCATCTCATTGTTGAGATGATACGGAGGGTTTGTTACCCTGACCACGTCCTCCTCTACCACTTGAGGAGTTTCTTGAGGAGCCTCTTCAAGAGCCTCTACCTTTAGGGCAAAAGGTAGGGGTGTGCCTCTCAAACCCTGGATTAAAGGCTGGCGACTGAGCTACCAACTGCTGGGGTACCATTTGGAAGGTGGTTTGCGGCTGGGCAACCATTTGGGGCACTGTGGTCATGGTAACCGTAGGATGCTGTGCAGGTCTATGAGGCACGCGTGGCTTCTTTGTCTTCCTGTTCTTGGGTTGGGGACAAGCGTCAGAGCATGGATTCCTCTTGGAAGACATGCCCCACTTTTAGAGAAGGTTCCTATTCTCCGTGGCGGCTTTAGCAACTACCTCTTGGACTACTTCTTTTGGGAAGAGGTCCTTGTCCCAGATACATGAAGTAATCAACTTCCTGGGCTAGTGTTTGACCGTTGCATTGGCAAACACATGCTCTCTACAGGCCCTCCTGGCCTTTACGAAAGCGTACATGTCCTTCATAAGGGTAGCCATGTGCATCTTGGCTAGGACTGTGTACATATCTGGGGTGCTAGAGAGGCCTGCACACATCTCCATACAGTTCTGGAGAGACAAAGAGGGGGCTAGTCTCTCTTTTGTCTCCTGTTCCCTTCTCAGATGTTCCGACAACTTTGGAAGGTCCTCGTTGAACTGTTGTCCCGCTATCTCTGGATCCAGTTTCGAGATTGAGAAGATTAGATGAACCTCGTTCCATTCCTTTTCGCAGGTAGGCAGGGCTAGAGACAATGGTTTGCATTCCTCTAGCGTACGGCATGGTTTGCCCGCGTCGACTGCTTTTAGCACAAAGTTGAGAGCTTTGGCCAAAAAGGGAAAAGCTCTGGAGGAAGGAGCAAGGAAGGTAGGGTGCCTCTTGCTCAAAGCTGAAACCTTCGAGTTGGTATAGCCGGCTTTCTTTAGGGTACTCATCAAAAGAGCCTGCGCCTTGTCATGCTCAAAGATCATGACCTCCTTAGGTTCCGTCTCCTCTCGAGATGTTGGTTCATCCCGCAATCTCACGAAACATTCTGGGTAAGCCGAAATGTTAGGCCAGAATTGGAGATCTTCGAGGGGTTTGGTCCCCATCTTCTCAGAGATGCAAAGTTTTCCATTCATCATGGGCATATACTCCGCATACCTCCAGGGGTTGGTTTCGGAGCATTGGGGTAAGTCGGAGACTCTGACACGCTTGTGAGAGCCTCTGAAAGCGCCCGAGCGTTGCGCTTCTCTGACTTTCCTCCTCATCTTTTGTTGTTCCTTGCACATTGTTTATGTAAACTGTGCCATGAGCGCTTCGCCCTTGGTTAACAGCGGGTCCGATTGAGGAGTTGGGGCCAAAGTGGTTGACGGCACAGGTTGGTATGCCGTCACAGATAACTGAGGGTCTTCCGTTACTGTCGATACGGATCCTTCATCCTCCTCGGGTGGCTGGGCCACCCCTTCTTCAGGATTTTCTTGTAGAAGATCCTTTTCGGTGTCTGAGGACATCCGTTCTTGATGGATGTCCATGCCTTCGAGAGCCTTGTTGATGTCAGCCTCTATCGTCAGTTGAATGAAGGGAGGCTTGACCTCTGCCTGAGGCACAACCTTGTCGGATTGGGCCTTAGGGAACAGAAGGCTTCTCATAGCTTCGTTTGGCAGGTAAGGTCCCGGAGAGTTCTTCTGGGACCCTCTTACCCACTTTTGAAGCGTTTCCCTCGCAGTATCCCTCGACTCCGTTGTCTTGGGATTACCGAAACCATCGGTCATCAAGGCCGAGCACACGGTGCAACCCTTTGGATCCCAATACCTCAGGGTTTCAATTGTGATGGAGTAGGGGGCATGAGACCTGCACATCTCGTGACCACAAAAGTCCCTGCTTTTGTGGTTGCAAAACTTGACTGCACACTTCACCTTTGCCCCCTCCTGTAAGGAAAGAAAGAGTGAAATGAGTATGGGGTAATTTATCTCACTGATAAATATTTTCACATGCATTAAATAGTATACATTACTATTCTTAAAATAGCTTAGGATAGTAAGCTAGAAAGGAAATAGGAAAGACACATATCTGTGTTTCTTGTCCAGGCAATTTCTATGACATACCCCAATATTAATATTTTTGGGCTTAAGCCATGACGTCCTGATGGAAGGTTCCTTTAGTAGCTTCCCAAGGGTATATATAACTACAGTGATATTCCCAGAGAATCAAACCAAAGGTTTCACAGAATTCTAACTTCTGGCGCGAGTACCCTTAAGATTACTCTCAAGGGTATCGTATATAAACAGGGGACGTATTCTTGACACGCCACATGGCAATCTGTACCCCGAATAGCCTTTACGCTTCGAGGGGGATACGTGGCAGAATTAGAAGGGTAGCCGCAATAAAGATTACCCTGGTTCCCCTACTACTATCGTATCACAACCGCGCCAACTCCCTCTGGTGGTCATTCCTATATCTGTAGCGACTCGCTACGGTGGTGTTCCCTGTTGATCTGACATTTTCGATCAATTTATAGGAATCTTTATGCTTTCTACGGCTTCTTTCTCCATCCAGAAAGTTGAGTATTTATTCTTTACAATATGTATTTTAGTTCCAGCCTCACGTGAATTTAGTGTAATTATTGTGTTTGGATCTACGCCGATCACCGGTGTCACCATTGGCGCCGTCGTTCATTGGGCATGTGTTATTTAGATAGCAGAACGACATTTCCGGTTTAAATAGCTTTAATTGTTATTATGAAAGCTATTTAGGCATTTTATATTGTAAAGATATTTATATGCATAATTTTCCCTTTTTTCTGTGTCGATCTTATATGTCAGAGTTTTCGTGATTTTAGGTAACCGAGATCTCACCTTGTCTAGGTAACCTAGCCTAGACAACATATACTTTCGTCATTTCCCCGGTTACCCTTGTGTATCGGTTATCATTCCTTGGAGATTGATATCTCCTGGAATTATATTAGCCGTTACTAGTCTCGTTTAGAGATTTATGGGTAATCTCTCTTCCCTCTGAGAGTAGCCTTAGGCTACAACTCTCTGCGTCGGCCTTTAATTTCGAATTCAGGCATGACTAGCCTAGAGTTTTCTGTCTCATCCCTTAACGGCAGACGGCAAGTTTTGGGATTCGATCAGAACCTCAGAGTATTTAGTCTTTTGTCGGCAGTCGGTCGGCGGGGTGATTGCATTCCCCTGCCGGCTGAGCTGCCGGCATAGGAGGCTAGCTCTCCCTAGATTACACCTGAAGTGGTCAAATGTTGCCGCCACCTTCTCCCTGTGGTCTAGTAGACTAGTCCTATGCTCGCAGACCCTAGGCTGTAGAGTCGTATACTCTTGTGGCCTAGGATGGTGCCGGCATTGGAACTCTGTTTCTCCCTTGTTGAGAGTAACGGCATGGACTGCCGTCCCCTTAACTGTATTAGCACCTCCTAAGCTGGAGAATAGTTGATTCTCCTGCCGCTTGTGGTTGTGCCGGTACTGAAACAGTTTCTTCAAGGTGTGTAGGTCCGGCAACATTGCCGGTCCCTCCCATACCTCATATAGGACCCTCACCCCCCTCTCTCTGTTCTTTTACGATGGCCGAACCATTGTCTTTCCTGAGCCGGCGTCCTGCAACCTTACCATTGCCGCTGGATTGCCGGAGCCGGCCAGACCTCCTCTCCTCAGCTGACGGCTGTCGGCGACTGACGGCTTCCAGCGGCCATGACGGCTGTGGGGTGGAGGTCCCTTTTGTCACCAAGATTCTCCAGTTCTCCCTTGAACTGCTGGCCACGACTTCTGTTGTCGGCGTATTGCTCTGGCCGACAGTAGACCGGCAAAAATAGGTACTGACTCAGTCGGTAGCATGCCGACTGTACTCGTGCTGCCGGGGGCTGGCCTACAGTGGTAAGCTGGCAATAGTAATATGGCTAGATGGAAGCCTGAATGGTACATTCTCTCCTTCCATCTGAACCTTCTTTTCGGAGAAAGGCAGTAAAATTAGACTTTTACATCCTTTATTACTGTATACATATACAGTAATAGATACCCTTCACCACATGCTTTCTATCTCTCTCTCTTATCTAGGTTGCTAGATGCTCCAGCAAGAGCTAGCTAATCCGGCAACATGCCGGCTGAACTACAGTATATGTCTATACAGGTAGTCAGTATATTTGCAGTATAGTATATACGGCAGATGGATAACTAACGTATATATTATACTAGTAGTTATTTCCAATATATCTTGGGTATCCCTGCCCAGATATTTGCTGAACCAAATCCTATATTGATAGAATAATATTTTGTCAATATTCTGATTTGAAATCAGTTTCCATTTACCCTGCAATATTAAATTTCGTGAAGGGCTGGTGGTGTGACACCTCTAACCCCTAAAGGGGAGAGACATTATCCCTGAGTTTCCCTGATCAGGAAGCTCCCTGATTTAATATTGTAAGGGAGGTCACAGCAAATAGATTGGTTGGGTTGCACAAATATATGTCTTTTATTTTTCTAATCAACATATGTTGGGTACCCTTGTGCGAGCTTCTGCTGGTGCCACTCCTATATCGAAAGAATGGCATTCCTTCGATACTCTGATTGTGAAATCAGTCCTCCTTACCTCACAGTGTTAAGTATAGAGAGGGACAGTGCTTGTACACTTCCTTACACTTAGGTGTTCGACCCCCTTTTTCTACCGGGAATTCCCCGGTTGGAGGAATTTCCTTATCTTAATACTGAGGGGAGGTAACAGCATTGGCTCACAGGGGATACACGGGTATGTGTCACCCACTATCTCTTTTAGCTTTCTGTCCTAAGCTATTTTTATCAAAAGATGATTTTTGCAAATTGTTTATCAGTGCGATAATCAATTGAATACTCAGTTCTGTTCTCCTTTCCTTACAGGAGGGACACCAGATGATGCTTCGCAGTCTTCTGCAGTTATAAAGATGAGTATTTTCACAGACATAATATATGCAGGTTCATGCCCCCCAGCAATATTATTTCCAAATCCCCAACCCCGTCTGAGACCCTCTGACCTGTAAGTAGGTCAGACTTGCTGTCGAAGGTCTCGAAAAAACCCAAGTTAATATAAAACATTTGGGTATGAGATTTCTAAAATCTCTCCGAAACCATACCTACCTATTTTACAGCTTCCTAAAGGACATCCTGTCCCCTATCCCTCCTTTCTCCACTCCAGTTCGAGGAGAGGAGGTGAGGATGGGGGTAGCCCTCCCCCCCCTCTCGCTGCCAGTGCATAAAAGATGGCAATCTCAAGCTGTCGAACTACGGTTAGTTTGGTTTCAGAAGTTATCTAAAAAATGCGGTTCAGTTGCGCTCGCAAAAATACGAAAACTCTACGGGAATTGGACTGAAGATTTCACTTATTCATTTCGATAACTAACAATTTAGTGTTCCCTTTAAGGTTTTTAAGGTCTTAAAGCTCCCGCAACCCCCCAACCTTGCCTCACGGGGATGGTAAAGTTGCAGATACTAACGGCACTAATGAATCTGAGCAAGACCCGAACCCCAGGCTGGCAAACACCAAGCAGAGACTCTACATTCAGGCCACACCTTGTAGTGATAACAACGACGGCAGTCATTGATTCACTGTCACATCCAACTCCGCCGCCGAGAGCCGGCAGTGTATGCCCTTGGTCACCACCCAGTCAATAGCTGAGTTGGTATGCCTTTAATCGGCAGCCCGCCGATAACCGGCGGACTGCCGACAGTCCGAGGAGTCGCCAATGGTTCTGAGGGCTGCTGACTATGCGTATAGTTTTCACCACTACCCAGTCACACTGAATACTGGCTAGGATGGTGTGACTTGTGTCAGCGACCAGCTGACAGCCAACAAGTCACTGACATGCCGGAGAACTGCTAGCCATATCGGTACTGAAGTACTGTGCAATTTAACTTACCCCCAAGTACTAGCCTTGACTGTAATATGCCAGTTGTATAGGAGTATACAATACCCTGTACATCTGTCGTATAGGACCATATCACAGACAGAAATCTTTGGTACATAACCATACAATAGAATGGTTTTCCAGTATGCTGTGCTTCTAAGCACAATCTCTTGCTGAGACCTACCTGATTTGGGGGATCCACTTCCCCCCCCCTTTTTTTCTACGCTGACTCTTCATCAGCCTCTTTGATTTCATTATTAATTCCCTGGACTTAGGCGCTGTTTGCGCTACTCTATCCTTATGGGCTAGAATCTTCCATCAGGCCCTTCTTGAAAGGAGATGCCCTAGAATCAATAATTAGGAAGGCCGCAGCAGTTGGCTGGAAGGATTCACACGTATGTGTCTCTCCTATTCTTTTCCAGCGTACTTATCCTAGGCTTTATACTATAGAAAGGAATCTTCTATTACAGTGAAACACTGAAAAGCTGATATAGGCAAACGGTCAGGTTTGGCCTAAAAGGAGAACGGAAGGGTTTCTTGGTTCTCCTTGGGATGTTAAACAGCATCCCACAGTTACAATGACCATAGTTCCACAGACGGTCAGATATGTACACCTTCTGATCATGCGAAGCAAACAGACACTTCTGGTGGGAGGGAAGTTCCTCCTGGATCGCTGGACCTTCGATCCTTGGGTCCAAGGCCTAACCAAGATGAGACTAGAATGGAAATGGACATATCTCCACCATCCTTTCCTCAACTCTTCTTATATTCAAATCCCCCTAGAAGAGTATACCTTAGAGCTCTAGAGCATACTAGCAGTGAGGAAAGTAGAGTCCATTGATTTCTAAGGAAGGCTGTTTAGTGTTCACGTGAAAGACTCAAGAAAACTCTGAGTCATTCTGGACTTGGCGCCACTCAACAAGTTCCAATAAAACAGCAAGTTCAGAATGTTAATCCTTCTGAACATAAGGACCTTATTCAGTAAGGGGTGTTGACAATCTAGCCAGACCTGGAAGATGTCTATCAGCAACTTCCAGTCAGTCACCCCCTCCCCTCCTACCTAGGATCCAAGTTACAGAAGATAACATATATCCTAGACAAGATTCTCGTCGGACTAGATTCAGTCATACGATCTTCACGGAATTAGCAGACACAGTCAAGCGAAACCAAGCCTAGAAAGAGTTCAGGCAATGGCCCTGGACGACAGGCTGGGGTGGGCAGCACCCGAAATGACTGTCTATGAGCATCCATGGAGATGATCCGGCCCCGGAACATCGAGGATGCAAATAACTTCAAGAAGTCTCGATTCTCTCCAGCTCAGGGGCTTCAATGTTTTTAAAAAATCATTGAAACCTGTAGTCACCCTAACACTCCTTTCCCTTGGGGATGTAAAAGGAGATAGCAAGGTCTGTCGAGAGACTATTGTAATCAGTCAGGGTTCCATGACGCTAACAGGGAGGAGTTTCGAACTCTCTCCAGTTCACGATAATGACAGACCCAGTGCTACGTGCACAACTATAAGATGCGTTAAGAGGCTGGAGAAGATATGCATCAAACGCTCGAAGAGATCTAATAGGACCAATGATGGTCATTCCCTCTTCGCTTACCCTACAATGACCAAAGGCCACGGACCCATAGGCCATTTTAGCCCTGTAAAGGGTGGAGAAACTCTCTCCACACAGATCTAACCTCCTCAGGTTGATCTGGGGCCTCGAAGCGATAATGAGGCGTCGAAACTGTCGAGGATAAGGGACGTCTCATTTCATTAGGGAATGCTGGCCATCCCTTCCTTAAGGGAATGGCGCCTATCAGCAGCTCTTTTATATATGATCCGCAAGGTGACAGCGGATGCTCTTCTCGGGTTCAACCCAATAGAGTTGGAATGGTACACGGACGCAGACCCATTCCCTCCCAGATGGGAACAAGTCCCCGAGCTGCAGATCGTTCTCTTCATCACGAGCGTTATCAAGATACTATCTCGTTATTTAGCCCCATACGAGGATCCTCTAATGGAGGTAACAGACATCATGTCTCTACAATAGAAGTGATGGACTTAGAATTCCTGTTCAACCCATCAAATTTCCTCCGGAAGGCCCTTTACATGCTGAGACCCTTCCAGGGAAGAGGGGCTCTGTTGGCTCACAGGTAGCCCAAGAACACCCCGTTCCCTGTAATGAAGGAACTGAGGCTGAGGCTAGTCCTAGCTATGCACCTAGGATTATCCAGGAGGTTCAGAAGTCTTCTGCCTTCGATTTATCACCGTACACCTGATCCCTTCATCTTATGAATTCCTTGCCCTTAACAGTTAGGAAAAAGACTGGGATCTCAAAAGGCAAAATAGAATTCCTAGAAGAATACAAGTCTAGTCAACTAGAAGACAATACGAGTCTTCTTGAGAAAAGTAAGTTGCTTTGTAAAGCAAAAAGGTCCGAAAGCAATCTCACGATCTTCTGCTTGTCCTTCTCTATCCACCCCTATATTGAAGGTCTGGCGGCCAACAGCACGATGGCCCTTGAGGAAGGAGGCAGTGTATCCTTGGATACTATGATAAGTTTAGTTCTTCGGCCTTGTCCCCATCTAAACCCTTGAGTAAGCACCAAGGGTATGGCCGACCTTGCAAGAGAGGTCACTTGATTGGATATTTGGATCCATGGACCAATATCTATGTGCAAGTCACCCTCGACTAGACCTTTTCTATATGCCCTTTAAATGGATCTGACGACTGAAATCTTTAATAAAATTCCGAAAACATGTGCAGGCTTAGGCCTGCAGCGCCACTAAAGCCCATCTCATGGTCTTTGGACAAGGTCCTACATTGAGCCTCACCTGTGAACAATGACGATTTTTCCCTCAAGGATCTAACCTAAAAGGTTATTTTTTCGGTTCGCTATAGCCTCTGGGGCTAGAGTTAGTGAAATAGTGGCCCTATCTGGGGATGAGGGCCACATTAAGTGGGAGAACTGCATTTCTTTCCTGATCTAACATTTCTCACTAAGGACGACCTACCCACTATGAGGTGGGGTTCCTGGAGAATCTGCCCTCTGAAGGAAGATGTCTCTCTAGGTCTGCTAGAGCGTCTAAGGTCTATCTTCATAGAACTTC
This sequence comes from Palaemon carinicauda, assembly GCF_036898095.1. Taxonomy (NCBI): domain Eukaryota; kingdom Metazoa; phylum Arthropoda; class Malacostraca; order Decapoda; family Palaemonidae; genus Palaemon; species Palaemon carinicauda. The sequence continues at coordinate 49,856,210 of NC_090743.1, forward strand.
AAACTTCAGGAGAAACAGCTCTTTACAGGAGAAAACTTTGGATCAAACTATCCCTACAACTGAGGGCGAAGCTCACCTACCTTATTCACGGAGCGGATCCTGACAGTACCTCTGCAGATAAAGATCCGAGAAAAGTTGCTTCATCACTGAACTTTTCAGTGTGTGGACTTCAACCTCTTCGCTCATTTACTGATCGGAGGTTGTCCAGTGTGTCTTAAAGACACTATACTAAGCAAATCTATGGATTGAAGCATTATGTGGTGGCGGCAGGTGCTATTTTGGACCCTGTCTAGCTCTGCGATGAACAGTAAATTGATTGGGACTATCAATTAAAAGAAGAATGGGTCAGCATTTTTCGTGTGACCTCCCTTTGAATAAGTGTTGCCAAGGTAACACTAAATCTGTTCAGAATCTCAGGTGTGAAATTATACGGATACCACTAGTGCCGTGTGTACATAGTACACAGTGTTGTTAGACTATTTCATGTACAGAAATTATAGAGAAAAGTCTTGTTAAAAGAGCTTTTCAGTCTGAGAGTGGCACTCATCATTTTTCCCCTTTCAAAAAAGGGAGCATTAATTTCTGTGTATGTCTCTTGTATAATTTCCTTATCATGCTACATTCATTTAGCATATAGTCATTTATTAGGAATAAATGTCTATTAAAATGCAGTTGCGTCCTAATTCGCCCAACAATTGCTCGCCCAACAATTGCATGTTTAAGATGCCAGAGTTCCTTGACTTACTCATGTAATTATTTCTCATATCTTTGTATGCCTACAAACAACGGATAAGGAGACTGATATTGGTTCCGCAATATATACAATCCTTGAGACGGTTTGTATTCTCAGTGTATACTTATGTTTGTTCATACAAGATATGCTACCTTGAGGCCCCTTTTCTAACGTCTAAAAATTACTCTTCCCTGCAGGGGGCAGGAAGCACTAACATTGTTATGCTTAGTGATAATGACGGATAACGGTAACGTCATTTGTCTCAATTGGCCCTTTTGGCCGTAGAAATGTTGTCCCAAGGTTAAGGCACTGACAAAAATCCACAGATACATTAATTCTCTGGTATGCTTCCATCAGGACGTCATGGCTTGAGCCCAAAAAATGGGTTTTGAGCTAAGCGAAAAATCTATTTTTGGGTGAGATGGCCATGACGTCCTGATGGATCCACCCTTCTTTTCTATGAAAAGATCTTCACGGTCCCCCCCCCCCCCCGCCCTGATCTACTGCACTGCATCTGTAGCACCTTGCTCGACTCTACAAGGAATGACCGCCAGAGGGAGTTGGCACGGTTGTGATACGATAGTAGTAGGGGATCCAGGGTAATCTTTATTGCGGCTACTCTTCTAATTCTGCCACGTATCCCCCTCGAAGCGTAAAGGCTATTCGGGGTACAGATTGCCATGTGGCGTGTCAAGAATACGTCCCCTGATTATATACGATACCCTTGAGAGTAATCTTAAAGATACTCGCGCCAGAAGTTAGAATTCTGTGAAACCTTTGGTTTGATTCTCTGGGAATATCACTGTAGTTATATATACCCTTGGGAAGCTAATAAAGGAACCTTCCATCAGGACGTCATGGCCATCTCACCCAAAAATAGATTTTTCGCTTCGCTCAAAATCCGTTCTTTAATTTCCTTATCAGGGAAAATACAGGGTGGAATAGCTCTCGTACGTAGAGCTGGAGTCAGTGTATACTAACACTAACTCACCCCCCCCCCCCATGTAAAATATTAATACTGCAGGGTAATTATTGGTGTTCCGATGATACATCAGAATGTTGAAGGAATGCTTCACCTCAACATTTGCTAAGCAGTCTCAACAATGGACTGTGATAGGATACACAGAGTATGTTAGAAATTTATACTACTGTATTATTATATACTGTAGTTTTCTAACTGCTGTATTGTTATACTGCAGGAATACAGGCTACTGTATTGTCTTATACTGTAGTTCTACCGATATACTACCGGGTTAGGCTAGTACCTGGTGGCACTAGCCTACAGAGAGAGAGAGAGAAAGAATGGAGAGAAGGACTACCGTATTATTATAGTTTAGTACAATAAATAGGGTTGTAGTGACTACTGTCTCTAATGCCTTCTTTCCAGAATGAGGATTCAAATGGAAGGGGAGAGAATGTATTGATTCTAGCTTCCATCCAGCCACAATTTCTGTTGCCGGCTGTACTGCCAGTTACAGGGTTTGTGGATGGCAGTCCAAGGGAGAACTGAAGAATACTCAAAGTTGTAATAGGTTTCCCACCGGCAGCCGTCATGGCCGGCTCAACCTTTCCCGGAGCATTGCTTCCATTAGGGAGATGGTCGAAGCGGCAACCTAACCGCCTTTGTAGGGGCCCGGCCGGCAACGCAGTCAGCCCGACAAGCGGGGTGATTGTAGAATGCCGACCACAGGGATCATGACTGCTAAGCCGTCACTAAAGGACAGAAGGGGAAGGGAAAGTGTCTTATATTTTACATAGAAAGGAGGCGGCAGGTATGCCTCCTACTTTCGGTTGTAAATCAAGGAAACATAGTTTCCTATACCGGTGCCGTCTTGGGCGGCAGAGGAATAACGATTCCCTGGCCTGAGACATTGCCGGATATAAGACATGTCTTCTAGTCCACAAGGGAGAAGGTGGCGGCAATAGTACTAACCACTTTCGGTTGTGGATTAGGGAAGCAAAAACTTCCTATGCCGGCAACGGTGTAACTGGCAGGGGAATGGCTATTCCTCCATCGGTAGCGTTGTCGGCAACAAGACGGAATACCCTGAGTTATTGTCATACAGTATTTCAAAGTCGGGATACTCACCAGCAAAGAGGATCGACAAAAAACCTATCTCAGTCAAGCCGGAGTACACTACTCAATGGCAATGATGAAATATAGGGTTGTGGCCTGGGCTGGCGGCATTCAGGGCGAAGGAAGGGTTTATCTTCATTTCTCTAAAAGAGAGGAGTATCGAATTATGAAAGTAATTCTAGGAGATATCTATATCTCCGACCGAATTAATAAAACGATACGAGAGGTTAAACGGGGATAACGTTACTAAAGTATACTAAAACGCGTTAGGCTAGCCTAACTCGAGTCGGGATCTCAGCTACGCTAGTACCACCGAGGACCTATCGTATACGATCGAAACGTTTTATTAGAGGAGGAAATATTACATGTGTAAATCTTATCTTCACTAGTATAATTTTGCCTAAATAGCTAGAATTTCTTTATAGCTAAATACCGGGGGCGTCGTACTACTAACTAAATAAAGCATTTATGACGTACGACAGCGGTCCTAAAATGGCCGCCTCCGGTGCTGGAACTGCTCCACTTAACACACCTAAATTATGTTGATTTAACTGTGAGAAGGGAGCCAAATTATACACAGGAAAGATTAAATACTCAACTTTCCAGAGGATGAAGATGCTGGAGATTGCATTGTAATATTCCTTAAAAACAGTAACAACACCAAGAGCAACGTGGGAGAACACCGTGCTTAATTGGCTAATATTAAAGGAATAGTTACGCCTTAGTAGTACTGGGAGGGGATCCACCGGGTAACCTTGATAACGGCTCCCCTTCAAATTCGTCACTCTTCCCCCTCAAAGCGGAAACTCTATTCGGGGTGAAGATTGCCATGTGTCGTATCAAGAAATACGTCCCCTGATATTATGCGATATCCTTAAAAGTTATAATAAGGATACTTGTGCCAGGAGTTAGAATCCTGGAAACCTGTGGTTAATTCTCTGGGAGTATCACCGTAGCCAAATATCCCTTAGAAAGCTGCCTAAAGGAAGCTTCCATCAGGACGACATGGGTGAGCCCAAAAAAGAACGCAAAGGCAATTTTAGTTTTGAGACCAGATAGTACTCCTAGATTTTTTGCTCCACGACCAGTATCATATGCATTGAAAAGTGCAGTTGAAACAGAAATCAAAAGGTTAGATAGTGAAGGTTCTTGGGAAAAAGTTACATACTCAGATTGGGCTACACCATTAGTTCCTATTGTAAAGGAAAATGGTCAGGTTAGGTTATGTGGAAATTATATGGTAACATTGAATCCATAGCTTCAGGTAGCTCAACGTCCATTACCAAATCCAAAAGTCATGTTTGCAACTATGTCAGCATGTACGGTATTTTCTAAGTTAGATCTTAGAAAAGCATTTTAACAGCTTCCCATGGATGAAAATTCACAAGAACTATGTACTGTAAATACATCCTTAGGTTTGTATAGGCCAAAAAGATCCCCTTATGGAGTAGCAAGCAGTCCAGCTATATGGCAACAAACTATGGATAAGGTTTTTTTCAGGAATGCAAGGAGTATCATTTTCATAGATAATATTTTAGTCTCTGGTAAAGGTAAAGGAGAACATAGAGAAAGATTACGGGCAGTTCTAAGGAAGTTGAAAGAGCATAATATTAGAGTAAATAAGAGCAAATGTATTTTAGAAGTTGATTCAGTGGAATACTTAGGTTTTGTAATTAATGGCAAAGGTATTCACAAGACCAAGGAGAAAATTAAAGCAATGAAATCAACAAAGGAACCAGAAAATGTTAAGAAATTATAATCATTTTTAGATTTAGTAACATTTTATGGAAATTTCATTCCGAATTTATCTACAATCACACAGCCATTGTATAGCTTACTGAATAAGGGTGTAGAGTGGAGCTGGACAAAAGATTGGCAAGAATCCTTTGAAGGAATCAAGCAGGAAATAACTTCACCTACATTTCTAGTACATTATCAAATGGATTTACCAGCTAAATTAGTTTTTTGGGCTCAGGCCATGTCGTCCTGATGGAAGGGTTCCTATAGGTAGCCTTCTAAGGGATATTTGCTACAGTGTTACTCCTAGAGAATTAAACCAAAGGTCTCCAGGATTCTAACTCCTGGCGCGAGTATCCAATAAAGGATACCGCATAATATCAGGCGACGTATTCTAGATACGACACACGACAATCTTCACCCCGAATAGATTTAACACTTCAATGTAAGGGGGAAGAGTGGCAAAAAGAAAGGGGTGCCGTTCTAGGTACCTGGTGGACCTCCTTCCCTACTACTACTGTGACTCCATTCCTATTCTAGTAGCCTGCTAAGAGTGTTGTGCTCCCCTTTAGCACGGTGTTTGTTACTAGTTTTTTTGAATTTCAACATGCAATCCCCAGCATCTTCATCATCTGGAAAGTTGAGTATTTATTCTTTCCTGGGTGTAAATTTAGTCTCCCTTTTCACAATTAAATTCCAGTAATTTAAGTGTGTATTTGGGTGAGCGTTGCCGAGACCGGAGGCAGCCCTTTTACGACTGCTGTCGCCCGTATATTTCGCGTATTAATTAGGTAGAAGGGCGACATTTCCAGGTAGAAGGGCGACACTTCCCGGTTTTAAAGCTTTTATATTAACTAGTTAGGCAAGTTATATAAGCTGTGATATTGCATACATGAAAATTATTTCTTTTTCCATTATGTGACTTTATTTATCGTATGCGGGTGGGAGCCCCGGTGGTACTGATTACCTTGGCCGGGGCTCCTACCAGTGCAAGGCCACTCTTGCTCATATATACATTAGTAAAGTAATTCCCCTTGTTTAGCCTCACCCTTATCGTTTCTTCTCGATTCGTATGAGATGTTACATTCTCTAGAATCTATAGACAAGTTACGATATTCATTCTCTCTCAGAGAGAAGAGGCTAAACTCTTCCTCCCTCTCCGAGTGATGCCGCCGTTATAGGCGGCAGCTATTGTCTCTCTTCATCGCCGTCGAGTAGAACGATGTTCTTACTGCCCCCGGCTTTGATTCAGATAGTGACATACTCAGGGTGCCCTTGTCTTGCCGTCGACAATGTCGTCAGCACAGGAAGCTATGGTTCCCCAGCTCATTGTTTGAGGAAGGCAGCATACCTGAACTATAAGACCCTCAACCCCTTCCCCCTCTGTCCTTTAGTGACGTCATGCCGTCACAAGATTTTTTCACCGGTATCTTGATAATCTTCCTGGCTTGCTAGGATGACTGCGTTACTGGCTGGTACCCCTCCGGCGGCAGTTAGTTTAGCCGTCTCTGCCACCTTCCCCCTGACTCCCTTCTTTCACAGGAAGTAAATAAATTTGGGGGAAGATTGAGACAGCTTCTGACGGCTTCCGGTGAAGAACCTAACATACTTAGGAAATTCCTCAGCTCTCTCTTGAGCTGCCATCCACATTAATTGCCGCCGACTTCATTGCCGGCCATATGCCCTTTGTGGATGGGTGGGAGCCAGAATCTGATGGATTCTTTCCCCTTCCATTGGAACTTTCATTCTGGTAAGGAGACAGTAGGCGGTTTTATAGTCCTCCTACACTTCCAGCTGTTATGTTCATTCATAATAGTAGGAAACTCTCCCTCCTTAATCTTTCTCTCTCTCTATCAGCTAGCACCGTCAGGTACTAACCTAACACCGGCAGTGTCTGCCGGAAACTACTGTATACAACTATACAGTAGTACACATGTTTTCTAACATACTCTGTGTTTCCTATCACAGACGATTGTTGGGACCATGGTATTCTGTTAAGGTTGAATATTCCCTCAATACCCAGATGGTTTTCCTCGATCACCAGGGACTTAAAATATCCAATCGGTATTAATATAATACTACAGGTAGATAATGTTAGTATAAGCTATATTCTAACTCTAACTCTAGTTCCTAGAGTTTCTCTACCTTGTATCCTCCCTATCAGGGAAACTGAATATTAATACTGACGGAGATCTCAGCAATGGCCTGGGAGAGGAAATACAGATATGTGTCTTTTCCATTTGCTTTCAAGCTTACTATCCTAAGCTACCATAAACAATAGCGATTATTTTGTTATTAAAAACTGTACGATTTTATATCACTGATATAAAAAAACAAAAATACTCATTAGTATTTTCCTTTACAGGATGACCCTATGGAGAAGTGTGGATCGATGTTCTGCAACCACAAGGGGAAAGGCTTCTGTGGTCACACGATGTGCAGGACTCATGCCCCCTGCGGCATCGTCATAGGAGTCCTAAAGTATTAGTACCCGAAGGGATGCCCCACCTGTTCAACCCTGCTGGCCAACGGCTTTGGTGAAGCCCCCTAGTTACCCTAGAGACTAGGGATACAGCGAGGGACACCCTTCGCAAATGGGTAAGAGGGTTCCAAAAGAACTCTCCAGGACCATACTTGCCCAATGACTCCCTGAGGAGCCTACTGTTCCCCAAGGCTCTGCCGAGTGTGGTGGTGTCCCAGGAACAGCTCTTGGTCCCCTTTCGTACAACTGAAGATTGACTTGAACATTAATAAGGCACTAGAAGGCATGGACATCCACCAAGAGAGGATGTCAGAAGTGTCCACCGACACCTAACAGAATCTACTGCAAGGTGGCCCTGAAAAGAACGTGGACCCTCCCCGAGTGGAGGAAGAAGGATCATTGTCAACGGCAACAGACGGCCCTCAGTTTGCCATGACGGCATACCAACCTTTGCCATCAACGTCCTCGGCCCCAACTCCACAACCTGTTAACCAGGTTAACGCAAGCGAAGAGATTCTGACATCTCTTCAACAAATGATAGAGTCGTTCCAACGGGAACAGGAGACGATGCAGGAATCGATTAAGCAGCAGCAAAGGTTGTTGCAGGAGAAGATGGAGCGCTTCGGAACAACCAAGGGCACCTCTAAGAAGCATCTTAGAGTGGCTGATCTCCCTCATTGCTCCGAAACCAATCCCTGGAGGTATGGGGAGCATATGCCAATGATGAATGGGAAACTGTTCGTTTCCAAGAAGTTGGGAGCCAGGCAAATTGAAGACCTTGAGTTCTGGCCTAACTTTTCGGCCTATCCTGATTGCTATGTGAGACTGCGGGACGAGAATGCGACCGGAGAAGAAACGGTCCCCAAAGAGGTCATCGTGTTTGAACACGAGAAGGCGCAAGCTATCCTCCTGAAGGCCTTGAAGGGAGCCGGATATACCAACTCCAAAGTCTCAGCACTGGGCAAGAAGCACCCCACCTTTCTTGCTCCTTCCCCTATCTCTTTCCCCTTTACAGAGAAAGCACTAGACTTTGCCGTCAAGGCAGTCAAAGAGGGAAAGCCATGTACGGCCCTAGAGGAATGCAAGCCATTCTCTCTAGCACTGTCTACCTGCGAGGAGAAGTGAAAGGATGTCAACCTAACCTTCTCCGTCTCCAAGTTAGACCCAGAGATAGCAGGACAACAGTTCAATGAGAACCTTCCAAAGTTGCCAGACCATCTTCTGAGGAAGGAACAGGAGTCGAAGGAGAGAGTTGCGGCTTCCCTCTCTCGTCAGAACTGTCTGGAAATGAATGCAGGTCAACATAATGCCCCAGAAATCTTCCTCTTCCAGGCTAAATCTCACATGGGTACCCTTGTGAAAGACCTATACGCTTTCCTCAGAGTGAGGAGAGCTTGTAGAGAGTTCATCTTGGCTTCAGCAACCATCAGACACGAACCAAGGATGCTGATTACCTCGAGCATCTGGGGTAAAGACCTTTTCCCACAGGAACTGGTCCAAGAGGTCATTGTGAGAGCAACCACAGAGAACATGAACCTTCTCCAAAAGTGGGGCATGTCCTCAAAAAGGAAATCTTCCTCGGAAGGAGGTCCCCAGCCCAAGAACAAAAGGGCAAAGAGACCACGTAAACCTGCACAACTCCCAGCCATGACTATGACCACGATGCCTCAGACCACCTTCCAGATGGTCCCTCAACAACTGGTAGCCCAGTCACCAGTATTTAACCCTACCTTTGAGAGGCAGTCGATTTCCTTTCACCCCAGTCAGAAAGGAAAAGGTACTAAGAGAAGTTCTCCAGGAGGTAACTTCTCTTGGGGCCAAGGAGGACGTGGTCACGAAAATAAATCCGCAGGACCCCCCAAGCAATGAAGGGTTCCAGGTAGGGGGCAGACTACATCACTTTCGGGATCGCTGGACCTTCGATCCCTGGGCCCACAGCCTAATCACGAATGGACTCAGGTGGAAATGGAGCAGAACTCCACCCTGTTTTCCAGAATTCTTCCAACACTCCACCCCCTTGTTGGAAGAATATACCTCAGAACATTTGAACAAGAAAGTAATAAAGAAAACGAAGTTCATCAAGTTCCAGGGAAGGCTGTTTTGTGTTCCCAAGAAAGACTCAGGCAAACTCAGAGTCATTCTAGACTTGTTTCCACTCAACAAGTTCATCGAGAACAACAAGTTCCAGATGCTTACTTTGCAACACATAAGGACCCTTCTGCCAAAAGGGGCGTACACGGTCTCAATAGACCTACCAGATGCTAACTGGCATCTACCAATGAGTCGCCTTTTCTCCTCCTACCTAGGATTCAAACTACAGAAGAAGAAGTTTGTCTCCAGAGCAACGCCCTTCGGACTGAACACAGGCCCAAGGATATTCACGAAGCTAGCAGACACAATCATCCCACAGCTATGCACCGAAGGCGTTCAAGTGGTAGCATATCTAGACGACTGGTTGGTATGGGCCGCATCCAAGACTACTTGTCTGCAAGCAGCCAACACAGTGATCCAGTTTTTGCAACACCTGGGCTTCAAGATCAACCGCAAGAAGTCTCGTCTCACTCCGGCTCAACAGTTCCAGTGGCTAGGAATCCAATGGAACTCAAAGTCACACCACCTCTCCATTCCATCCAAGAAGAGGAGAGAAATAGCGGGATCTGTCAGGAGACTAATCCGTCACAAGAGGATTTCAAGACGCCAAAAGGAAAGAGTATTGGGCTCTCTCCAGTTTGCAGCAGTGACAGACCCTGTGCTAAAGGCATGTTTGAAAGATGCGTCAGGGGTCTGGAGGAAATATGCATCAAAAGCTCGTCACATTGCGGAACCCTTGTAGGTGAACTGCTAATAGGTGTCATCCCTTCCTCCTTGCCAGGTAGAAGATGGCTAGCATCACATGGTTGATGTGGGGCGATCTCGAGCCTTGTCGATTTAGATACTTTACTATCACCTCGTTGTCCAGGACCAATCTGATGTGGATTGATCTGCGAGGGGAGAGTCTCTTCAATGTCCGGAATACTGCCATAGCTTCCAAAATGTTGATATGAAAACTTTTGAACTGGTGCGACCAATTCCCTTGCACTTTTTTGTTTGTGAGAATGACCTCCCCATCCTTCCAAGGAGGCATCTGTGTGTATCACCACTGATGGTTGCGGTGGTTGCAGGGGAATTGTCCATGCTAGGCTATTGGCTGTTGACCACGGCGTTAATTGCATACTTGCTTCGCGTAATGTTTGTAGAAGACCCTGGATGATCTCCACCCAGTGTATGAGCGGAGTCATTCAAAGTCCATATGTTGAAAGAAGTTTAACGAAGAAGCAACTTTCCTTGGACCGTGACCTGCGGGTGTACTGTCAGGATCCGCTCTGCGAAAAAAGTGGGTGAGCTACGCTCTCAGTTGTCTTAAAGATAGGTTTGATCCTGGAGTTTCGCCTCTGAAGAGCTGTCCTCCCTTGAAGTTTAAAGTTCTTCGAAGATAGACCTTGAGACACTCTACTGGGCACAGAGAGCCATCTTCCTTCAATGGGCAGATTCTCCAAGGACCCCACCTCTTGGTGGGTAGCTCGTTCTTGGCAAGAAAGGCAGGATCAGGAAAAAGGTTCAGTTCTCCTGAGTCTAGGAACTAAATATGGCCTTCGTTTCTGGATAAAGCCCCTATTTCACTAATTCTAGCCACTTTCTGTGTTAAATCCTTTACAGTACAGATTCCGAACTTTTTGTTCGCTGCTAAGGCGAGAATATCATGAGATGTAACTAGCTGGTTCTTGAGGATGAAGCGTAGACAGTCAACTTCAGGACCAGTTGAGACAGCACTGGATTCGGCAGAGGAAACAGCTTCAGTTTCAACTCTAGGACTAGAGGAAACCAATTGCTTTTGGGCCACTTGGGGGCTACTACTGCTGCTGTCCCTCTGAAGGATCTTAGCTTGTCGAGGACTCTTAGCAGGAGATTGGTTGGTGGAAACAGGTAAATGCGATTCCACCTGTTACAGTCGAGGGACATGGCATCCATCGCTTCTGCTTGAGGGTCCATGTAAGAGGCTACGTTGAGATAGTTTCTTGTTGTCGCTCGTTGCGAAGAGGTCGATCTGCAGTTCTGGGACTTTTTCCGAGATGAAGGAGAATGAGTCTGCGTTTTGGGACCATTCTGTCTATATGGGCTTTCGCCTGGATAGAGCGTCTGCCGTCACATTGCGGATCCCTTGTAAGTGAACTGCATATAGGTGCCATCCCTTCCTCCTTGCCAGATAGAAGATGGCTAGCATCACATGGTTGATGTGGGGTGATCTTGAGCCTTGTCGATTTAAACACTTTACTATCATCTCGTTGTCCAGGACCAATCTGTTGTGGATTGATCTGCAAGGGGATAGTCTCTTCCACGTCAGGAATACTGCCATAGCTCCCAAATGTTGATATGAAAAGTTTTGAACTGGCACGACCAATTCCCTTGCACTTTCTTGTCGTGAGAATGACCTCCCCATCCTTCCAAGGAGGCATTCGTGTGTATCACCACTGATGGTTGCGGTGGTTGCAGGAGAATTATCCGTGCTAGACTCTTGGCTGTTGACCACGGCTTTAATTGCGTGCGCAACAAGTTGATCTCTTCGAGCGTTTGAGGCGTATTTCTTCCAGATTCCTGATGCATCTTTCAAACGTGCCTTTAGCACAGGGTCTGTCACTGCTGCAAACTAGAGAGAGCCCAATACTCTTTCCTGTTGGCATCTTGAAATCCTCTTGTGATGGATTAGTCTCCTGACAGATCCCGCTATTTCTCTCCTCTTCTTGGATGGAATAGAGAGGTGGTGTGACTTCAAGTTCTATTGGATTCCTAGCCACTGGAACTGTTGAGCTGGAGTGAGACGAGACTTCTTGCAGTTGATCTTGAAGCCTAGGTGTTCCAAAAACTGGATCACTGTGTTGGCTGCTTGCAGACAAGTAGTCTTGGATGTGGCCCATACCAACCAGTCGTCTAGATATGCTACCACTTGAACTCCTTTGGTGCATAGCTGTTGGACGATTGTGTCTGCTAGCTTCGTGAATATCCTTGGGCCTGTGTTCAGTCCGAAGGGCATTGCTCTGAAGACAAACTTCATCTGTAGTTTGAATCCTAAGTAGGAGGAGAAAAGGCGACTCATCGGGAGATGCCAGTAAGCATCTGCTAGGTCTATTGAGACCGTGTACGCCCCTTTTGGCAGAAGGGTCCTTATGTGTTGCAAAGTAAGCATCTGGAACTTGTTGTTCTCGATGAACTTGTTGAGTGGAGACAAGTCTAGAATGACTCTGAGTTTGAGTCTTTCTTGGGAATACAATACAGCCTTCCCTGGAACTTGATGGACTTCGCTTTCTTTATCACCTCCTTGTTCAAGAGTTCTGAGGTATATTCTTCCAACAAGGGGGGTGAAGTGTTGGAAGAATTCTGGAAAACTGCGTGGAATTCTGCTCCATTTCCACCCGAGTCCATTCGTGATTAGGCTGTGGGCCCAGCTATCCCGAAAGTGATGTAGTCTGCCCCTACCTGGAACCCCTCATTGCTTCGGGGGTCCTCGGCCCTTTTCCTTTCTGACTGGGGTGAAAGGAAGTCGACTGCCTCTCAAAGGTAGGGTTGAACACTGGTGACTGGGCTACCAGTTGTTGCATGATGAAAATTCCGAAAAACTAGAAAAACACCGGGCTACGGGGAAGCACAACACTCTTAGCAGGCTACTAAAATAGGAATGGTGTCGCAGTAGTAGTAGGGAAGGAGATCCACCGGGTACCTAGAACGGCACCCCATTTTTTTGCCACTCTTCCCCTTTACATTGAAGCATTAAATCTATTCAGGGTGAAGGTTGCCATGTGTCGTATCTAGAATACGTCCCCTGATATTATGCGATATCCTTTATTGGATACTCGCGCCAGGAGTTAGAATCCTGGAGACCTTTGGTTTAATTCTCTAGGAGTATCACTGTAGCAAATATCCCTTAGAAGGTTATCTATAGGAACCCTTCCATCAGCACGACATGGCCTGAGCCCAAAAAGGATTTGATCATTAATTAACTGTCCTAAAGTTAGGATGTGATTCTTCTTACTTTTGTATTGCAGTAGGATTCAATCTTTTATAAAGTGATGCTCATTTGTTATTTTTATATTGTTGTGTACGAGTTTTGTTTACATATTCTCACTCGAAACTCACAAGTTGTTATAGAAGATCAAAGATGTAAGCTTGAGAGAAATTACACGTATTTTAATAAGAAGTCTCTGATTATATTCCATCTACACAAAAGGCAAGTCGGCAAAGATGCTGAGCTTGGAATATTCTTAACTAATGATAAACATTGTTATTCTAGGTGAGTGGGCTGATATCAAGTAAATGTAATATAGGCCGAACATCACAGCTTTACCATTTTCTAAGGCTCCCTTCCTTTTCCCCCTCCCCATTAGACTTAGTCCCCCTAGTTGTGGAACTCGGGTTCCTTTGCCTAGTCTGATCTTCCCTGGCATCTGAGGAAGCCTCAGTTGCTATATAACTGGCTTGTTGAGACTGTTAGTCTAACTATGGGTAGGAAGGAGAATAATCCTAAATATGGATTCGTTCTCTCTGCCGCCTCTTGGTAGGCCAGCTGCTCCTTCCCCTCCCTGGTTAGGCTGCGTTTTCTTCCTGGCCATGGAACTACAGTTTCTTTGCCTACTCTGCCTTTCCTTGGCAATTGAGGACACCTTGATTACTATAAATTTAGACTGGCCGGCTTGGAGTTTCTATCACCCTACTCCTGGATAGGCAAAGGGGCTAGAACCACGATGGGGATCTTTTCTTTTGCCGCCTTTGCAGTTGCCTTGTTTCTGGTAGACGGCTTCCTCCTCTTAGGCTATGTCTCTCTTGCTGTGGAGCCTCGGCTCCTCTGCTCGGTCGAAATTTCCCTGCCTTGAGTGGTTACCACCTTGCCAAATTTTCTAGACTTGCCGGCTTGAGCGCCGCTAGCTCTAGATGTGAGTAGGCTAGGGGTCTGTCCCTCCTTCATTAGAAGAGAGCGTTCCCTTTACCACTTTAGCCGTCGCCTTAAACTTGTGGGCTGCATCTACAACCTATCCTCTATATCTGAAGAATATTATCCTCTAAAATTAATTGATTGGATACCTCCTAGTTGTCAGGATTTTCATCAAATTTGCAAATTCTTTGCATCCTGGCCGTTCTAAACGGCTCTCATTAATTTTAATGGGCAGAATCCCATTCCTTGATAAATCTAATGTTAACAACTAGGGAAGTGGCAGTCAGCACTACCAGCTGCCTCCCTTTCTTATTGGTCTGTACCGTTCCTCTTACCCTATGACCAGTTCCCTTGGGGATCGTCTACCGATTGCCGACTTAGCAATGGCTTTTGTCGCGTTGCGTCGACGTACCTGCCGGGTAAAGAAAGGTTAGACCATGGACCCATGGCAGCTATAAACAGCTGCCGCCTTAGGCACAGCTACTGCCACCTTGAGTAGAATGGTATCTGATTTCCCCACCTTAGATTGTCTGATCGACCGATTTTGGGGGAAAAGTGTTCTATTGGTATGAAACTTTTTCTTTCCCCTATTCTACCACACTATAGGAATTCATATAGAATTCTGAGCTGTTTGGTGTGACCTTCCATTGTAGTGTAGCCTTGGCCATAGCTAGTAGTAGGTAGAAAATTTTAAACCAATTTTGAAAAAATATTTTGATGTTTTTTTTGTGTTGAAAATATAGAATTTTTTTGGGTGTAACGATAACGTACTCATTGAAATATTTCTATGGTTACAGGTTGCTGACGACATGGAATGTGCGACGATAACCTGCACCAGGCGGGTCAAGTTGCCTTGCGACCATAAGACCTGCAGGAAACATGCTGACTGTCATATTTCCAAAGGATCCTTTGCTACCTGGGAAACTACTAACTGTGGTACGCATATGCAAGGACCTTATTGACACTGGATTCCATACTACCAATGTTTCTCAGGATGAGAAAGCGTGGGGCCAGAAAACCATCAGACATTGGGTGAGAGGATTCCAAAAGAGCTCCCAACAGGGTGCACAATATCTTCCTTAATTGGAAATGAAGGATCTCCTGTTCCCCAAAGCTGATGTAACCGCGGTGTACAGTAATCAGATACCGACGGTACAACTGGATCCGGCAGATCACGAAGTCCGGGACGCGCTTCAGGACATGCATTTGGATGCCGTCAACATGTCGACACCCTCTTCCGTTCCGTCAGAGAGAGAAAGGCTCTTGCTGACAATAGAAGCCTGGGATGACTCAATTGACAGTCAGCAGGTACGGACTGTACATAGTACTTCTTTGTATACTCCTGTCCCTGTATCTGCTACACCTGCCTCAACTTCTCCTCTTCCAACTCTGACTGCCCCTTGTTCCAAGGACATTTGAAGTTCATGGCATCCATTAATGCATTCATTAAGCTCAAGTGTCCTTAGAGAGGAAGATTGAGCTGCTTCAACAGGCACCAAAGGCTCCCCCATTCTCAAGTATTACAGACTTTTCGGCGAAGAACCCTTGGCGTTACACAGAACATAAGGTTCTGAGTGAGGGGTACCTTTATATTGGTGAAGGCATGGGCTCAAAACCAGTTTCGGATTTAGAGTTTTACCCCTCCATTGAGAATTATCCTTTCTGCTATGTAAGGTTAAATTCTGAAGCGCCTATTAGGGATGATATGATTCCCAAGGAAACGATCATCTTGGACCATGGTAAGGCTCAAACCTTGTTGGTAAAGGAGCTCAAGACAGCAGAGTTTACTTACACTCAGCTTTCTGCTTTTGGCCGGAAGCAGGCTACATTTGTAGCTCCTAAGGACACTGTCTTCCCTTTTGCCTCAAAGAGTTTAGAGGCTGTTAAAAAGGCAGTAGTGGAAGGTAGACCTCTGCCAGTGTTAGAGGAGTGCAAGCCCATTTCGCTTGCTCTCTCATATGACACTGATAGTTGGGAAAATGTCCAACATACCTTTACAGTTGGCAAACTGGATAGGGATATTGGAGGCAAGCAGTTTAATGAGAGACTGCCCAGTATTCTGGAATTCCTACTAATAGCGGAATTGCAGGCCAAAGAAAGACTGGCTTTCTGGGCTCCGACCCGTGCCGCCCAGTGAAATGCTCCTTTTACATCATTTCTAAGGTAAAAACTGCTATGAATTTACCAGAGAAAAATTTGTATAGGAATGCTAGGTTGAACCCAGCTCGCTCACCTTAATAAGGTGTCGGTATAATACTGGGGCGCTGAATAAATCACAACCAGAGGCCTCGCACCATTTAGATATCTCCTGTCAATATTCCCGAACAGCGAGGTGCCGTTCAACATCCTACTACTACTAGCGATCCCACGCCAGTGACGTCACTCCTTTTCATAGCACGTGCTATCAACACTTATTTTGCCTCGGTGTGTGAATTTCGCTGGTTTTACCTGGATTTACCTTAAGATGTCGGACTCTACTGTCACTCCATTTAAGTTAAGTACCAGATCTATGAATTTTGAGATTTTGGAGGGGGCCGTGCCCTTTTTTGCTTACATTATGACAGTTTTATATTTCATGACCCCGCGTGGGTCTTTCATGGCGCTCGGCCTCCTCCTATCTCTCTCTCTTCATTCTTAACGCTTTACAATGAGTCCTCCATACTGATTGTTTCTCGTTATGAACTTTATGGGTATCCACGGTTCACACACCGTATTAATTTATTATATTGATGTCCTGTTATTACCATAACAGTTATTACGATACGTTAGCGTATTCTCGTTAGGTTGGCATGCCTGGTCGCCTTCGGGCGTTCCTATTTCCATTATTTTGTTTTACGTTCGCACGCCACGGACATGCTTCTCATTATTAACGTTATTCGTTTTTCTTGCATTAGCTCGAGGGACTTTCATGAGTCAGATATTAGTTTTTCATTTTGTTAGCACTTCACTGACTCTGTGTTATGTTGGTAGCCCTGCCTAACTCCCAGCGCGGTTAGGCTTGGTTTTCTCCTGTCTCATGTTCGTTCCCTCGTTTGTTTTACGATTGGTGTATCGTTATTTTATTATTATTATCATCCAGCATGCCTTCCTATCTTATTTTACCATGTGTTATGTTTATTATAGTGTTATTAGTCTTTCCGCGTGATCATATCAAAATTGGGTCTGGCAGGTTGGTATACCTGCTATCGCCCCACTCCTAGCCTCCCTCCCGCCCGATACCCCACCCCAGGGTTACCTTCCCTACTACTCTACCCGGTCGTAGTTGTTTTCTTTCCGTCGCTCGTTTGGCCAACGGTCGACGGGAAGTTTTCTGCTCGGTCCGTGGTACCTTGTCATGTTATATTATTTTATTTTGTTTTGTACGTGCTACTCCCTCTCGTTCCCGCACTTCACGGACCCATTAAAGATCCCTTCCCCCTCTATGATGTCCCGCACCTCACGGACCTCATATAGATATATATATAAAGACTTTCATTACGGGATCCCCGGACGTAGCTTTTATTCATTACCATCTGGTCGAGTTGTTTAGTTGAGCCTCCGGAGCCAACGTTACCCATTATTACTTGGATTAACTTTATATATTAGTCACATATATACATTTATATACGATCCTAGTTCTCGCCCTTCCCTTCCCTCTTTTGATATGATCACGGTTACGGACTGACTTATTCTTATTCATAATACAGTCATAATAAAATCCTTTATCATGCTATTGATATAATTTAAGCACCCGGGGCCCCCGGGCCCCTAATTTGCTTTCCTTCAAGATACTTGATGTATATATATATATATATATATATATATATATATATATATATATATATATATATATAAAATTTTTATCATGATATTGATATATATATATATATATATATATATATATATATATATATATATATATATATATATATATATATATATATATATATATACACATTTTAAGCACCCGGGCCTCCGGGCCCCTAATTTGCTTTCCTTTAAGATACTCATGTATCTTTTATCTTACAGACTGTACGCTGTGCGATGACAGCATGTGCCGCTGTCCTCCATCAACCCTGCGGCCATGACGTGTGTCGTTCGCACGCCCACTGTTCTGGCCAAGTGGATGACTTGGCTGTTTGGCATCCGGACAATTGTGTAGTCTGCTACACAATGACCTCCACTTTAACATCTGACTCGGTGAGTGCATTTTCATTGATACAGACTTGTAGGGAGTTACAATTAATTTCAATGGTTTACATTAATTAAGATTATTATTTTTAATGCCACAAGTCCTCTGGACTTCCCGCATGCCTTTCACTTCGTGTCTACGAAGTCCTTGGACTTCTCCACTTTTCTTTGGCACAAATATCTCTCGCTAATAGTCTGTTCTCTTTCAGAGCTCCCAACTTGAAAAAGATACAGCTCAGGCTACCCTCAAGATCTGGATTGGTGGGTTCGCCCGCAACGTGAAGGCTAAACAGCCTTATATCCTCTCTGAGGAATGGTGTTCCCGTCTCTACCCCCATGCTAAAACTTCAGCTGCGGTCCCCAAAGAGTTGGCGGATCCTATCATCGAGAGGATCGAATCCCTTCTTCTGGCCTTGGACCAAGAAGAGACGGGCGGCACCCTAACTGAGGACGTCGCTACCCTCAACCTCGATGTGGAACCCATGGCTCTGAATGATCCCGACGCAGGTAGGGACGTAGGTGAGTCAGGTGGTTCCCGGGCTAAGATTCCTCTCCCTAGCCCGGCTTTCTCTTCTACTTCAGAACACTCTTCTTTTCGAGGTTTTCCGGGGACAACCGGGACTGATCTCAGTCCCCGGCCTGTTATCCCCAAGGTGAAGGCTCATCGTAAGCCTTTATATAAGACCTACAAGTCTCCCAAAGACCACAAGTCTTCGAAATCATCAGCTTCGAAGGCTAAATCTTCCTCCACCAGAGTCTCTCAAGACCCAATTGCTGTGCCCTCAACCTCTCACGGAGTAGCCTCCGTTCCGGCACCTGTTCCCCCCCGGCGGAATCATTTAACCCGGTGGATTTTTCTGAGAAGATGTTTGCTCGTTTTGAGTTGATGCTATCGTCTCATACACAGCTATCACAAGAGAGAATAGCTTCTATGGAGAGCCTAGTTCAGGGACTCATGCGCTCGGGGCTGCCACTGCCTCAACAGCAATACCCCATCACCGACGCCTCCAAGCTTCCTCCTTTCAATAAGAATAACCCTTGGAGGTTAGCATTGCATGCCCCCTTCTCGGAGGGTATGTTGTCAATTGAAGGTTTCGGTACCCGGCCTCTTGCGGATTATGAATTCTACCCGCCGGGTCTTGAATTCCCCTTCCCTGGCTACGCTCGCCTCACGGAAGAGGCTCTGATTCGATTGGATAAGGTCCCAAAGGAAACTGTTATTTTTCCTAAAGAACAGGCACAGTCTATCTTGGTCCGCATGTTCAATGAGTGGGACTGCTTGAACACAATGATTACGGCCTACAAAAGTTCTTATACTATGTTTGTGGCCGACGACCAGACCCTTACCCCATGTGCGACCAAGATCATAGAGACGGTCTTTCAGGCTATCATGGAAGAGAAGCCTTTACCTCAACTCAGGGAGACCGACTTAACCTCCCTTCTCTTTCCGGGAGACAATGAATGTTGGCGGAACGCCCCAGCTACCTTCTCGGTAGGTAAGTTAAGCCCGGACTGTGCCTCGACGCAGTTCAGCGAACGGCTTCCCAAACTCCCGGAGTCTCTCATTAAATTGGAATATGAGTCGAGGTGTAAACTCAGCAGATCCCTTAATTCAGTTGCCCTTTCTGAATTGACCGTCGCCACTTACAACGAGGAGGACCTCCTTAAGGTCCTCACTAAGTCGCTTTTGCAAAACTTTATGGCTGACGCCTATGATTTTGCAAACGCCAGGACCTGTTGTCGATGACACGTCCTATCCGAAGCCACGATTAGGCACGAACCTAATAGGCTCATCAAAGCTCCAGTATGGGGCCCGGATCTTTTCCCAGAGGATTTAGTTAACTCGGTCCTTAGCGAGGCAGCTAGAGCCAACCAAAACCTCAAGGTTAGGTGGGGCCTGGTTTCAAAGAGGAAATATGAGCCTACTAGTACCCCAATTCGAGGTAGGAAGAGATTGAGGTCCTTCCAATCTTCCCAATTCAGACAACCTCTGCAAGTGGTTCAACCGGTCTCAGTCCAACCTGCTCCTCAAGGTCCCCAGCCTTCTACCTCAAAGGGCCAACAACAAGAACAATACGTCCTGGTCCCTCAGTGTCAGATCGCCTCGACTTCCTTCTCCCCCGCCATTAACCCCACTTATGAGTCTCAGGGCTCTTTCCGTGGCTACCAGCATCACAGGGGTTCCAGGGGTGCCTTTCGTGCCCGAGGTGGCGGAAGGGGTTACCACCGAGGCAAGTCTTCCCGCGGAAGCAGAGGAGGCAAATCATCCTCCAACCATTGAGAAACTGCAGGTGGGAGGGAGATTGTACAAATTTCGGGACCATTGGAAGTTCAGCGATTGGGCTTCCAGCATCATCTCAAAAGGCCTAGGGTGGAGCTGGATACAGGGACCTCCTCCACCGAACAGCTTTTACCAACTACCAACGGAAGAACTACATTCCCTCACAAAAGATCTGCTACTAAAGAATGCAATCCAAAGCATACGTCGCTTAAGATTTCAAGGACACTTGTTCAGCGTGCCAAAGAAAGGCTCAGACAAACGGAGAGTAATCCGGGACCTGTCTCGTTTAAATTCCTTCATTCGTTGCGACAAATTCCATATGCTTACCGTCTCGCAGGTGCGGACCTTACTTCCCCGTGGGGCCGTCACCACCTCCATCGATCTTACAGATGCCTACTATCACGTTCAAATAGCAAGGCATTTTCGTCCTTTTCTGGGCTTCAAG
Organism: Palaemon carinicauda; assembly: GCF_036898095.1. Taxonomy (NCBI): domain Eukaryota; kingdom Metazoa; phylum Arthropoda; class Malacostraca; order Decapoda; family Palaemonidae; genus Palaemon; species Palaemon carinicauda. The sequence goes on from NC_090743.1 coordinate 49,877,096, forward strand.
CTAGGCAAACAAGCCTATGCATTCAAAGTGATGCCATTCGGGCTCAACATAGCACCCAGAATCTTCACCAAACTAGCAGAGACAGTAATTCAAGAGCTTCGAATTCAGGGAATACAGGTAGTGGCCTATCTAGACGATTGGCTAATCTGGTCAGAAAATGCCCAGAATTGCCGCATAGCAACGAACAAAGTCCTCACCTTCCTTCGACAACTGGGATTCCAAGTCAACCTCGAGAAATCCCGCCTGGTCCCGGAGACCAAGTTTCAATGGCTGGGACTACAATGGGACCTGTGCTCCCATACGCTGTGCCTCCCCAAAGCCAAAAGGAAGGAGATAGCGAGGAATACAAAACAATTTCTCAAGCAAAAGTTGACCTCCAGAAGGAACCAAGAGAGGATCCTAGGTTCCTTACAGTTCGCCTCCGTGACAGACATCGTCCTAAGGTCCAAACTCAAGGACATAAACAGAGTGTGGCGCTCCAGAGCAACCGCAAAACGCCGAGACAGACGTGCTCGCCTTCCTCCAATCCTGAGAAAAAGTCTGCAGCCTTGAACGAAGATCAAGAATCTTTCCAAGTCGGTTCCCTTACAACATCCGGTCCCGGGACTCTTCGTTCACACAGACGCCTCCTTAAGAGGGTGGGGAGGTTACTCCCAACACAAGAAAGTCCAAGGGTTATGGTCACCGGTCTTCCAACAAATGCACATCAACGTCCTAGAGGCCATGGCAGTCTTCCTCACTTTAAAACGTCTCAATCCAGCCAGGAATCTCCATATCAGACTGGTTCTCGACAGTGCAGTCATAGTACACTGCCTCAACAGAGGAGGCTCCAGATCAGCCCAAATAAACCACATCATGTTGAAGATTTTCTCCATGGCGGCAATGCACAAGTGGCACCTGTCAGCAGTCCATCTAGCAGGAGTCCGGAATGTGGTAGCGGACTCACTTTCCCGGACGACTCCGCTAAAGTCGGAATGGTCACTAGACAATCGATCTTACCAGTGGATACTATCTCAAGTCCCGGGTCTCCAGGTGGATCTGTTTGCGACGGAATCCAATCGCAAACTAGATTGTTACGTAGCCCCCAACCTGGACCCTCAGGCTTATGCCACGGACTCTATGATTCTAGATTGGAATACCTGGAAGACGATTTATCTGTTTCCTCCAGTGAATCTCCAGCTGAAAGTTCTGCACAAACTCAGATCCTTCAAAGGTCAAGTGGCTCTCGTAGCCCCCAACTGGCCCAAGAGCAATTGGTTCCCCTTGTTGCTAGAACTAGGTCTCCGCCCCCGGCGGATTCCCAATCCGGTGCTAACACAGACAGTACAAACTCGCAATGTGTTCGCTTCCTCAAGGAATCTGAATGCCCTAACTTTATGGACTTCATGAAGTTCGCAGCCCAACGAGGTGCAAACATCGATCCTTTGAATACTATTTTCCTGGAATCTGACAAAAGGGAATCTACTCTCCGTCAATATGACTCAGCTGTCAAGAAATTAGCTAAGTTCTTGAAAGATTCCCAAGTTGAGAAAATGACGATGAACCTAACTGTGACATTCTTCAGAACTCTCTTCGAATCAGGCCTGGCAGCCAATACAATTACTACAATCAAGTCAGCCTTGAAAAAGATCTTCCATATTGGTTTTGACATTGATCTAACGGATTCATATTTCTCATCCATTCCGAGAGCTTGTGCCAGACTAAAACCTTCCACTCGCCCTAGTGCAGTTTCCTGTTTTTTGAACAATGTTCTTAAGCTAGCCTCTGACACCCCAAATGAATCCTGTAACTATATGGCATTATTAAGAAAGTCACTTTTTCTTTTGAGCCTCGCCTCTGGCTCCAGAATTTCAGAATTGTCAGCCTTATCTAGAGACCCAGGTCATATAGAGTTTCTCTCTTCGGGTGAGGTCCTTCTCTCCCCTAACAAAGTTTTCTTGGCTAAAAATGAGGACACCCAAAACAGGTGGTCTCTCTGGAAGATTGTTCCACTTCCTCGGGATCCATCCGTGTCCAGTTACCACCCTGAAATCCTACTTAAGTAGAACTTCCACTACAACCACAGGGCCCTTATTTATTAGAGAACATGGAGGAACTATTACCCTTAAGGGAATCAGGCAACAAATTCTTTATTTTATTAAACAAGCTAATCCTGAATCATTGCCACATGTCCATGATATTCAAGCTGTGGCTACCTCAATTAATTTTTTCCACCATATGAAATTTGATGAGCTCTCAAAATATACAGGTTGGAAGTCCCCTAAAGTTTTCAAGCGCCACTACCTAAAACCTTTAGAAGCTCTTAGATTTGCCACAGTAGCTGCAGGGAATATAGTTCCTCCTGAAGGTACTGACTCCTAATCACAACGTCTTGCTCTGTCCTCTTTCCCTCCTGCCTGGCTTACCTGTTGTTCCTACCTGTTTTGTTTACCATACACCCTCATGGTGTATTATTTTATTATTCAATTGTTCAATTTCACGAATTGTTTTGATTTCACTTGTTCTTGAAATCCCCGAGCTGATTTTATTTTGTTATGTTAAATCTTTGTTATGGATTTACTTTTGCTTGGTTCTCTCCATCATCCCCTGATGGTATTTTGTACCATGCTCATATTCATATCTATGATTGAATTTTTACCTTTGCATTTTTTATTACCAAGCTGGATTACCACTATTCATATCTGTTGAATTTTACCTACGGGTTTCATTATTGATTGTTTACCATGTCTATTTATCACTGTCATATACATGTTGATCTATTTTTACGGGTTTCCACATCCCTCTTTTTTTATATTAAAACTCATCAGCTATGTTATTTTTGTGTTATTCCCTCTTCAGGTAGTTAGCCATATTGGGTCCCCATTCTCTGGTACGATTTCACTGGGCGGCACGGGTTGGAGCCCAGAAAAGGGATTTTGACGTAGGAAAAATCTACTTCTGGGCGAGAGACCCGTGCCGCCCAGTGAACCCACCCGTCCCTCCCTAATTGGGCCCCAATCTGGGGTGCTATAAGGAGTGACGTCACTAGCGTGGGATCGCTAGTAGTAGTAGGATGTTGAACGGCACCTCGCTGTTCGGGGATATTGACAGGAGATATCTAAATGGTGCGAGGCCTCTGGTTGTGATTTATTCAGCGCCCCAGTATTATACCGACACCTTATTAAGGTGAGCGAGCTGGGTTCAACCTAGCATTCCTATACAAATTTTTCTCTGGTAAATTCATAGCAGTTTTTACCTTAGAAATGATGTAAAAGGAGCATTTCACTGGGAGGCACGGGTCGGAGCCCAGAAATAGATTTTTCCTACGTCAAAATCCCTTTTATGGCACACCAGCCTTACCTTGAGATTCTTACTGGGAACTATTCAAAATCTGAACTCTTTCCAGTTCTGGTCAAGACCCATTTGGCTACCTTCCATCATGATCTGCATGCATTCTTTTTAGTCAGGAGAGCCTGCAGAGAGAACGTTCTAGCAGCGGCAACTATTAGGCATGAGCCTAAAGAGTTAATTAACTCCAACATCTGGGCGAAAGATCTGTTTCCCCAAAAGGTGGTTCAAGAAGTCATGCACAAGGCGGCTCACAAGAACAAGAGCCTTTTACAGAAATAGGGTATATCCTCTAAGAGGAAATTTACCCCAGGAAAAGGACCTCAACCTAAAGGCAAGAAGCCTAGAAGACCCTTTAAAGGCAATAAAACATTTCCCGCGGCGACTGCCACAGTTGTCACTATTCTCCAGTCAGTGTAAACGGTTCCCCAGCAGTACCTGACACAGTCCCCAGCCTTCAACCCCGTTTACGAACGGGCCACAACTACTTTTCCCCCTGTCGAAGCTCAATGGAAAAATGCAGGTAGAAAGGGAAAGTCGGGAAGAGGTGGCCAATCTAGGGGCCGAGGAAATAAGAGGCAGGTCACATAAAGGAGCAGGTCCTTCAAAACAACGAGGAGCTTCCAGTAGGAGGCAAACTCTCATTGGAAATTTGATCCTCGGGCACACAGCATAGTCTCAAAAGGACTAGGCTGGAAATGGAGACAGAAGCCACCACAGTTCAAGAAGTTTTTCCAACCCACAACTCTATTCTTGGAAGAATATGTGCAGGATCTCCTCCAGAAGAGAGTCATCCATTGCACAAAATCTATGAACTTTCAAGGACGTCTATTTTGCGTACCAAAGAAAGATTCGAACACTCTTTGAACTATTCTAGACTTGTACCCTCTAAACAAGTTCATCCAGAATGACAAGTTCCAGATGCTAACTATCTCGCAAATACGGACCCTATTACCCCATGGGGCCTACACAGCTCCAAGGATTTTAACAAAACTAGTCGAAACCATTGTTCAACAACTCAGGAACAAATGTCTTCAAGTGATGGTATACCTCAATGACTGATTAGTTTGGGCTGCGACGAAGTCAGAATGTCTTCTAGCTGCTCTAGAAATTATGAAATTTCTTCAATCCCTGGGCTTCCAAGTCTACCTCGAGAAGTTCAGGTTAACTCCAGCTCAAGAATTCCAGTGGCTAGGTCTGCACTGGGATTTGAAGTCACATATCCTTTCTCTACCTCAGGACAAGAGTAAAGAAGTAGCAAGTTTGGTCAGGTGTCTGCTTCAGTCAAAGACGATCACCAGATGTCATCAGGAAAGACTCATGCGTTCGCTACAATTTGCAGCGGGTACAAACCCCATCCTAAAATTAAGACTCAAGGATGCCAACAAAGTCTGGAGAAGAAAGGCATCAAATGCTTGAAGAGACCATCGCCACAAAACCTCGGCTCTACTGTGCAACGAGCTCAAGCTGTGGTCCACTGCCAAGAGCTTGTCGACACACGTCCCTCTTCAGTTTTCTCCTTCATCAGTGACAATCCACATGGATGCCTCGGAACAAGGTTGGGGGGATCATATCCCCACCAAGAAGATACAGGGTCAGTGGTCAGTTTCATTTCAACAATTCCATATCAACATTCTGAAAGCCATGGCAGTGTTTCTTTCCCTGAAGAGATTGAACCTGAGGAGGAAATCACACATCAAGTTAGCTCTCGACAGCAAGACGATAGTCCACTGCATCAACAGACGGGGTTCGAGATCTCCAAAGATCAATCATGTAATACTGGCCATTCTCATGCCCTGTCAAGATTCAAGCTTCTAGAAACAGAATGGTACCTGGACAAAAAATCATTCTGTTTCATTCTAGAGCAAGTGACAGAACTGCAAATAGATCTCTTTGCGACAAGCTTCAACAAGAAGATTCCCCAGTAAGTGGCACCAAATTTAGATTTGGAAGAAGTGGGGATAGATGCAATGTCACTGGATTGGAACCAGTGGACTCACATTTACCTTTTTATACTGTTCAATCTCCTTATGAAGGTCTTGGACAAGCTACAAACCTTCAAGGGGACAGCAGCATTAGTGGCCCCCAATTGGCCCAATTGCAATTGGTACCCTCTTGATCTGGAACTCAAACCTCGCCAGATTCTTCTGCCGACACTAATGCTGCCCCAGGATGTTCAACAGGAGACTGTCTTTGCTTCCTCTTGGATAACGAACAACCTTCAGCTCATGATTTTCTCGTTCTAGCTGCTAAAAGAAAATATGGGGTTTCAAATGTAAGGATTGATTTTCTAGAATACAAGTACTCTACTACAATAAGAAAATATTTGTCCTCTTGAAAGAAATGGGTGGAGTTTGTTAAGGAACATAAACCCACTTCGATTACAATGGACTTCTGTTTATCATTCTTCATCACACTACATAAACAGGTTCTGGCCTCCACAGCTATTTCCTCATATAAACTGGCCCTAACCAGACCTATTGCTTATGCTTTCGATATAGAACTCAACAGCGAACTGTTCAATAAGATCCCAAAGGCTTGTGCTAAACTGAAACCAAATGCTCCCCCAAAACCATCTCATGGTCTTTGGACAAAGTCTTGCACTTAACCTCCTCAATAGATAACTATTCTGCTTCATTAAGCGATCTTACTCAAAACTAGAGCTTTTTACTAGTTATGGCTTCTGGTACTAGAGTCAGCGAGATTGTGGCACTATCAAGGGATGATGGCCACACTGAATTCTCGGAGTCTGGAGAAGTTATTTTATATCCAGATCCTGCATTCCTGGCTAAAAATGAACTCGCCACGAAACGTTGGGGCCTTGGAAGATCGTCCCTCTAAAGGGAAATCCTTCTCTGTGCCCTGTGGAATGCCTTAAAGCCTAACTATCAAATAGTGAAGCCTTTAAATGTAGACAACGTTTTAAAGGGGAAACAACAGTATCTTTTCTCTCTTTGAAACAGCAGAGGTCCAAACTCACCTATTTTATCAGAAAGTCTGACCCGGATAGTATGCCATCAGGTCATGATCCTAGGAAAGTTGTTTCTTCCTTGAACTTTTTCCAGTATATGTCCTTCAAAGGCTTACAAGCCTACACTTGATGGAAATCTTCAAGGGTGTTTTTAAAACATTACTTGCGCCAATTGGAAGAAATTAAACACTTTGTTGTGTTAGCTGGTAGTGTGATTAAGCCAAGCTGTGCATGGACTCTTATGGACAGTATAATATGGGATTATAACAGTGTACATAATGCGGACTGAATGTTCTAATTTGCATTATGTTATAAACTATGTTTATATTGAAGAGTCAAAAGGTGACCTTATCTTTACCATATGGAATGATGTTACTATTCTATTCTATACAATGTTACTGGGGTAAACATCTCTTGTTTTAAGGATAAAAAAATTTAAATACTGTTGTACCAATTTTGTTACATTTGTTTCCTTTTCAAAATAATAAAAGAATGTACATCTTTTTGTGTTTCCTTTATATGGACCTACTGTTCCTAAATAAAAATGTGTACATCTATTTTTTAACCCTCCTTTTTATAGACTACAGGTATTGATTAGTGGATATGTGTTCTTACAAATGTACTTTCTTCACAGTGAGTGGGGCTGTGATAACTGTTTAATTTCATTACAGTTTACAAAAACTTGCATAGTCCATTCATAGTTGGACTGTTGCCCCAAATAGCTATATTTGGAAGTGTAAAACAAACCATCATTAGATACACTAAGCATAGAATTATTTCAAATCTTCTATAATTAGTGAGGTTGACACAAAAGAGCACTTATTTTGTTAAAACTCTAATCTGCCACAATTGAGAATTTTTAACTCTCTGGTACACTTCCATCAGGACTACATGGCTCGACCTTACCTTAGCTATATGAATCTGACCTTGAAGTACATTAGTACGATTTCTTTCAAAGATTATCTTGATATGATTTCAATCCAGAGGATAACAGGTAATAGCATGCCATTATGGCTCTACAAATAAGGTCAGATATGACAATTTGTCCTAAATTGTATTTTTCCTAGCTATACAAACCCGTAATCATTTAATATAGGAATTCGCTTCAGCACAGCTGAAACAGCCGAAGAGAAAGAAAACTAGACAGTTGTGCTGATTGGTTGCCACCCTCTCCCCCCTGCCAGCCCACTTTCCTCATTCAAACGCTTTAGGCTCAATGTGGAACATGATAGGGGTGGTAGAGGCAGGCATTTATATTTAATAATTATGGGTTTGTATAGCTAGGAAAAATAAAATTTAGGACAAATTGTCATTTAATCATTTAATATAGGAAGACTCACTGGTTGGTGGGAGGTCTGCCTTTGCTGCTTGTGAACAGCTGACTGCCCGGATATAGACCTGGTCTCGAATGAGAGCAGAGGACTAAATCCACCTACTCCTGTCTCTCGACCCGACATAATGATGGTGGGGTCTGAGAGACTGGGAGCCGGGTCGCGCGATGGGTAAGAGCATCACGCGGCCTGAGAGCGTGAATGTAAGAGAAACTCGACCCTAGGGTCGCAGTGACTAGATGAACCTCCATCACCAAAAGGCAAAGGATTTATATAACCACCGTCTTCCCTGCCTAGCAGAAGACGGAGGGAGAATACCTGTAAACAAACTCTAGCAATCTTACCTGGGAAGACTTGTCTTGATGTATGGGACTCCAAGGGAGGAGACGCAGAGAAAGGCGGAGCACATGCACACTGCTTTCACACTGCCAAACATACCATAAAAATCAAGACAAAAGACTTCCCTGTCCCAGAGGAACTGGAGAGGTCAGACAACAGCTTGAGCCGCTACCACAGAGCCAAGAACAAAGGTGTTCAAGGACTTGTGCGTAAACTCCCTCAAGTAAAAGGCCGTAAAGGCAGTCTGGCGTTTTCAAACGCCAGCCTTCAGCACTTGGCCCACTGAAAGATTTCTCTTGAAAGCAAGTGTGGGGGCAATACCCCTAATCTCGTGAGCTTTAACCCTCGCTGGTGCTTGGACTCTTGAGGAAGTCTCATACGCTTTGCGGATGGTTTCACGGATCCAGGAGGATATTGTGTTCCTCGACACCTCCCTCTTGGCTCTGCTGGTGCTAACAAAGAGTCGTCGACATTCAGGTCTGAGATGCCGAGTTCGCTTAAGATAGCGCCGAAGACACCTGACGGGACAGAGAAGCCTCTCACCTGAACCGCCACTCACCGCATCCGGTAAGGAAGGAATAGTGAAGGCCTCGAACCAGGGATCGTGGATTGCTGGGTTCTCTGAGTCTTGGCCATGAACTCTGGAACAAAACTCAAGGAGATCTCCTTCCAACCCTCTGCGTGAGTGACATTACAAGAGAGGCCATGTAACTCCCCGACTCTCTTCGCCGATGCTAAGGCTAGCAGAAAAACAGTCATAAGGGTCAAGTGCCTGTCTGAGGCACGGCTCAAGGGTTCGTACGGAGCACGAGTAAGGGACCCTAGAACTAGAGTGACATCCCACTGGGTAACTCGAAGTTCCCTCGGGGGACACGACTGTTCGAAGCTCTTAATGAGCATAGAAATCTCGAGGGCGTTGGAGATATCTATGCCCTTCAAACAGAATACCATTGCAAGGGCAGACCTGTACCCTTTAATGGCAGAAACCGAAAGGAGCTTATCTCTGCGAAGAAAGACTGGGAAGTCTGCGATCTGAGCCAGAGAGGCTCCGACAGGAGAGATACCACTTCCACTACACCAATCACAGAAGATCGACCACTTTCCCTGGTAGACTGAGGCGGAGGATCTTCTAAGGTACCCTAACATCTCTCTCGCAGCGAGTCGCAAAAAGCCTCGCGTTCTGAAGAGATGCTGGAGAGTCTTCACGCGTGAAGTCTGAGCGACTGCACCGCCTGGTGGTACCTGCTCGACAAGGGTTACCGAAGGAGATTGGGCCAGTGTGGTAGCTCTCTCGGTGCCTCGACTAGGAGCGACAACATATCAGGAAACCACTCCATGTGTGGCCATAGCAGAGCAATGAGAGTCATCCTGAGTCCTGGGGTTACTAGGACCCGGTGTAGTGGTTTGCGGACTGTGGCCAGAGGTAGCACCCGAACTGCCTAGTGTCCGAATGCCGACCACACCCCAACGTTCACTACACAAAAAATATAGAACAGTGGAATACCCAAAAATCTAGGTAACAGGTCAAGAGAACAGAGCACTGGGCACCAACCCTTGATTTATACTGTGCAAGGAGACCCAGCTAGAACCTGACTTCCCCCTTTGCTTCTCTTGCCTTTAGCTTGCTAATTATAAGTAAGAATATAAGAACATTAGGTGAAAGGGAATATTATGATTTTTTTTAAATCTGACACCAGGACACAGTGTGGAAGGAAAAAATTATGATAAATGACTTATTAAAAAGATTAAAAAACAGTGGCTGAAAAAGGGACACAGTGATGTAAGGAACTGGAATGAATTTCAGTCTTCATAAAAACAAAAAATATTTTCTGGGCTCTGACCTGTGCCGCCCAGTGAAATGCTCCTTTTACATCATTTCTAAGGTAATAACTGCTATGAATTTACCAGAGAAAAAAATTGTATAGGAATGCTAGGTTGAACCCAGCTCGCTCACCTAATAAGGTGTCGGTATAATATACTGGGGCTTGATAAATCACAACCAGAGGACTCGCACCATTTAGATATCTCCTGTCAACATCCCCGAACAGCGAGGTGCCGTTCAACATCCTAACTCCAATCGCTACTACGAACGATCCCACCCACGCTAGTGATGTCACTCCTTTTCATAGCACCTGCTTTGACGCTGTTATTCTTTTCTCGGTGTGTGATTTCCTTTGGTTTACCCAGGATTTATCCCAGGATGTCGGAGTCTACTGTTACTCCACCTAAGTTAAGTACCAGATCTATGAGTTTTGAGATTTTGGAGGTAGTCTTGCCCTTGGTTATTAATTTATCTTAGTTTTTATATTACGCGACCCCGCATCGGGTCCGCCATGCTGGCTGGCTACCTCCTCTCTCTCTCTCTCTCTCATTCTTGACGCTTTGCAATCAGTCTTCTATACTGATTGTTTCTCGTCCTGAACTTTCTGGGTATCCACGGTTCACACCCCTTGTTATATTATGTTATGGTAATTTTCTGTTATTACGATAACAGTTATTTTATGATATTACGATATCTTTGTTCACTTAGGTTGGCATGCCTGGTCGCCTTCGGGCGTTACTAGTTTTACTTCGTTTTACGTTTTTTCTCGTTCGTAGTAGCGATCATATTAGCGTATACATTATTTTTCTAGTATTATCTAGTTCGTCGGGACTTTCGCGAGGCAGTACTTAATTTATGTTTTTTGTCGGCACCTCACCGACACCTTGTTATGTTGGCAGCCCTGCCTAGCTCGGTCTCCCCCGCGCTGTTAGGCTTGGTCTTCCCCTGCCTCTCCGTTCGTCCCTTCGTGCTATCTTACGTTTATTATTATCATTGTCCAGCTTGCCTCCCTTTTTCATTTATTACCATATCAGTTATATTATTTTTTCTGGGCTCGAACCTGTGCCGCCCAGTGAATAAGCTCCATTTAGCACTTATTCTTAGGTAATTTACTGCTAAATATACCAGAGAAAAAATGTAAAGGAGTGCTAGGTTGACTAGCTCGCTCACCTATTGGTGTCGGTATAAAATTGGGCGTATATTCCAGAGGTCCCGCACTATTTAGATTAATCCACGACAGAAAACCCCAATAGAGGAGAGCCGTTCAACCTCACTCGGTACTACTAACAATGCATCCGCTCAGAACACAACTCCTTTTAGCACGACGAGTAAAGTAACCCGCATTTTTGTTGTGCTCTCGATTTTGGTTATTTTCCATTGAATTATGGCTTCTCCGTCGGTTTCCCAGGAGACACCGTCTAAGTTAAGTACCAAGCTGGGTTTTACTGTGTTTTGAGCAACCTAGATCGTTTAATATTTATATTATAGGAGTTTATTCTCTTCGTTCATACCGATCTTGCTTGATTTCACTACAGTTGGTACTCCTGTTTTTGAGAGTTTTTAAGTTTCACTTGCGGTGTTACTATGTGTATTATTTTTATTATCAAATATTATTTGTTATTGTGAATATTCATTATATAGTGTTTAGAATCCTCGTGGTTCAATTTTTGGGCCGATATCATTTACGTATCGTTATGGCTGCCGACCTTCGTGCTAGGCGGCAATGTTATTTTTAGCCATCAGGTGTGTCTTTTGTGATTTAATAATTATGTTGCATGCCTTGCCCAAAAATTTTCTATGTGTTTATTCATATAATTTAACGCTATTATTATTATTATAATGAATATTTGTGCCATTACTCCGTTTGATCTGTCTGGTTGGGGATCGTCAGTTGGTAGCCCTGCTGCCTCGTATCACGTGATCCTCCCCCACGCTCCCCCTCTAGCTAGGTGGGCGGCTAGGCTTCTCCCCCCTCCACTAAGGGACCGTTGCCTTCCCTCCTTTTAGAGGGGGTAGTTCAGTGTTTATGGACTTTGTCCTCCGGGTGGCCCGGCGGGTTCGTCTCTGTCTAGTCTGGTTGGCCACCGGTCAACAGAGTTGGATCCCGGTGCACCCTATTTTATATTCACTTTTCATTCTGGCTTATGTTATACGAAACCCTCCGGGTTCGATTGGCGGTTCTTAGCTACAGTTCCGCCCCCCCCTATTATTTTATAACATTTCCTATGATGATTATATATGACAGATCACTACCCCGGAGTCCCTAAATGAATTGGTATTGGATATACTTTTATTTCCCGGCCCGGGGTCTACCCCGCCCCGGGAAATCAGACACCATGTGTCTTAATTCCTTGTTATTGCATCCTTTTTTATGCTCCCGGCTTGACCGGAATGGATTGCTATACTTTAGTTTCAAGTTAGACTTATGTTTAGGTCCGGGTCCTCCGGTCCCGCCCCTATGTAAGAATATTACAGTTAAGCTCTAACCTTGCGTTAGACCTATGTTAGGCCCGGGTCCTCCGGACCTGCCCCTACCTAAGAATATTACAGTTAAGCTCTATTCTTGTGTTAGACCTATGTTAGGCCCGGGTCCTCCGGACCCGCCCCTACTTAAAGAATAGTACAGTTAAGCTCTAATCTTGTGTTAGACCTATGTTAGGCCCGGGTCCTCCGGACCCGCCCCTACTTAAGAGAATTACAGTTTCTCATATACTATTCTTTTTATAGATGGTGCATTGTCTGACGCCGGCCTGTGCAGCTGTTCTGCACCAGCCTTGTGGCCACTCCGTCTGCCGATCTCACGCCCCTTGTGGGGTTCAACTGGAAGACGTTGTGGTATGGCACCCGGATAACTGTGTGATTTGCTTCGACCTCATCACTACCCTTGGATCTGACTCGGTGAGTCCCGTTGGCTATATTGCCTTCTTATTTAATTTACTATTAGTAAGATATCAATGGTCTTGAAGGACCATTGGGAGTCTCCCTTTTATAATTCCCACTATTATTTCAGGCATCCCCGGAGCAAAAGTCTGCGGCTCGGGCCACACTGAAGGTGTGGGTTGGTGGGTTTGCCCGGAATGTGAAATCTAAGCGGCCGTACGTCCTATCTGAGGACTACTGCACCATGGTTTACCCCAACGCCAAGTCTTCAGCTGCTGTGGCTAGGCATGTGGCAGCTCCCATCATTGCCCACATTGATGCCACTATAACGGGTCTCATCGACCCAGAGCAAGATCCATCGGACGCCCCCGGAGGTCTGGAGGACAATGTTGCCTCCATGAACCTGGACGTCGAACCAATATTACTAGACGAGCCGGATACAGGTAGGGTGGTAAGTGAGGCAGGTGTGTCCGGCGCTGAGATTCCTATCCTCAGCCCCGCTCTTTCTTCTTCTTCTGATCGCTCTACTTTTCTTGGATTTTCTGGGGACCGTGATTCGTCTCAACGATCATACCCGGTTCCCCCTAAGGATAAGTCTACTTCAAGGACCTTACCCAAAGCTCGCAAGCCTCACAAGACTTCTCATGGCTCTAAACATTGTACGAACCCGTCTTCAAAGACCTCTGGTTCCTCCTCTAAGTCTCACGACCCGGGAGTTCCTTCCGCTCCTCCTGCTGCTAGCCCGGGCCTTTCCGAATCAGCCATGCTTCGCATCGTGTCGGAGATGCAGGCAAAGTTGGTTTCGGAGATGCAGTCGAGGATGGACACGATGTTCTCTAACTTCGGTCAGAGAATTGGGGCTTTAGAGCAAGGAGCTCCGGAGAGAGTCCAAAGCTCTCTCATCCCGGATGCCTCTAAGCTCCCGCCGTTTGCCAAGAACAACCCCTGGCGTATGGCTCTTCATTCCCCGTTCTCAGACGGAATGTTGACTCTGGAGGGCCTTGGCACTCGTCCTCTAGAGGACTTTGAATTCTTTCCTCCTGGTCTGGCATTTCCATTTCATGGTTATGCCAGGCTTACCGAGGAAGCTTTAGTTCGATTAGACAAGGTCCCCAAAGAGACGGTCATCTTCCCGAAGGAGCAAGCCCAATCTGTTTGGGCCAGATTTTTGAACGACATCGGCTGCACTAACACCATGCTGACGCCTTATAAAAGCTCCTTTACGATGTTCTTAATGGACAAGAACACCTTGACTCCATGCGTCAATAAGGTGGCAGAGCTTGCCTTTCAATATGCTCTGGAGGAGAAGCCCTTGCCTCCCATCCGAGAGGTGGATCCAATCTCCCTCCTTCTTCCCTCAGGTATTGAGTGTTGGGACAACGTCCATACCACCTTTACCTCCGGCAAGCTTGCAGCAGACTGTGCCTCAGTCTTGTTTAGTGAGAAGCTTCCCCGTCTCCCGGAATCCCTCATTAAACAGGAATATGATTCCCGCCTACGTGTGGGCCGTACTCTAAACCTGGCCACATCCACGGAGTCGATAGCCTTGACTTACGATACGGAGAGTATTTTTAAGTCTCTCAACAAGGCTACGTTACAGTCTTTATATTATGACTTGTATGACTTCGCTACTGCTAAACGCAGATGTCGCAAGCATGTCCTAGCTGAGGCGACGATTAGGCATGAACCTAATAAACTCATCCGGTCCTCCTGTTGGGGTTCAAATCTCTTCCCCGAGGATCTCGTAGAGGAAGTCTTGGCGGAGGCCACTAGGGTTAATCAGAGCCTTAAAGCACGTTGGGGTTTGACCCCTAAACGCAAGTATGACCCCGCAAATTATCAAGCCCGGGGTAGGAAGAAGCTTAGACCATATACCTCCACCCAGTTCAGGCAACAGCAGAGTGCTTCATCCAACTTCCGGCTGCCTCTTCCTCCATCTTCTGTTGTCCCGGCACAGCCTTCCACCTCTCAGGCTCCTTCGGATGACTATGTCACCGTTCTGCTACCTAAGAGCCAGCTTTCTGGTGCCTCCGCCACTTCCCCTGCCTTTAACCAGTCTTACGAGGCTCATAGCTCTTCCCAGAGTTATGGTAGAGGTAGAGGCTACCACCGTGGCTCTAACCAGAACAAAGGCAGGGGAAGAGCCTTTCGCAGAGGAAAGAACTTCCGAGGCGGACGTGGAGGCAACTCCTCAAATCAATACTGAGGTGCAGCAGGTAGGGGGGAGGCTCTATGCCTTCCGCAACAAATGGAGGTTCAGTCCCTGGGCGTTCAGTATCATCTCCAAGGGACTGGGGTGGAGTTGGATTCAAGGACCTCCTCCTCCGAACAAATTTCGTCAACATTCCACTCCGGACCTGGTCGAATTTGTCCAGGATCTTTTACAAAAGAACGCCATACAAGAAACGAAACATCTGAAGTTTCAAGGTCGGCTGTTCAGTGTCCCGAAGAAGGATTCAGACAAGAGAAGAGTGATTCTAGATCTATCCCTTCTCAACTTGTCCATTCAATGCAACAAGTTTCGAATGCTTACCGTCTCGCAGGTGCGGACCTTACTTCCCCGTGGGGCCGTCACCACCTCTATCGATCTTACAGACGCCTACTATCACGTCCCGATAGCGAGACACTTCCGTCCGTACCTAGGCTTTCGCTTAGGGGACAAAAGTTACTCCTTCAAGGTGATGCCTTTCGGGCTCAACATCGCCCCAAGGATCTTCACAAAGCTAGCAGAAGTCGCTGTTCAGGAACTCAGGAATCAAGGGATTCAAGTAGTAGCCTATCTGGACGACTGGCTCATTTGG
The DNA here is from genome assembly GCF_036898095.1 of Palaemon carinicauda. Classification (NCBI taxonomy): domain Eukaryota; kingdom Metazoa; phylum Arthropoda; class Malacostraca; order Decapoda; family Palaemonidae; genus Palaemon; species Palaemon carinicauda. The sequence continues at coordinate 49,892,567 of NC_090743.1, forward strand.
TCAGACACCTCCCAAAATTGCCTAAAAGCCACTCACAAAGTCATCCATTACCTTCAATCTCTAAGCTTCCAGATCAACTTCAAGAAGTCCCGTCTTCTTCCAAAATCGAAGTTCCAATGGCTCGGCCTGCAATGGGATCTTATATCTCATACTCTGTGTCTTCCCAGACCCAAGAGGTTAGAGATTGCAAGGAACACCAAACGCTTTCTCAAAGACAAAGTAAGTTCCAGACGACTCCAAGAGAGGATTCTGGGGTCCCTTCAGTTTGCCTCAGTGACGGATCTTCTTCTGAAGGCAAAATTGAAAGATATCAATCGTGTCTGGCGTTCGAGGGCGAACCGGAAGCTCCGGGACAGGAAAGTCCGCCTTCCTCCCATTCTACGGGAAAGACTTCTTCCTTGGACAAGAGCAAACAGTCTGTCAAAGTCAGTTCCCCTTCGATTTCCGCCTCCGGAATTAATCATTCACACAGACGCATCCTTATCAGGTTGGGGCGGCTATTCTCAGCTCAAGAAAGTTCAAGGTCTTTGGACTCCCTTGTTCCGCCATTTTCACATCAATGTGCTAGAGGCCATGGCAGTTCTTCTAACCCTGAAACGTCTCGCTCTTCCCAAGAAACAACACCTTCGTCTGGTCCTCGACAGCGAAGTGGTGGTCCGCTGCCTCAACAGAGGCGGGTCAAAGTCAGGGCCTCTGAACCATGTTCTAGTAGCCATATTCTCCCTAGCAGCCTCGAACCGTTGGCATCTTTCAGCTGTCCACCTGGCGGGAGTCCGGAATGTAGTGGCAGACGCCCTGTCCCGGACCTCCCCTCTAGAATCGGAATGGTCACTCGATCTAAAGTCATTTCGGTGGATTCTCTCTCAGGTTCCCGGTCTCCAAGTGGACCTCTTCGCCACGGAATCCAACCACAAATTGAGAGTATATGTGGCTCCCAATCTAGACCCTCAGGCTTACGCCACAGGCGCCATGTCACAGAATTGGGACAACTGGGAAGAGATTTATCTCTTTCCCCCGGTGAATCTTTTGCTGAAAGTTCTAGACAAACTGAGATCCTTCAAGGGACAAGTAGCCTTGGTCGCACCCAACTGGCCCAAGAGCAACTGGTATCCTCTCCTGCGGGAGTTGAGACTATACCCTCACCCGATACCCAATCCGGTTCTGTCTCAGATAGTACAAACACGCGTTGTGTACGCTTTCTCAAACATTCAGAGCGCCCTAACTTTATGGACTTTATGAAGTTTGCGGCTATGCATGGTGCCAATATTGATCCTCAAAACACCTTGTTCCTAGAATCGGATAAACGGGATTCCACCATCCGCCAGTATGACTCTGCAGTTAAAAAGTTGGCAAAATTTTTAATAGACTCAGACGTGAACTGTATGAACTTGAACCTTACAGTCACTTTCTTTAGATCTTTATTAGAATCAGGTCTGGCAGCCAATACTATCACCACTATTAAATCGGCTCTGAAAAAGATCTTCCTAGTGGGTTTTAACATAGACTTAACCGACTCTTTGTTAGCTTCAATTCCGAAAGCTTGTGCCAGACTGAAACCGGTTACTCGTCCTACCCCGGTGACCTGGTTCCTTAATGACGTACTCAAATTGGCTTCTGATACCATTAACAGTTCTTGTGATTACATGCCCCTTCTCAGGAAAACACTTTTCCTGGTGAGCTTGGCTTCCGGGGCAAGAATTTCTGAATTGGCAGCCTTGTCGAGAGACCCGGGTCATATTGACTTTCTGCCTTCAGGAGAGGTCCTTCTTTCTCCTAACAAATTCTTTTTGGCTAAGAATGAAGACCCTCAAAACAGATGGACCTCCTGGAAAATTGTTCCCCTCACGCAAGATCCGTCTCTGTGCCCTGTCACTACTCTTAGGTCTTATTTATCCCGGACCTCCTCTAACTCCTCGGGGCCTCTATTCGTTAGAGAACAAGGCGGTACCATTACTATTAAAGGGATCAGGCAACAAATTTTGTATTTTATTAAACAAGCTAACCCTGACTCTTTTCCTCTTGCACATGATATCAGGGCGGTTGCTACCTCGGTGAACTTCTTTCACCACATGAATTTTACAGACCTTTCCAGGTATACAGGGTGGAAATCACCGTCAGTGTTCAAGAAACACTACCTTAAACATTTGGAAGCCCTAAAATTTTCTACAGTAGCCGCAGGGAGCGTAGTTACTCCCAAGTAACTCACAGGTTAATGCCTTGACTCTTTATCTCTCCCTCTTACCTGCCTCATTTATACCCTATTGTATTCGTTGGTCTCGCACCTGTATACTGTTATTATATTTGTAAATTTTATGCTCCTGAGTATCTGTATATATTATCACTCACGGCATTATTATACCTACCTTATTGGATTTATGTTCATATTTAAGATACCCTATAATTGTTTTTTGGTACTCATCTCTGATTAAATGCATCCTGTATTTCCCTTACGCTTATGTTTTTTCCTTTATTTTGCAAGTTTGGTGACATTTTTCTCTTGTATAGATTCACTGGGCGGCACAGGTTCGAGCCCAGAAAGGGGATTTTGACGTAGGAAAAATCTATTTCTGGGCGAGGGACCTGTGCCGCCCAGTGAACCCTCCCAGCTCCTCTCCCTTGGAGTCCCCAAACTTTGGGTGCTAAGGAGTTGGGTTCTGAGCGGATGCATTGTTAGTAGTACCGAGTGAGGTTGAACGGCTCTCCTCTATTGGGGTTTTCTGTCGTGGATTAATCTAAATAGTGCGGGACCTCTGGAATATACGCCCAATTTTATACCGACACCAATAGGTGAGCGAGCTAGTCAACCTAGCACTCCTTTACATTTTTTCTCTGGTATATTTAGCAGTAAATTACCTAAGAATAAGTGCTAAATGGAGCTTATTCACTGGGCGGCACAGGTCCCTCGCCCAGAAATAGATTTTTCCTACGTCAAAATCCCCTTATTATTCATTATCTTAGTCTTTCCATGTGATCTTTTATCGTGGGTCTCAGTTCAGGTTGGTACACCTGTTCTTCTGCCCCACTCGTTAGCCTCCTCCCCCCTTCCGCCCCGACACCCCCACTTCAGGGATGCCATCACTCGCTCTCATATTGAGGCTCGGAGTCAGCTTTTATGTTTCATATCTTCTCTGGAGATATCGCCTTGCTCCGTCCCAGGCGGACCCTGATCGTGTGTGAGGCTTATTATACATTATTGTTCAGTATTCCCCTACCCTTCCGTAGCTGTTTCTCCCCGCCGTCTCGATTGGCCATCGGTAGGCGGGTGGGATTTTATGTTGTGTATATTCATATTTATACACATTTTTTTCCTGCTACTCCCTCCCGGTCCCGCACCTCACGGACCCATTACAGATCCCTCCATTTCCCCCTCCTCATATGGTGTTCCACACTCCACAGACTCCACGTACCATTATTATTCCTTCGAGATCCCTGGACGTAGCCTTCGCCTTATTCCCATGTCGAGTTCGATTAATTCCTTGTGCCATCGACGGGTTTGACCCTCGACTCCCCTGTCCGCCTACTCCGGTAGGTTTTCATGAGCCCTGGGCTCTCTCATTTGTCTCCCCGGAGCCAGCGTGACCTTTTTCCACTAGGATTAATCTCATTATATATTCACACATATCTATATAACCCCCTGTTCTCGACTTCCCCCCCCCCCCCGGTATGATCACGATTACGGACTGACTTATTCTTATCTGTATTGCTCTACAGCTTAAGTTTATTATTTCCGCTACAGCGGTGTATCCTAAGCTCCCATAGCCCCCGGGCTCCTCCAGCTTGCCTACGGGATACTCATGTATCTTTTATTTTACAGGCAGTACGCTGTTCGATGACGGCATGCTCGGCGGTCCTTAGCCAACCTTGCGGCCACGACGTGTGTCGCTCACATGCCCATTGTGCTGTCCTGGTGGATGATCTCACTGTTTGGCATCCGGACAATTGTGTAGTATGCTATAAGCTGGCCTCCACCTTAACCTCTGAATCGGTAAGTGGAATTATTCTTAGCCGTTTTTTACAGACTTGGTAAGTGGAGTTACAATTAATTACAATCAATTTTCTGGGTCGACCTGTGACGCCCGGTGAAAAGGGTCCTTCTTATCTCTTTTCTGATATAAATACTTCCAAATATACCAGAGAAAGTTAAAGCATGGAATGCAGAGGTTACTACCCTCGCGGGAGCACCCTAAGGGCGTCGTGTATAAAGAAAGGGCGTGTGAAAACCACTATTCACAGGTCATCTTCCATTTAGATCAATCCTTCATCAAAAGGGGGAGCCGCCCTAACGGCACCAACCGAACCCACCTGATCCACTCAGCGACGCCTGCCTCGAGCACCATCTACTCATCCTTCTGTTGGACTTGTATTAACGATGATTGCTTTGTTTTGTGTCTCGCTTTTTAGCTGTTTTTGTGGATTTCTTCATCATGGCTGAAGCTCTCCTTACTCCTGCACCAATGTTAAGTACCACAGATTGTTTAGACAGTTTTTTCTAGTACCGGGCAAGTAGTGTTAAGTAATAGGAAGTGCTTTTTAATACGTTCGGCCTTGTGCCTTCCGTGGTCCACGCGGCCATTTTTATTGTGTTCACTCAGTGTGTTTTCTATTTGCTTTTCGTTGCCCTTTTGGTACTGTTATCGGTTAGGTTAATTAATCTTAAGTAATTTTATTTTAATCTTATTTTAAGATTGTAGGCTCCATGCCTCTGTTTGAACCTTTATCTTTTGTGTGGTACTTATTAGTCGTTTACAAGTCCGTTTCTGTTAACGAAAAATAGCGTTCAGGGGTTTCATTACAGTTTAGTACCGCCGATTCGGTAGGTCTTTTATTATTATCATTTGATTTATATTATATTTAGAACTGTATTCCCCTGTCGCTATTCTTTGTTAGTCTTTCTTGTTATTTTCGGACAGATGTGCTTTATTTATTGAGGTTCGTGCTTGTTAGATTGACCGTCGTATCCGACGAGTCCGAGAGAATGGGATTCTCGTTTTCTTTCTTATAGACTCGGGAGCCCGTTCTCTCTGTCTCACTTAGGGATGACTATGTTATTCACGTGATTATTTTAAGGTTACGACGATCTTTTTTGGCTTATTGTTGGTGTTCGATCCGTTTCGTGTTGAAGTCGCTTTAGGTATCAGCCTGCCATGCGCGGCCTTATATCACCCCCCCCCCCACCCCCTTAGTTCCACTCTCTCCTCGCTCCGGCATGGGAGTTGGGTCGGAACATTATTCATACTCCGCCGTGAGTTTCAACCTATCTGGGAACGCTTATTACCTATTACCTTTTGCGCCCCTTCAACAGGGAATCCTCCCCTCGTTGGCTTTCCGCAACTTGACTCCGGCTTCGGCCTTCCATTCACACGAATCTGATGTATCTTCTTTTTGTTTTTTACTCTCCGGCGCGTCCTCCCGGAGTGCTATGGAGATTTATTACTACATCCAGTTAACGTATCCCTTCATTGGGTTAAGGATCTATTACCAAACCACCACCACCCCCCCCCCCCTCCCACCCCTCATAGCCGCCGAGCTTCCATCGCCCTCCGGCTTTCCCATTACATAAGCCATAATTGTTAAAAAGTAATTACTCCGGAGCTCCGGCTCCTGTATATGCACTTTATATATTAGAATCTATCAGAGTATATCTTTATTGTTTTTACTTTGTAGTAATTACGACGGAGCTCCGGCTCCTTTAGTTACATGACCTCAATTCGGCACATCATCTATAAGCTTCCTTGTCTTTACTGTTATTTTACTTAGTAAAGCCCGTAGGAAACTTTGTACTTATTGATCCTTTTTATTACAGAAAGTATGCTGTGCTGCCAAGGGCTGTTCCGCAACCTTTGTCGATCCGGTAGGCCATGACGTTTGCCAGTCGCATGCCCACTGTGCGATCTCCTTTGTCCGGGAGGATGGCCAATCACCCTATATGATCTAGTTCCCGGAAGCATGTGCGCTTTGCTATGAGCTTTCATCCATTCTCCTCAAGGATGAGGTAAGTTAGCGATGTTATCTGCATGCTAGTTTTTAAGGCTCCGCTTTATATATTTGGTTGTTTGTGTTTCTATTGCTTTTATATGGCGACGCAGCGTATTCAGGTATTATCCTAATCCTTTCTGTTGTAATGTTTCCCGTCTGCCGTTCTAAGTTACCCCTCCTTTTTCAGGCTGACGAGGATTCACTCCGGACGGCCAAGACCAGCCTACGCTCCTGGGTGTCTGGTTTCGGACGAAATACCCCGACCGGTTGCCCCTACCTCCTTGATACAGACATGGCCTCCAGGTTATTCCCTGGTTCCTCCTCGGCCGCAGTACCTCTGGAACAAGCTGCCCCCATCATTGAGAGTATCAGGGCGGCCCTTCCGGTAGAAGAGGAACACCTGCTCTCAGGAGACATCTCATCCCTGGACATTCACACCGAACCAATGGAGGAGCAGGTGAGTGGTGTGGATATGGCAGAAACCTTTCTTTCCCCTACTCCTTCCTCCTCTTCCTCTTTCCACGGCTTTGACAAACCTCAGGCTTCTCCTTGGGAAGGTTCCGTCTCGGTCCGTCCCAAGGTGAAGCCTATTCGTAAGATTAAACCCAAAAGCAATACTTCAGCTTTGTCACAGTCTATATCCCCGGTCCCAGGACCTTCCTCAGCCCCTGACGATCCAATGCTTTCATGCACCCCTCCTCGTCCTATAAGACAGAAGGGTAAGTCCGCTAAGTCCAAGGCTCCCACTGTAGGTAGCTCCTCGGATTTCCAAGTAACTTTGGAATTCATTCAAGATATGGTGGAGTCGAAGCTGCAAAGACACTTCGGGGTCATCTCAGAGCTAAAGGACATGGTGGCTAGCCTCATAAGAGACAAGTCTCACCCTGATCCGTCCCCAGTTCCTGATGTATCAAAGCTTCCACCCTTCGATAAGAATAACCCTTGGAGGTTCGCGAAGCATGCCCCTTATTTGGATGGTACGCTTACGATTGAAGGGTTGGGGACCCGCCCTCTAGACAATCTGGAGTTCTTCCCTCCGGACCTCCAGTTCCCCTTCAATAGCTTTGTTCGTTTACGTGAGCACGCCTTAGTACGGATGGACAAGGTCCCAAAGGAGACGATAATATTCCCGAAAGAGCAAGCCCAAGCTGTCTGGGCCCGTACTCTGGCGGAATGGGGTTGTACTAATTCTAAGTTAACCCCCCACAAAGAAGCGTATACAATCTTTATCACTCCTCCGTCCATCCCGTCTCCGCTTACTGACAAGATCGCGGAATTGACTATTCAGTCAGTTAAGGACGGCATCCCCATGCCGACCCTTAAGGAAACGGATCCCACCTCTCTCCTCGTTCCTGGCACCTCGGCGCTCTGGAACGAAGCTTCTTCTACGTTTACGGTGGGTAAATTAGACCCTGACTGCGCTTCCTCTCTCTTCTCGGAAAGACTCCCTAAGATCCCGGACCACTTATTGAAAATAGAGTTCGAGACGAGAAGCCGGCTGGCGAGAACTCTCACCTCAGTAATTTCATCAGAGCTGATAGCTTCCTTATACAGCGACGAGCCACTCTTTCGAGTGCAGGCAAAGAACCTCCTGCATTCGTTCCAGTCGGACCTACATGACTTCTGGACTGCGAGAACTAATTGTCGGAAGCATGTTCTCGCAGAAGCCTCTATTCGGCATGAACCCAACAGACTCATCGCCTCCTCCTGTTGGGGTAAAACCCTGTTCCCCCAGGAAGAATTCGATAAGGTTCTCCAGGACGCAGCAAGGGCTAATCAGAACCTTCAGGTTAGATGGGGCCTCTCAAATAAGTGTAAATTTGAGAACATGCCTCGTCAACCCTTCCCAAAGAAAAAACAAAGGTCCTATGTTCCTTACAAGACGAGTAGAGGCCAACTCCATCATTCCGCAGGCCCTCACTCCTCAACTGCCTCTACGGCTAAAGCTGCCCCTCCTCAACAGATTGTCTTCCTCCCGGCTCCTCAAGGTACCCAACCAACTTCGGCAACATCTTGGATGACCTCCCCTGCCTTCAATCAGGCGTACGAGACCTCGGGTTCCTTTCGAGGATACCCTAGAGGCGGCACCAGGGGTAGAGGTCAGTTCCGCCAGCGAGGCGGACCTAGAGTCAGAGGTTCCCAAGGAGGACGTGGGGCTAAGTTCAATCCAACGCAATGAAGCGAATCCGGTAGGGGGGAGATTGTACCAGTTTTGGGACCAGTGGACCTTCAGTCCTTGGGCCCACAGTATAGTCTCAAAAGGCCTGGGCTGGAAATGGGCACTGGGTTCTCCACCTCCGATAGTGTCCTTCTTCCAGAAGCCCACTCCCATCCTAGAGGAGTATACCAAGGACCTCTTGAAGAAAAAGGCAATAAAGAGGGTACGGTCACTGAAATTTCAAGGCCGTCTGTTCACGGTTCCCAAAAAGAATTCATCGGCGTTGAGAGTGGTCCTGGACCTGTCCAAACTGAATTCTTACATGCTTTGCGACAGGTTCCGCATGCTGACTATCTCTCAGGTACGGACCTTACTTCCCCGTGGGGCCGTCACCACCTCTATCGATTTTACAGACGCCTATTATCACGTCCCAGTAGCAAGAAACTTGTCTCCTTACCTCGGCTTCTGCCTAGGCAAGAAATCTTATGCGTTCAAAGTGATGCCGTTCGGCCTCAGCATTGTTCCCAGGATATTTACAAAGCTAGGGGAGACGGTGCTAGAACAGCTCAGGAGCCAAGGGATCATGGTGATCGCTTATCTGGACGACTGGCTCATCTGGGCATGGACGATTCAAGACTGCCACAGGGCTACAACCAAAGTGGTTCAGTTTCTGCACAAGGTAGGATTCCAAGTCAACTTACAGAAATTTCGCCTACAACCAGCAAGCAAATTCGAATGGCTAGGCATCAGATGGGACCTCAAAAGTCACAAACTATCTCTTCCTCCCAAAAAGGTCAAGGAGATAGCTTTGAAGACAAGACACTTCATCAAGAACAAACATATTTCACGAAGAGCCTTAGAAAGAGTCCTAGGCTTACTCCAATTCACTTCAGTGACAGACCTCTTATTGAAGGCCAAACTCAAAGACATCAACCGAGTTTGGAGAAAGAGAGCTACAACCCGATTACGAGACAAGATATCGCAGATCCCCTCAGTCTTAGTTCGTCGACTCCAACCATGGTAAAAACTGGAGAACCTCTCCAAATCGGTTCCTCTGCAATTCCCTCCTCCACGAGTGACGATTCACACAGACGCGTCTCTCAGTGGTTGGGGGGGGGGGGGCTATTACCAACAGCAGATGTTTCAGGGCTCTTGGTCCCCTGCAATGAAACAGTTCCACATCAACGTGTTGGAGGCCATGGTAGTATTACTTTTCCTCTTAGATCATGCTGGTAATCCAAGAAGGCTTAGACTTTCTGACCTCCAAGACTTGATCAATCAGCTTCCTGCCCCTTTTATTTTAATGGGTGATTTTAATGCAAAGCATACTTTATGGGGTGGAAATGTGTGCGATAGATGGGGTAATCTTGTTGAAGAATTAATCGACAACAATGATGTAATACTAATGAATGATGGTTCTCCAACTAGGTATGATGTATTCCACAACTCTACATCAGCCATTGATTTGTCAATCTGTTCCTCATCCATTCGATTGGACTACCTTTGGTCAGTAAATGAACACCTACATGGCAGTGACCATTGGCCAATAATGTTAAATTATGTCCATAATCTTCCTTCTCAGTGTCCACCAAAATGGAAGATAGATGAGGCAGACTGGGCAGCTTATGAAAACTGTTCATACACTGATAAAGAATATGATGAATTTACATCTCCAGTGCATGCCTATCAACATCTTGAAAATATTATTGATGATAATGCTAGCAAGTTTATACCTAAAACATGCGGTTTACCTCATCGCTCTGTAGTTTCTTGGTGGAGTAAAGAATGTGCCAACGCAAGAAAAGTGACCCGAACTTGCTTCAGAAGATACTTGAGGACAAACTATTTAGCAGATAGAATAGCATATCTCAGAGCCTGTGCCAAACAAAAAAGAATTTTTAAAAAAGCAAAGAGAGCATCTTGGAAGAAATATATATCTAATATTAATACCAAAACTCCTTCAAAGGAAATATGGGACAAGATTAGAAAACTTCAAGGTAAATTCGTCCCTAAGCCTCTACCAATATTAAGGGAAAATAATAGATATATATCTGACCCCAAAGATGTAGCAGAGGTTCTTGCTAAGCACTTTGCTCATGTATCAAGTGCTGACAACTATTCCCCAGCATTTCAACAAATTAGAGCATCAACATCTGTTGTTCCTCCTGCTTCTTCAAATACTGAAGCTTTTAACCTGCCTTTTAGTATGGAGGAGATGCAAAATGCTATCTCCAGCTCTTCTTTAACTGCCCCAGGTGAGGATGGCATCCGGTATGAAATGATATCACATCTTCCAGTGGATACCAAGGAATTTTTATTAGAAACCTTTAATGGTCTATGGGCTTCCCATACATCTCCTGATTCCTGGCATACTTCAATTGTAATTCCAGGCCACAAGTCTGGTAAAGACCCAGAACTGCCATCTAGTTATACGCCCATATCCTTGACCAGTTGCATATGCAAATTATTTGAGAGAATGATCAACAACAGACTTGTGTAGTATCTAGAATCAAAAAATCTTTTATCTAACAGACAGTTTGGTTTTAGGAAGAACCGAAGTACTCTAGACCCTTTGCTGATGTTATCAAGGGAAATTTTAAATGTGTTTTCTAACCAAAACCAGGTGGTGGGTGTCTTTTTTGACCTCGAAAAGGCATATGACACCACCTGGAGGGGTGGTATTTTAAAGAAATTGGCCTCGTGGGGTATAGGAGGACATATGTTCTCTTTTATTGAAGAATTTTTATCAAACCGCTCAATTAAAGTGAGAGTAGGGTCAGAACTATCTTCATCCTACATGCAAGAAGAAGGTGTCCCCCAAGGCAGCGTATTGAGTGTGACCTTGTTTGCTGTTGCTATTAATAGTCTCATTAGTCACATACCTCCTGGCATACAAGGATCACTATTTGTCGATGACTTTGCAATTTATTGTAGTGGATCATCTGCACTACAAGCATGCCAAAATCTTCAAATTGCAATAAATGCTGCTTCCGCATGGGCAAATTCTCGTGGATTCATGTTTTCTCCTCAGAAGACCAAAGCCATTCGCTTTACTCATACTCGTAAAAGGGAAGAGATCCCCACCCTTTTCTTAAATGATTGTATTTTGCCATATGAGGATAGTGTCAAGTTTCTTGGAGTCATTTTTGACAAGAAAATGACATTTGGTCCCCATATAAATGACCTATCTATCAGGGTTAAGAAGTCACTGAACATTCTGAAAGTGATATCGCATTTTGATTGGGGTGCTGATAGAACAACTTTGCTTAGAATTTATACATCTTTGTGTCTGAGCAAGTTAGACTATGCATGCCAAATATATGGGTCAGCTACAAAGACTTTACTTGGAAAACTTGATATTGTTCACAATGCTGGGCTTCGCATCTGCACAGGTGCTTACAGAACATCTCCCATTGACAGTCTCTATGTTGATTCTGGCATACCTCCCCTTTCCATTCGCAGAGAGGAGTTGAGTTTGAGGTTTTTAGCTAGGTCCCTTGCTGTGAGAAACAATCCTAACTGTAAATATGTTAGGGCGCCTTTAGATCGGGCTCCTAACAGATCTAGAGTGCCTAAGCCTTTGGAAGTACAGCTGAAAAATGATGCTAGAGAAGTAGGCTTGCTAACATCACAGATAGCCGAGGTAGGATATCCCAAGTCTCCTCCTTGGTGTAATCCACCTGTTAAAGTATGTTTTACGGCAGGAGGGAAAAATACCTTACCTAGTAGGGTAATGAAAAGTGAGTTTTTAAATCATGCTGCTCAACATCATGGGAAACATGTTTTTACAGATGGCTCCAAATCGGCTGCAGGAGTTGGAAGTGCAGCTGTGGTGGGGGATATTGTTATTAGAAGGAAACTCCCATCCTCTTGTTCAATTTTTACTGCTGAGCTGTACGCAATAATTCTCGCAGTCCAACATATTTTTAAAAATGGCAACCAAAATAGTTTTTATACAATTTTTACGGATTCCAATAGTGTTTTACTCTCATTAAAACAAATTATGCCAGGCCATCATCTAGTACAAGAGGTGCAGGACTGGTTAGTACTTCTGCAGTCTAGGAAGAGTATCAGTGTTCACTTCTGTTGGGTCCCTGCTCAAGTTGGGGTGGATGGGAATGAACAAGTAGATAAGGCAGCAAAGGAAGCTTCAGGGCTAAGTAATCCATCCCCTTTGAGTATTCCTTACAAAGATCTTAAAAGTGAGATTCATCTTTACTGTAAAAATAAGTGGCAAGCTCGATGGTCTGAACTGACCACCAATACAAAATTGAAACAAATCCACCCATTGGTGGATAAATGGTCATCTTGTAATTCTACAAGTAGAAAGGATACCATTATTATAACTAGGCTGCGTATTGGCCATACACATGCAACGCACAATTATTTAATGAAGAGTGGGGAAGGGAAACAGGCCCCTCTTTGTAATACCTGTCAAGTGACAATGGATGTTAAACATATTTTAGTCGATTGTCCTGTTTTTAATCTTCAGAGGAGGACACATTTACTCCAGGACAAACCTTTAAGAGATATACTGGGGGAAAACTGTAATACCCTGAACTTGAGAAAATTTATACAAAGTATTGGGTTATATTACGAGCTATAATTGATTTTATTAATTTATTTATTTATTTTACCCTTTTAATCCCTATTTATTTCACATCTAGATTTTATTGTATGAAAGTGTTACGATTTGTATTAAAGGTTAAAATGATACTAAATGGTGTGAGTGTACAGATATGATTGAATGATTTTCGTTATATAGCGCTGAATGGCCTTTGATGCCCCAGTGCTTGGCTTAATGCCTAAATCCTATATTCAATTCAATTCTTGCAGTCAAGGAAAGTCATGGAGTTGTACGCTATCACCCGACGCTCCCCTGGATGCTCCAAGGACTCCTGGCACAGACAAGCACCAGCACCCTCACCCGAAGCGTCAACAAACAACTCCAAGGGTTTAGCATCAGCGGAGTAGTCAGAGTATGACAACATAATGTCATCCCTGATCAGTTCCTTCAAGCGCACAAAGGCTCCGTCCCTTTCTGCAGTCCACTTCAGTTTCCTAGTCCCTTGGGATTTTCGTCCTCCAGTCTTCGCAGATAATGGTTTGGCTATCTGTGAGCACATGGGGATAAACTTCCGATGGAAGTTTACCAGTCCCCAAAATCCCCGTAGCTCACGCACAGTGGTCAGTTTAGGGAAGTCCTCCACTTTCTGGACGTATTCTGGCAGCTTACGCATCCCAGAAAGTCCAACCAGATGACCAAGATACTGGACCTCGGCTTGAACCCAAGAACACTTCCTGAGTTTTACCTTGAGACCGTGCTTCTGGAGAGTAGCCAAAACTCGTTCTACCAGTTTCAGGTGTTCCTCAAAAGAAGACCCAAGTATCAAGATGTCATCAATGTAGACAACCACCTTGGCTTTCCGGGAACTCTTGGAGAATACTCTGCATTTCTCTCTGGAACACTGCAGGTGCATTTTTCAGTCCAAACGTTAAGCGTCTGAACTGCCAGTGTCCAAAGGCGGTAGAGAAAGCCGTGTATTCTTTACATTCCTCTGCCAACGGTAACTGGTAGTATCCACGAACCAGGTCAAGGGTTGTAAAGTATTTGACTCCTTGAAGACCAAATACAGAATCAGCCATGTTAGGCATTGGGAACTTATCAGAGACAGTCACCTTATTCAGTCTACGGTAGTCCACACACAACAGTATACTATTGTCCTTTTTTCGGACTGGAACAATGGGTGAAGACCAAGTAAAGATGCTGGGTTCAATAATACCCAGTTCATGCAACTCCTTGCACTGTTCTTCGATGGTGTCAGCGACGGGTTTGGCAAACCGTCAAACTCTGATAAATGGGCGTCTCGTCATACAGGTGGATGCGTATTGGTGTGCTTGAGCACTCTCTCACATCATCATCACTAGTACTGATGACTGGAAGATGACGTTGAAGCATTTGACAAAACTGGTCCTTCTGAGAAGAGTCCAGTTCGTCGGAGATAGACAGATTGTCTATCTCTTGCAATACGCTCAGTTCAGGAATCAGGTCACATTCCTGTGCTATCAGGCAGGACAGAGGAGCATCCACCATTGCCATGGTGAACACCTTCCCCAAGAGATCGCCCTTCTTGACCTTGGCAGTTTCTTCAGATGAACCCTTGATTAAAACCGAGGCTTTTTCATCTTTCAGTTCGAGGATGCCTGGGATTGCTGTAGCTTTCCTTGACAGACCAGGGGTTATGATGTCGCCATCATAATACATTTCTGGCCAACAGTTGGTCGGACAAGCAGGGCACCTAAAAGAGGTGTCAAGTCCCTTAGGAAAGTTTACAGTAACTGGAACAAGTATTGGCTCAATACTGGCAATCCTCATTGAATCGGCTGCGTGGACCTCAAGTGTGTAAAGCACTTGCTGGTAACAGGCTCCGCATATCGGGATGTAATACAGTACTCCTAAAGAGGCTCTTGGAGAGTACTGCCAACGCTCAGGCGATTTCGGGCTCCGTCAACTATCACCCCATTTGCTCTCAAGAACTGGTAACCAAGCGCTACGTGCTCAGACATAGTCCTTGAAGGCACTACATGGAACACTTGGAGCGAAGGTCATTCCATGCCGTATAGAGGTCAACAATACAGTTCCAAAGGTCTTAGGTCCTGTTTGCCCTAAACCCTTCAGACCAATGGTGTTGGGTACCATCTGCAGCTGGTAATCCTGTACTACTCTCGATGACAGGAGGTTGACCTCAGCTCCGGAGTCAATGAGAGCATCCAACGCTCCCGATGGGAACCCAGACATGGTCACTTGGATAACCATGAGTGGTACAGGAACCAACTGTGCCAGGTTAACCTTACGAAGGATTTTCTATACAGCCTCAGTTCCTGCTTCTTCCCTGGAGGAGTCAGTTGGAGAAGCTCTGGACCGTGTCGAGGAAAGGTTATCACTGGGCAATCCTGAAAGAGCCATTGGAGGTGCAATGACCTTTTCAGGTTGAGGGGTAACCTTGGAAATCAAGATTTCCGAGGCTGCCACCGGAATACTAGGAGCACGCACCCTAGCACTCACACCCTCCTTCGATGTAGCCCCATCTTCTACATCGAAGGCCTGGTGTTTAAAGCCCTATGATACTCCTCAGTTCTTGACTTCCTGGGTTTTGCCTTCTTGCTCTTCTTCTTCTTCTTCTCCACAGTCCGAGAAGGAGCACTGGACTCGCTCCCACTTCGGCTCTCTCGGCTACTGGTCGATCTAAAATAGGACGACGGGGCTGGAGTACCACTCCCCGGTACTGCTCTCCACCTTGAGGGAGTCTGGACAGAGGTAGTCTCCCTCCCAGGGCTGCGGGCATTGGCTGTCTTCTGAATGGGTGATCTACTCATAGGCAGCACCTGTTGTCCACATTGTGCGACATAATGGTTTGCCGAGCCACAGCATAGGCACAGGTTGAGGCGTCTGCGACGCTCGTCCATAAGGTGCCCTGATTTTCGGCACCATGCACATTACCTTCTCTGAAATGGAGGAGACCTATCTGGGGTCCGCGATGGTGGCAGGCGCACTTCCACAGGTGCAGGTTTGGGGACAGGTCGAGGAGGAGTGCGTGAATACGCTCTGTCAGGTCCAGGTGAACGGCTGGGGGCAGCCATGGCAACCCTGTCGGCATACGAGCCGTGCCAGGACTGTCCCACACGACTAATGGCCAAATCCTCTGCCTTCTGGCTTTGCTGACAGGATGCCTCGTCGAGAACACTCAACAGGTGTAGAACATCCTGCCAAGTGGCCTGACGGCCAGCGGAGACATTAATGGTGGCCAGAGACTTCCAGCCAACTCGCAGCTCTGCTCAGAACAGTTCTGTGGAGCTTCCGCCTAAGCTCCCTCCGGTCCAAACTACGGCGAGGATAGGCCGACCTGCACAGGGAGGCTAACCGGACGGCGTAGATTTTCAGCAGTTCGCCCTCGCCACAGGTGGCACTGCTGAACCGGGCCTTCCTACCTGCATCACGCCTCTCTCGGGCTTCTCGGCACCAGTCGAGGAGGCGTTCCTTCATGTCGGGGTATGAGATCTCGGGACCCCCCATGGCCGAGAACACCTGGATTTCTCCCTTTAGAAACTTCCCGAGATCAGCAGTCCACCGGCCAGAGCTTCCTGCAGTATACTTACTCGCACAGTAGGCCTCAAAATCCCTCAGGAATCGGTCAAAACTCTGGCCAGTGTCCAGCTGGAAGATTCCAGGCTTGGGGTTCCTCCTGGAGTCGAGGACCTTAAGCAGATCAGACAGACTGCATTCTGTCTGGAGGGACTGGACGTGGTCGGTGGAGACAGTGTCATCTGAGCTGACACTGACACAGGAGCTGGAAGAGTCACCAGAAGTCTCGCTACCAGAATCTTCACTGGTGGACTCCTGGGACATAAGTCATTTTGGGTATGGCTGGTCTGGTGGTGTCCTTGGCCGGGCGTCTGTGCTTTGGGATGGCCCCTGTCTTGGCAAGAACTGTCTCGGCTGTAGCTGCTGGAGCCTTTTCTGGCCTACCGGCTTCGGCTGGGTTGTCCAGGAACTGCTCCCCTAGTCTACTGGCTGTAATCTCTGGTGGCCTAACGGGGTTAGTTGCCGGAACAGGTGAGGAAGCCAGCAGTTCACTCAGAACAGGAGACTCCCAGAAGCCAGGTACAGGGGGGAATAACGGTGTGAACCCTGGAGGGGGCTGGAGACCTCCAATCACTGGCTCTGCTCCAGTTACAGGGATTGCCAGACCATTGATATTTGGCCAAGAGGAAGGACCCTGGCAGGGTTCCTCCCCGACGGAATGCATCGAGGTTCCCACTGCGACCGAGTGCATGACTGGTCGCTGCAAGCCCCACGAAGCTCTCAAAGGAGCTCGAGTGCGAGCGGTGTCGCTGGGAACTGCAGCGCTCACACCAGGAGGTGTAGACAGGTTAGTCGCGCGAATGGTATGCGCGGCCTCACCTGTTACAAGGCCATTAAGCATGGGGGTTGTCTGCACCTCGTGCGGCTGGTATGCGTGAGAGCTAGCCTGGTCCTGCACGACCGGCCCCCATGTTGCAGGCTGAGTCGCGAGGTGGCTCCATGCCAGGCCCGAGTCGCGCGAGTCGAGTGCGCGGCTGTCTGGGCCTGCTCCTGCTCACGCGACACACGAGTTGCGGAGTCAGTCCGTGTGGCTGCCCCCGTGGAGGTAGTCGTGCGTACCACGGATTCTTCACGAGAGACCACAGCTGTGATTTCTCGTGCCGAAGCCGGGACTCTTATTTCCCCGCTCAAGAGCGGTTCAACTAGAGTTTGAACAGCAGCTCGGTGGCCCGGGGACCCCGTCACCATGCTCTGGGAGATGATACCTACGCCCTCGAACGCGGTTGTTGTGCATGGAGGCCTTGCGCGGGGAACACGGGAATCTCTCGCGTCGCCCTCATCCTCAGGAGGAAAAGAGGTGTCTCGGGGTGCCATGTCCCTTCGACTGCGACTCGCCTTCCTGGTCCTCTTCGCTTTCCTCTTCTTCCCCTTCCTCTTTCTCTTTGGGGGAGAAGAGTCAGAGTCAGAAGATGAATACGAAGAG
Organism: Palaemon carinicauda; assembly: GCF_036898095.1. Taxonomy (NCBI): domain Eukaryota; kingdom Metazoa; phylum Arthropoda; class Malacostraca; order Decapoda; family Palaemonidae; genus Palaemon; species Palaemon carinicauda. The sequence continues at coordinate 49,910,267 of NC_090743.1, forward strand.
GAGGAGAGAGAGGAGGAGGAACTAGGAGAGGAATACCACCCACTCTTCCTCTTTTTGTGCCGCCTCCGAGGTACTGGAACGGTGGTCGAGGCAACAGCAGATGACACTGGACGAGGATGAACAAATGCATCTAAAGCTAAAATCAAAGTAGAGAGTGCACTGAATCTCTGCTTCGAAGCCGTAGGAGATACCCGAGCCATGTCCGTAAGAGGAGCCGTGGTCGGTGAACGTGGTGAACCTGAAAAACATCTTGTATCAGCAAGAGTTTTAGCAGATTTTAATTTTAAATGACTTGCAGGCGAAGCTGTAAAGGGTTTGCTAGCAGTCGTTAACGAAATCTCAATGTTTAAAACATTACTCACCCTTGTTTTAACAGGGACTCCTGCAGTTATTTTACCCTTGAAAAATGTTTGTATTTTGCCAGGAACATATGCTTTATCAGGTACATGATCAACAACAACAGGGGCATCAGGGAACGTGGGAGTTGATAAAGTTACAAAATCAGTTACATTCATGTGTTCATCAGCAATCGGATCATTCAAATGACGTTGTTCAAGCTCGTCCGCCAGAGTTAAACAGCGTTTTAACAAATTCAAGTCAGGCTTACCTGATAATCCGAGAGATTCCCAAAGTTCCCCCATCTTACCAGGTGACGTGTCATCATCGGTATAAGACGGCAACAATCTGTCGGGTGTCCCTCGAGATCGACGAAGTAGCGGGAGCGCTAAGGTCACCCGCTCCCCCGGCGAAACCCGAGAAATCCCTGTCAGGCTGTGAATCCGAGCTTCCCAAAATCATACTCACACCCTCCTCAGACTTGGAGAGAGCGTGAGTAGACTTCGCTGTGGCAGTCTCTTGAGACGACACACTTACCACCGGCCCCCCTTCTTCTTCTTCGAGAGAGGCGAGCTCTCCGAAGCAGAAGCTTTAGGGGTCCAGCAATATTTGCGACGATTCTTGAAACCTTGCCACAGCAAGGGCGGCCAGGATTCACACTTACGGCAGGGAGAACCTTGAGAGCAAGGTTTTCCCCTGCATGACGGGCAGAGCGTGTGCGCGTCTACAGATGGTGACAAAAGCCACCTACTGTAACGCCCACCACGGCCTGCACAACATGGCATCTTACAAGTAACTTTCTCCTCCATAACAATCACACAATCACTAGTACACAAGCACAAGAGAAGGCAAAGGGCTGCAGCGTAGAGAGCGGAGTGTAGCACAACCATCCACGTTGAGCCGAAGCGAGTGAATAGGGAAAGTGGGCTCGCGGTGGGTGGGGGGGAGCTAAGCTCCGCCCCATACCGCCAGCCAACCAATCAGCACAACTGCCTGGTTTTCTTTCTCTTCGGCTGTTTCAGCCGCGCTGAATCGAATTCCTATATTAAATGATTACGAGGTTTGTACTGTATATCGCATTGGAACAAATAAAAATCTAGTAGGCACAACATACCCTCGACCTAGGTCTTTGTGGACAGAAGGTAACAGGCAGAGTTTGACTTAATGTGCTCTGAGACCAAGGGGAGTAGCTGACAACACTAAATGTCCTGAATTGTGCAAATCAAAGGAATTTAAAAAATTCAGAATCTCATCTGAACTGAAACAAAAATACTCACCTCTTGATTGACCTTGGATTATCGAGCTGGCATCTAGTTTATTTAACTTATTATAATGCTATGACTTATACTAGAACCATGTCTTGTAAAGGCCTTCAAAAAACCAGTAAATTTATTTGGTAAAGTTTAGTGCAATACAGTTCTCTTCTGCCAAGAACAAAAGCTTCTGCTGCATTGTTTGCCCAAACCAATTCTCTGCAGGGTGGTAGCTCTCCAACAGAGAAAACTTTAATTCTCTGCAACCTGTGATGAGATTTACTTCATCATTATGAGAAATGAAATATGGAAATACTGAAATAGGGCTATAAAGTTTGTAAGTAAATAGGGAGAAATTATTTCTAGTACTAGTTACCTAATTGTAACATAATAATAATAAGAGACAAGATGTGTCTAGCAAAGACTTGGGAAAGAAAATTAGTATACAGCAACGCTATTAACATCAAGACTGGGCAAATGTAGAGGAATTAAAACATACAAAAAATGGCTGCATTTCACAATTAATTAATTCTAAACTAACTAACCAGTTAATGGATTCATTGAAAATAGAACACTATTAACATGAATTATTCATGTTGGCTAATTCACCCAATTAATGGAATTTCCCAGGCTTATTTAAACACTTTGCTTCCTTTATGTTAAAGTCATCATTCAATATATGTACACTAGTATTAAGCCCATATAACATAACCTAACACAACAATGTATTGTCCTGACTTTAGAATTTTCTTCCACACATTTAGATTAAGACAGGTAATACTAAATGTGCCATTATGATTTTTATTCCCTTTTATTTATTAACTCACTAGGATCACCCAAATAACAGCTCAAGAGATCATTATCATAATCAATTCCTCCAAGAATGGTAAAGGACTAAAATTCCTGGAAAAGACATATACTGTACCAGATGAAGTTATCTCACTTTCTATGGAGTATGCTATCCCTCAGCAGCATAGAAAAACAAATAGAATTTTTTTATGGTAAAGTTACCTAATTCAATGTACAGACAAACCAGCCATTCCACATTCCAAATAAGGGATTTCTGTATCATCATCATCATTATTATTATTATTATCATTATTATTATTATTATTATTATTATTATTATTATTATTATTATTATTATTATTATTATTATTATATGTAAATGGAAGGTTGCTATAAGGAGAGGAGGCAAGGAAAAGGTGGGCGGATATTTTGAAAGTTTACTGAATGTTGAGGAAAATAGGGAGGGAGATATAATTGCTGTTGCAGGTGTTGAGGTGCCAGTGATGGGAGATGAGAATGAGAGAGAGATTACAAGAGAGGAAGTGAGGAGAGCACTAGATGAAACAAGAGTAGGAAAAGTGTCTGGTATGGATGGTGTGAGAGCTGAGATGTTGAAGGAAGTGGGTGTGACTGTACTTGAATGGTTGAGGAAATTTGTTTAATATGTGTTTTGTGTTGTCAGTGGTACCAGTAGATTGGGTTTGTGCAAGTATTGTACCACTATATAAGGGTAAGGGAGATGTGCATGAGTGTTGTAATTCAAGGGGTATTAGTTTGTTGAGTGTATTTGGAAAAGTGTATGGTAGAGTACTGATTAACAAGATTAAGGATAAAACAGAAAATGCAATCTTAGAAGTACAGGGTGGTTTTAGAAGAGGTAGGAGTTATAAGAATCAGATTTTTATAGTTAGGCAGATATGTGAGAAATATTTAGCAAAAAGTAAGAAGGTGTATGTTACGTTTATGGATCTGGAGAAAGCGTATGATAGAGTTGATAGGGAAGCAATGTGGAATGTGATGAGGTTATATGGAGATTTGTGGAAGCTTGATGCAAACAGTGAAAAGTTTCTACAAAGGTAGTAAAGCATGTGTTAGAATAGGAAATGAAGTGAGCGATTGGTTTCCGGTGAGAGTGGGGCTGAGACAGGGATGTGTGATGTCGCCGTGGTTGTTTAACTTGTATATTGATGGAGTGGTGAGAGAGGTGAATGCTCGAGTGCTTGGACGAGGATTGAAACTGGTAGACGAGAATGACCATGAATGGGAGGTAAATCAGTTGTTGTTTGCGGATGATACTGTACTGGTTGCAGACGCGGAAGAGAAGCTTGGCCGATTAGTGACAGAATTTGGAAGGGTGTGTGAGAGAGGGAAGTTGAGAGTTAATGTGGGAGGTTATGAGATGTACGAGAAGGGAAGGAGGTGCGAGGTTGAATGTCATGTTGAATGGAGAGTTGCTTGAGGAGGTGGATCAGTTTAAGTACTTGGGGTCTGTTGTTGCAGCAAATGGTGGAGTAGAAGCAGATGTACGTCAGGGAGTGAATGAAGGATGCAAAGTGTTGGGAGCAGTTAAGGGAGTAGTAAATAATAGAGGGTTGGACATGAATGTGAAGAGAGTTTTGTATGAGAAAGTGATTGTACCAACTGTGATGTATGGATCGGAGTTGTGGGGAATGAAAGAGACGGAGAGACAGAAATTGAATGCGTTTGAGATGAAATGTCTAAGGAGTATGGCTGGTCTATCTCGAGTAGATAGGGTTAGGAACGAAGTAGTGAGAGTGAGAACGGGTGTAAGAAATGAGTTAGCAGCTAGAGTGGATATGAATGTGTTGAGGTGGTTTAGCCATGTTGAGAGAATGGAAAATGGCTGTCTGCTAAAGAAGGTGATGAATGCAAGAATTGATGGGAGAAGTACAAGAGGAAGGCCAAGGTTTAGGTGGATGGATGGAGTAAAGAAAGCTCTGGGTGATAGGGGGATAGATGTGAGAGAGGCAAGAGAGCGTGCTAGAAATAGGAATGAATGGCGAGCGATTGTGACTCAGTTCCGGTAGGCCTGCTGCTTCCTCCGGTGCTTTAGATGACCACAGAGGTAGCAGCAGTAGGGAATTCAGCGTTATGAAGCTTCATCTTTGGTGGATAACGGGGGAGGGTGGGCTGTGTCACCCTAGCAGTACCAGCCGAACTCGGTTGAGTCCCTTGTCAGGCTGGGAGGAACGTAGAGAGGAGAGGTCCCCTTTTTGGTGGTGCGAGGTTGAATGTCATGTTGAATGGAGAGTTACTTGAGGAGGTGGATCAGTTTAAGTACTTTGAGTCTGTTACTGCAGCAAATGGTGGAGTAGAAGCAGATGTACGTCAGGGAGTGAATGAAGGATGCAAAGTGTTGGGGAAAGTTAAGGGAGTTGTAAAAAATAAAGGGTTGGACATGAATGTAAAGAGAGTTCTGTATGAGAAAGTGATTGTACCAACTGAGATGTATGGATCAGAGTTGTGGGGGAATGAAAGTGACGGAGAGACAGAAATTGAATGTGTTTGAGATGAAATGTCTAAGGAGTACGGCTGGTGTATCTCGAGTAGATAGGGTTAGGAACGAAGTAGTGAGGGTGAGAACGGATGTAAGAAATGAGTTAGCAGCTAGAGTGGATATGAATGTGTTGAGGTGGTTTGGTCATGTTGAGAGAATGGAAAATGGCTGTCTGCTAAAGAAGGTGATGAATGCAAGAGTTGATGGGAGAAGTACAAGAAGAAAGACAAAGTTTGGGTAGATGGATGGAGTGAAGAACGCTCTGGGTGATAGGAAGATAGATGTGAGAGAGGTAAGAGAGCGTGCTAGAAATAGGAATGAATGGCGAGCGATTGTGACGCAGTTCCGGTAGGCTCTGCTGCTTCCTCCGGTGCCTTAGAAGACCGCGGAGGTAGGAGCAGTAGGGGATTCAGCGTTATGAAACTTCATCTGTGGTGGATAAGGGGGAAGGGTGGGCTGTGGCAGCCTTAGCAGTACCAGCCAAACTAGGTTGAGTCTCTTGTCAGGCTGGGAGGAACGTAGAGAGGAGAGATCCCCTTTTCTGTTTCATTTGTTTGATGTCGGCTACCCCCAAAATTGGGGGAATTGCCTTGGTATATGTATGTATGTACGTATGTATGTATGCATGTATGTATTATTATTATTAAAGTTTCCACAAAGGTAGTAAAGCATGCATTAGGATAGGAAATGAAGTGAACGATTGGTTTCCGGTGAGAGTGGGGCTGAGACAGGGATGTGTGATATCGCCGTGGTTGTTTAACTTGTATGTTGATGGAGTGGTGAGAGAGGTGAATGCTCGAGTGCTTGGACGAGGATTGAAACTGGTAGACAAGAATGACCATGAATGGGAGGTAAATCAGTTGTTGTTTGCGGATGATACTGTACTGGTTGCAGACGCGGAAGAGAAGCTTGGCCGATTAGTGACAGAATTTGGAAGGGTGTGTGAGAGAAGGAAGTTGAGAGTTAATGTGGGTAAGAGTAAGGTTATGAGATGTACGAGAAGGGAAGGAGGTGCGAGGTTGAATGTTATTTTGAAATGAGAGTTACTGTACTTGAGGAGGTGGATCAGTTTAAGTACTTGGGGTCTGTTGTTGCAGCAAATGGTGGAGTGGAAGAAGATGTACGTCAGGGAGTGAATGAAGGTTGCAAAGTGTTGGGGGCAGTTAAGGGAGTAGTAAAAAGTAGAGGGTTGGGCATGAATGTAAAGAGAGTTCTGTATGAGAAAGTGATTGTACCAATGTGATGTATGGATCGAAGTTGTGGGGAATGAAAGTGACGGAGAGACAGAAATTGAATGTGTTTGAGATGAAGTGTCTGAGGAGTATGGCTGGTGTATCTTAAGTAGATAGGGTTAGGAACGAAGTAGTGAGGGTGAGAACGGGTGTAGGATGAGTTAGCAGCTAGAGTGAATATGAATGTGTTGAGGTGGTTTGGCCATGTTGAGAGAATGGAAAATGGCTGTCTGCTAAAGAAGGTGATGAATGCAAGAGTTGATGGGAGAAGTACAAGAAGAAGTACAAAGTTTGGGTGGATGGATGGAGTGAAGAAAGCTCTGGGTGATAGGAGGATAGATGTGAGAGAGGTAAGAGAGCGTGCTAGAAATAGGAATGAATGGCGAGCGATTGTGACGTAGTTCCGGTAGGCCCTGCTGCTTCCTCTGGTGCCTTGGATGACCGCGGAGGTAGCAGCAGTAGGGGATTCAGCGTTATGAAACTTCATCTGTGGTGGATAACGAGGGAGGGTGGGCTGTGGCAACCTAGCAGTACCAGACGAACTCGGTTGAGTCCCTTGTCAGGCTGGGAGGAACGTAGAGAGGAGAGGTCCCCTTTTTTGTTTCATTTGTTTGATGTCCGCTACCCCCCAAAATTGGGGGAAGTGCCTTGGTATATGTATATGTATATATGTATGTATGTATGTATTATTATTATTATTATTATTATTATTATTATTATTATTACCTGCTAAGCTACGACCCTAGCTGGAAAAGCAGGATGCTATAAGCCCAGGGGCTCCAACAGGGAAAATGGATCAGTGAGGAAAGGAAACAAGGAAAAATAAAAGATTTTAAGAACAGTAACATTAAAATAAATATTGCCTATATAAACTATAAAAACTTCAACAAAACAAGAGGAAGATAATAAGATAGAATAGTGTGCCTGAGTGTACCCTCAAGCAGGAGAACTCTATCCAAGACAGTGGATGACCATGGTACAAAGGCTATAGCACTACCTAAGACTTAGAGAACAATGGTTTGATTTTGGAGTGTCCTTCTCCTGGAAGAGCTGCTTACCATAGGTAAAGTCTCTCTTCTACCCTTGCCAAGAGGAAAGTGGCCACTGAACAATTACAGTGCAGTAGCTAACCTCTTGTGTAAAGAAGAATTGTTTGGTAATCTCAGTGTTGCCAGGTGTATGAGGACAGAGGAGAATATGTAACTAATAGGCCAGACTATTCAGTGTATGTGTAGGCAAAGGGAAAATGAACTGTAACCAGAGAACCAGAGAGAAGGATCCAATGTAGTATTGCCAGGCCAGTCAAAGGACCCAATATCTCTCTGGTAGTAGTATCTTAATAGGTGGCTGGTGCCCTGACCAACCTACTGCCATAACATACAAATAACAAGGGATAAGGCCCAAATCCTATGTTCAAATGTCATACTAAGCCCTTCCAAGCTAACCAAAGGTATTTCCTGGGACATGAAGGTCCCAGAGATTCGTCCTTCAGGCCCCAGACAGGAGAAGAAACAAGCACCTGTGAAAATAAGCAAAAAAAGAATTAGTCAAATAGCTAGTCACAATTAGTTTAAGAGGTGAAGAGCGGTAAGGTCCACTCTCAGCCGAGCCAAAAGCAAAAGTGGCAAGAAAACACTAGATGGGGTAAACCCCGTACCCCTTGGTTAACTAGCGGACAGGTAGTTATATACCTAGCTTCAGAGTCTTTTGGCTAGTCTTTCAGTTTCGCCGAATGTATAACTCCTATAAATAGCAAAAGGATTTGTATTTTCAGTGTCAGAACAAAATGAGAAATCAACTTGTACTTACATTCGTGGAGAGCTGTGGCTGACATGAGGGAGACAGAGGAGGAGGAGGAAGAGGAGGAGGAGGAGGAGGAAGAGGAGGAGGAGGAAGAGGAGGAGGAGGAGGGGGCTACTTCTTGGATGGAGAATTTTCCTACATGAGAACTTTGAGTAAAATATCAGTTCTCTCTCTTGAACGACGTTCAATAACTGAAAAACTTAATTTATGCTTGTGGTGGCCGATGTGGTAGCGTTCCTGACTGGTGAACACCAGACTGGGGTTCAAGTCCCGCTCAAACTCTTAAGTTTCTTTGGTCGCTGCAACCTCACCATCGTTGTGAGCTAACGATGGGAGGTTTGGGGGGGCTTATAGGTCTATCTGCTAAGTCATCAGCAGCCATTACCTGGCCCTCCTTGGTCGTAGCTTGGGTGGAGAGGGGGCTTGGGTGCTGATCATATGTATATATGGTCAGTCTCTAAGGCATTGTTCTGCTTGATAGGGCAATGTCACTGTTCCTTGCCTCTGCCATTTATGAGCAGCATTTAAACCTTTAAACCTGAACACTTGGTAATTTTTTTATTACACTTATATTCAACTTTCACGAGGAACCTATCTAGAGACAACTGATTTTGTCTTTCCTTTAAAACGACATGAAAATAACACATTGCAATGTCGGGTCACAGTGTAAACACCATATGTCTGTTTCTGCAATTTATGGCTAGTTTTGTCAACATTTGTCCACATAAAATGCCCATAGAGAGCGAGATTTTTTGCTCTCAGACCGATGCAACGATTGTAAACCAGTTCTAGTTTGTGTGCTTGTTTCTTGATTTGCACGTATACAAAGTTACAGCACTCATCACGTAAGGTACTTCTGTATAGTGGACCCACTACAAAAGCCTACAACTACAGTACTGGCTACAGTCAGTGCACTTCTAACACTGTTCATCAATCCATAATTGATTTTTTATTTTCTTGGCTTACCATGACAACCCACTAAACCAGGCTTTAGAAATTATAGATACTTCCCAGACTTGCCATCTGTTCATCAAAAAAGATTACCAGCTCTACACATCAGTACCTTTCAATAAATCTCAGCCTAACAGAAACATTTTCATCCCCATTCTTATTACTAATGAGGGTATAATGAAACATAGTTATCACATAACAATGGCATGTATTTACAAATAGAAGCCATTATGTAAAAAAATCACAAAAACTACATATAACAGTATAAAAGAAGATAAAACTATAAGAATTAAATATTTCATCTATCGACACTAAACTACATGAACAGTTTGACAACAGGTATAACAAAACGTACCCAGTATGGAACTAATCGATCAACCTGAGTAAAAGTTTGCCGGGTCACTAAACTAGCCAAACTATAAAGGTGTTGCTGCTCTTCCTGTAGAGATGTTTGAAGAGCACGATTACTGGTCAGAATCACCAACTGGCTCTCTAGATCCCGATTTACAGACCGTCTACCTATAAAGAAGAAACAAGTGACTCGCACAACAGTAAATTTATATATATGTCATTAGTAGCAAACCTAGAATTTTAGTGAAAAAGTTAATTTTTTGTATAACACCTACACCTAAAACTAATGTCAATACATGGTGCAAAATAGTTAAATTGGAAGATACTTTTGGGAGTGACTTTTCTAGATTAACTACAGGTAGTCGCCGACTTACAACGGAGATACAGACCAAGACACGCGTCTTAAGTCGATTTCGATGTATGTAGAATTCATAAAGTGAAGTTCCCATGAATTTATTATGATGCGTCATGATTCAGCAATCATCTAAGTCATATTTTATCAATACTTTCTTACTGTATACCATTATTTAATTTTCTTGTTTCATAGGATATCATATGCTCTGATAAAGTAATTTTGTATTTTATTTTCCAACTTCGGAAGAATTTTAAACATCAAGAATTACTTAATATTTTGTTTACCTTTGGTATTAAATTTTTTATTCGTTATTAAGCCTCATATTTCATTAGTCATTATTGTGGTTTATTATAGCATGTTTGTATTCTATTTTTCAATTTCAAAAATCAACAATTACTTTCGGTAGGGATCAGCTGATCTCAAGGTCATGCTACTGTATTACGTTTATGCGCACATATACTGTAGTACGAATAACACGGAATTGTTAATATAATATTCTTAACTTATTCAAAATCTCTTCATAATGAATATAGCAGCAGCAACAATATGTTATAGGCTATCACAGTTTCCATACAGTCCTTTTACAGACCTTATTATTAGTTATCATATAAATGCTCTCTCTCTCTCTCTCTCTCTCTCTCTCTCTCTCTCTCTCTCTCTCTCTCTCTCTCTGTTAAATCTTCTTATTTCTTTAAATACTATCTGAAATTCTTTGTATCATTACTCGATGATTCGATAATGGGAATAAGTGTAAGATGTTTTAAGATGAGGCTGCTTGTAGCGCCTGAGTGCCGCCCACATAAGTGACGTCATTGTCCACGTCACGGGCTATCTGTATTTCCTTCCGCTGTGAACCAGTTGCAATGAAGATACGAAACCACGCTGACTATCATTTCCTGATGCTGCCTAGCTTAAGATCCAACAGGGCGCAGTGAATGAAAAGAAAAAGAGGACCTAGAGTAATAAACGTGGTACAGCATGGTATCACCACCGAGAAGACCCTCATTTGCATCCCATAGGGGCAGGATTGCAAGGACAGGAACCGACATCAGGATATCGCCAGCTTCCATGCTGCAGGCTCACCACGTGTTACAAACCCAGCAACAAGCCATCCAGAATCTTCAGGCTGAGAAAACAGCCTTGTCACTCCAGGGTAGCAATGTACCCCAACTAAGGATCCCTTAGTCAGCGGCTCCGGAAAAGTGCGAGGCTGAGGTGTCCCATGCAGCCTTCAGGTCTTGGAAACGGTCAATGGAGTGTTGGCTGCAACTATGCAAGTTGAAGCCTAACGAGGCAGTTCATCACATAAGGCTGCATTGTGTTCCGATATTACAACGTGCCCTCGATTCTATATACTGATGCCCAGTGGAGTATCCTGTCTACTGAAGGGACATTCAATGCGGTTAAGCAAATGGTATTAAAAGCTTCGGCCCAAGAGCCTAGTGAGTCCTTCAATGATTACTGTATTTTATTAAGTGTACGCAAAAGGCTACTAATTGTGAATTCACGTGTCCTAATTGCAATCATGATTTATCTGATTATATGCTTTTGCGTAAGCTCATGGTAGGCCTAAGTGACAAAGTGTTCAAAACGAAAGTATTTCAATCATGCAATGATATTCGTGATATCGACTCCCTCAGAGTCATGTGTAGTGCATTAGAGGCCACCCGTGACAACGCCCTTCATAATAGGGCATGGCTCAGCAGCTCCCCTAGAGCAGCTGCTGCTGGCGGGTTTGAGGAGGAACACGAGGTGGAGGTGACAGGAGCACCCCTGTAAAAGTACAATCGTGCCCCTGCGGTAATTGTGGTACTCGTCATACCCCTAGGTATTCCTCATGTCCCGCAAGAAAAATGACATGTCACGGTTGCGGTAAAACCAGTCACCTAAAGAAATGTGGCAGAGGGCGGAGCGCCAGGAATAACGTTAGTGGTCTGGCAGCTGAGTCGGACATAGCGGATACAGTGATCCCGGTTGTAGTAGCAGCAGAGGCAAGGTTGCGGAATGGGCCGTCGCCGAAAACCACTATTTGTGTCGATGTATGCTTAGCCAACTTGGGACAGTGGTCCTGTGTACGAGCGGTGCCAGACACTGGTGCCTAGGTTTGTGTTGAGGGACCTGCTATTCTTGCGAGGTTGAACACAAAACCAGCTAAACTGAGGTCGAAGGGAGGATTTCGAGACTGCCAACCTGCATCTGAAGTGTTTAGGGTCGATCTCTTGCACCATAGAATACAAGGGGAGGCACACAACCCAGGAAGTATACTTAGTAAAGTCTTCCATTGATTTTTATTTATCCCTGGATGCTTGCAAGAAACTTGGTCTTGTGCCAGAAACGTTTCCAAACCACGCACCCTTCACGGACTCCGCCCCCACAGCAGCAAGTGCAACCCATACATTAGCTGAAGCAACCGATCAACATGCGAGACCGTCAGCCATTCCATTTCCCCCTGGTGAGGGGAATATTACCAGATTAGAAAACTGGTTATTAGCCCATTTTTCAAGTACGATTTTCAACACCGAGAGAGAACCCTTCCCGGTAAGGGATGGGGAACCCCACTGTATCCACTTATTACCTGACGAAGTTCCTTAAGCCTGCCACACGTCTGCGTCAGTACCTAAGCACTGGGAAAAGGAGGTGAAAGCCAAGTTGGAAGAGGATGTCAAGAGAGAGGTCTTACAAAGAGCTACCCCCTGGAGAGCCCACAGAATGGTGTTCACGTATGGTGGATGCGGCCAAGAAATCGGGGCAACCAAGGTGTACGGTTGACTATCAAAACTCAACGCAAGTTCTAGAAGGAAGATGCACCATGCCCCTACGCCCTTCAATATGGTATCTATCATTCCCCTTTGCTCGTACAAGACTGTGGCTGACGCCTATTGGGGATCTAACCAGGTAAAACTGGATAAGGAAAGCATACTGCTAACCACATTCATCACATCTTGGGGCAGGTACCAATACCAAAGGACACCAATGGGACATTGTTCTGCCTCCGACGCATATACACGCCGATTTGATGATGCCATTGAAGAAGTACCCAGGAAGTTCAAGTGTGTGGACGTCACACTTCTTTATGATTCAAGCGTAGAAGATGCCTTTTGGCATGTGTATGACTTCCTTGCAGTCTGTGCATATAAAGGCATCACTTTGAAACCTGCAAAATTCAAGTTCTGCAAGAAAGAAGTGGAATTCATCGGGTTCGACGTCGGTTGGGACTCCTACAAGCCTTCAGAAGATTATCTGCCAGCTAAAGTTTTTCTATGGCCCAAAAGCCCACAATATCTGACATCAGGTCATGGTATGGTTTTGTCAATCAGCTGGCCCCCTTCCTGACAACAGCGCCCGTCATGACCCACATTAGAGACCTACTGAAGAAGCCCTCAGGCAAACAGGTCTATTGAGATGAGCACCTTCAGGAGAAGTTTTGTCAAGTGCAAGACATTGTCTGAAAGTTGGCCAAGGACGGCCTCACCTACTACGACAAGCTGCGGCCGACTGTTGCAGTCACTGAATGGAGTAAGGAGGGCGTGGGTTTCGTCAACCTCCAAAAATATTGCAGTTGTACCTCCGTCGAAACCTGCTTCTGTTATAGAGATGGTTGGAGAATAGCCTTTTGTGGCAGTCGTTTCCTCATGCCCGCCGAGTCTGGGTATGCAGCTGTGGAGGGGGAAGCCCTTGCGGTGGCCTGGTGCTTAAAAAAGGCACGATTATTCTTATTGGGCTGCCAGAACTTAACCATTGTCACGGACCACCGCCCTTTAGTCAAGTTACTAGGCAATAGAAGTCTCGGCGATATTACCAACCCCAGACTCTTTAGATTAAAGGAGAAAACATTATTGTATAATTTCAACGTTAAATGCCTCCCAGGCAAGAGAAATCATGCTGCTGACTTCCTCTCTCGATTTCCTTCCCTGAGGACAGGGCCAGGTAGACAGGATACAAGCTTCAACGAAGAATGGTGTCAGCAATCACAGAAAACCTACAGGAGCAGTGCATCATAGGCGAGAAAACTGTTGAAGAGGCAGCCCTGGATGACCCAGCATATCAGCTACTAGTCACTTGAGTGACTGCAGGAGACTAGAACCCGAAGAAATCTCAAGAAATTGCATGTTTGAGGCCCTTCTACGGTATCAGAGAACATCTCTCTATATCTGGCAACCTGGTCACTTACTACTTCAACGACAACTGCATCCGCCCTGTCATTCCCGAAGGGCTCTGCTATCAGACAACCGCCAACCTCCATGCTGGACATCAAGGTCTAGATACAATGTTGAGAAGAGAGAGACACTTGGTCTATTGGCCTGGCATCGGGGGTGACCTCCAGCATCATCGTTCACGGTGTACTTTGAGCGACACCCACTCACCATCACTGCCTGCCGAAGTCATGAAAATGACCCCTGCCACAGAGTATCTGTTCCAACTGATTGTCATGGACTGTTTCAGCTTGAAGGACAAATGTATATGGCATATTGTGACAGGCTTACAGGCTGGCTAGAAATAGCCCACTTCCCTAATGGCACCTCATCTGCAAAGATCATGACAAAACTTAGGCATTACTTCACTCGATGGGGAGCACCTGAATAATCGTCTAACGACAGCGACACCAACCTGGTGAGTGAAGAGATGATGACCTACAGGAGATGGAGAGCTGACATACGCCTATCATCGGCCCACTACACGCAATCCAATGGGAGAGCCGAGGCCACAATTGAATACGTAAAGAGGATAATTAGAACAAGTATCAGCAGGACTGGAAGCCTCGATAACGACAAGGTATCATTGGCCATGCTACAATACTTCAACCTACCCTTAAGGGGTATAAATAAATCTCCAGCACAATTGGCAACTGGGAGACAGCTACGCAATGGTGTACCAACTGCAAAACTCAACTATATGATAGACCACCACTGGAGAAAATCCATTAGAAAAAGAGAACTTCATGTAGCAGAGAAAAATGAGAAGATAATTGAAAGCAACAGCGACAAGAGGCTAACACCCCTACAGCCATGCATGCACGTTAGGGTTCAGAACCAGATGACCAAGGCCTGGGACAGGCTGGGAATCATAGTCGAGCAACGACCTCATAGACAGTACATCGTAAGACTAGATGGTAGTGGGTGTCCGTCGATAAGGAACAGAAGTCACCTCAAGGTCACTGAATGAGACAACAGGAGTCACTCCTACCGACGACGATGTGGCTCATGAGCCTAAGTCTCCTCTTTCAGCACCAGAGGTACAGCCTCCAAGGAAGAGAGAGGCCCCTATCTGGAAGAACGATTATATATATTTATCTTTGCTCTGATTCTGCATTCATAAAATAAAAGTAACTCAAGAAAGAAGACAGAAGAGAAGAAACTGAAGTGGCAGAGATGCGAATGTAGAGATGGATGTGTGGGGTGACAAGAAGAGATAAGATACGGAATGAGGTAATTAAGGGTACCACAGGAATTAGAAAACTATCAGATAAGATCCAAGAAAGTAGACTGAGGTGGTATGGTCATGTCATGAGAAAAAAATGAACAGTATATTGGGAGGAGAGTGATGGAAATGGAGGTACAAGGAACGAGAAGGAGAGGGAGACCAAAGCGAAGGTGGATGGACTGTACCAAAGATGACCTTCGATCAAAGGGATTGACCGCTGATGAAGTGTGGGACAGAGCTGGATGGAGAAAGCTGACCAGAAACATTGACCCCACATAGAAGTGGGAAAAGATGCAGACAAAGAAGAAGAAGTAGTTACATTCACAAGTCAATTTTTGTGCACATCTTGCAATGCTGATGTAAGTATTCTCTCTCTCTCTCTCTCTCTCTCTCTCTCTCTCTCTCTCTCTCTCTCTCTCCTTTTCAGTCATCCTAATGTTACCATTAATTTCTGGGTCGACCTGTGACGCCCGGTGAAAAGGGTCCTTCTTATCTCTTTTCTGATATAAATACTTCCAAATATTCCAGAGAAAGTTAAAGCATGGAATGCAGAGGTTACTACCCTCGCGCGAGCACCCTAAGGGCGTCGTCTATAAAGAAAGGGCGTGTGAAAACCACTATTCACAGGTCATCTTCCATTTAGATCAATCCTTCATCAAAAGGGGGAGCCGCCCTAACGGCACCAACCGAACTCACCTGATCCACTCAGCGACGCCTGCCTCGAGCGCCCTCTACTCATCCTTCTGTTGGACTTGTACTAACGATGATTGCTTTGTTTTGTGTCTCGCTTTTTAGCTGTTTTTTGTGGATTTCTTCATCATGGCTGAAGCTCTCCTTACCCCTACACCAATGTTAAGTACCATAGATTGTTTTGACAGTTTTTTATGTACCGGGCAAGTTTGTGTTAAGTGATAGGAAGTGTTTTAATGCATTCGGCTTTGTGCCTTCCGAGGCCCACGCGGCCATTTTTGTTGTTTACGCTCAGTGCGTTTTCTTTTTGCTTAATGCGTTGCCCTTTTTGGTACTTTTGTCTTGATAGGTTCATTTAATCTTATTTTAAGATTGTAGGCTGCATGCCTCTTTTGTTGAACCGCTTATCATTATTTTTATTGGTACTTATTAGTCATTTACAAGTCCGTTTCCTGTTAGCGAAGGATAGCGTTCGGGGTTTTATTACAGTTTAGTACCGCCACTTCGGTCGGCATTTTTTCATTATGATTCATTATTTTGACTGTATTATTCTATTCCCCTTTTGCTATTCTTCGTTACGTTTATTATTATTCTTTCGGACAGATGTGTTTATGTATTATTGAGGTTCGTGCTTTGTTAGATTGATTGTTGTAACCACCGAGTGCGAGAGGCTGGAGTTCCCGTTTTCTTTACTATAGACTCGGGTGCTCCCTCTCTCTATCTCCCCCTTCTGGGAATTCTACGTCATAGACGAGGTTATATTTCAAGGTTACTGCGTTCTTTCTTGGCTTTTGGTTGGTTTTTTAGATCCTTTTCGTGTTAGAGTCTTTTAAAGGTTAGTTGGCCTGCATTGCGCTGCCTTCTGTTTCCCCTCCCCTTAGTCCCACCCTCTCCTCGCTCCGGCCTGGGAGTTGGGTCAGGACATTATTCATACTCCGCCATGAATTTCACTCTAGAGCCGGGAACGCTCATTTACCTATTATCTATTGCGCCCCTTCGACAGGGAATCCTCCCCTCGTTGGCTCTCCGCATCTTGACTCCGGCTACGGCCCTTATTTCACACGAAATCAGATGTATCTCCTTTCCCCCCCTTTTTGTTTTACTCTCCTGTGCATCCTACCGGAGATCAGTGGGAAATCTAGTTAATACGTCGTGTTAATGTATCCCTTAGTTGGGTTAAGGATCTATTACCACCCCACACCCCACCCCTTCATACACGCCGGGCCTCCGTCGCCCTCCGGCGCTCTCCCATTACATAGGCCAAACTATTTTCAGTAATTACTCCGGAGCTCCGGCCCCTCCATATGCACATTCTATAGCAGAATCTCTCATAACATTTATATTTGTGTAATTACGGCGGAGCTCCGGCTCCTTATATTACACGACCTCAATTATGCACATCAACTATAAGCTTCCTTGTCTTTACTTATTTTATATTTAGTATAGCCCGTGGGAAACTTTGTACTTATTTATCCTTTATATTACAGAAAGTACGCTGTGCCGCCAAGGGCTGTTCTGTAACCTTTCTGGATCCGGTAGGCCATGACGTCTGCCGGTCGCATGCCCACTGTGCTATCTCTTTTGTCCGGGAAGCTGGTCAGCCCGCTTACATGGTCTGGTTCCCGGAGGCATGCGCGCTCTGCTATGAGCTGTCATCCATTCTCCTCAATGATGAGGTAAGTTAGCTATGTTATCTGCATGGTAGTTTTTAAGGCTCCGCTTTATATCGTTTGTTGATATAAGTTTTTCTTGCTTTTATATGGACACTCAGCTTATTCAGATATTATCCTAATCCTTGCTGTCGTAATGTTTCCCGTCTGCCGTTCTAAGTTACCCCCTTTTTTCAGGCTGACGAGGATTCGCTCCGGACGGCCAAGACCAGCCTCCGATCCTGGGTGTCTGGTTTCGGAAGGAATGCCCCGACCGGTTACCCCTACCTCCTCGCTACGGACATGGCCTCCCGGTTATTTCCTGGTTCCTCCTTGGCCGCAGTACCTCTGGAACAAGCTGCCCCCATCATTGAGGGTATCAGGGCAGCCCTTACGATAGAAGAAGAACATCAGCTCTCCGGAGACATCTCCACCCTCGACATTCACACCGAACCAATGCAGGAGCAGGTGAGTGGTGTGGACTTGGCAGAACCGTTTCTTTCCCCTACACCTTCCTCTTCTTCTTCTTTCCACGGCTTTGACAAGCCTCAGACTTCTCCTTGGGAAGGTTCCGTCTCGGTACATCCCAAGGTGAAACCTATACGTAAGAACAAACCCAAAATCAATACTTCAGCTTCGCCACAGTCCATTTCTCCGGTCCCAGGACCTTCCTCAGCCCATGACATTACAATGCTATCACGAACCCCTCCTCGTCCTAAAGGACAGAAGGGTAAGTCCGCTAAGTCCAAGGCTTCCGCTGTAGGTAGCTCCCCGGACGTCCAATTAACCTTGGAATTCATTCAGGACATGGTAGAGTCGAAGCTGCAAAGACACTCGGGGGTCATATCAGAGCTGAAGGACATGGTGGCTGGCCTCATACGGGACAAGTCTCACCCTGCTCCGTCCCCAGTTCCTGATGCATCGAAGCTTCCGCCCTTCGATAAGAATAACCCTTGGCGGTTCGCGAAGCATGCCCCTTATTTGGATGGCACGCTTACGCTAGAAGGGTTGGGGACCCGCCCTCTAGATGATCTGGAGTTCTACCCCCCGGACCTCCAGTTCCCCTTCAGTGGCTTTGTTCGTTTGAAGGAACATGCACTAGTAAGGATGGATAAGGTCCCAAAGGAGACGATAATATTCCCTAAGGAGCAAGCCCAAGCTGTCTGGCCCCGTACTCTGGCGGAATGGGGATGTATCAACTCTAAGTTGACCCCCACAAAGGAGCGTATACGATCTTCATCACTCCTCAGTCCATCCCGTCTCCTCTTACTGACAAGATCGTGGAATTGACTATTCAGTCAGTTAAGGACGGCATCCCCATGCCGACCCTTAAAGAAACGGATCCCACCTCTCTCCTCGTTCCTGGCACCTCGGCGCTCTGGAACGACGCTTCCTCTACATTTACGGTGGGTAAATTAGACCCGGACTGCGCTTCCTCTCTCTTCTCGGAAAGACTCCCTAAGCTCCCGGACCACTTATTGAAAGTGGAGTTCCAGCGAGAAACCGACTGGCTAGATCTCTAAACTCAGTAGTATCTTCAGAGTTGATAGCTTCCTTATACAGCGACGAACCTCTCTTTCGGGTGCAGGCAAAGATCCTCCTGCAGTCGTTCCAGTCGGACCTGCATGACTTCTGGACTGCGAGAACTAATTGTCGGAAGCATGTTCTCGCCGAAGCCTCTATTCGGCATGAGCCTAATAGACTCATCGCCTCCTCCTGCTGGGGTAAAACTCTGTTTCCCCAGGAAGAAGACGATAAGGTTCTCCAGGACGCAGCGAGGGCTAATCAAAACCTTCAGGTTAGATGGGGCCTCTCAAATAAGTGTAAATTTGAGAACATGCCTCGTCAACCCTTTTCAAAGAAAAAACAGAGGTCCTATGTTCCATACAAGACAGGTAGGGGCCAGCTTCATCATTCTGCAGGCCCTCACTCTTCAACTCCCTCTACATCTAAATCCACCCCTCTTCAACAGATTGTCTTCCTCCCAGCTCCTTAAGGTACCCAACCAACTTCGGCAACATCTTGGATGACCTCCCCTGCCTTCAATCAGGCGTACAAGACCTCGGGTTCCTTTCGAGGATACCCTAGAGGCGGCACCAGGGGTAGAGGTCAGTTCCGCCAGCGAGGCGGACCTAGAGCCAGAGGTTCCCGAGGAGGACGTGGGACTAAGTTCAACCCCACGCAATGAAGCGAATCCGGTAGGGGGGAGATTGTACCAGTTTCGGGACCAGTGGACCTTCAGTCCTTGGGCCCACAGTATAGTCTCTAAAGGCCTGGGCTGGAAGGCACTAGGTTTTCCACCTCCAATAGTGTCCTTCTTCCAGAAGCCCACTCCCATCCTAGAGGAGTACACCAAGGACCTCTTGAAGAAAAAGACAATAAAGAGGGTACGGTCACTGAAATTTCAAGGCCGTCTGTTCACGGTTCCCAAAAAGAATTCATCGGCATTGAGAGTGGTCCTGGACCTGTCCAAACTGAATTCTTACATTCTTTGCGACAGGTTCCGCATGCTGACTATCTCTCAGGTACAGACCTTACTTCCCCGTGGGGCCGTCACCACCTCTATCGATCTTACAGATGCCTATTATCACGTCCCAGTAGCAAGAAACTTCTCTCCTTACCTCGGCTTCCGCCTAGGCAAGAAATCTTATGCGTTCAAAGTAATGCCGTTCAGCCACAGCATTGCTCCCAGGATATTTACAAAGCTAGGGGAAACGGTGCTAGAACAGCTCAGGAGCCAAGGGATCATGGTGATCACTTATCTGGACGACTGGCTCATCTGGGCACGGACGATTCAAGACTGCCACAAGGCTACAACCAAAGTGGTTCAGTTTCTGCATAAGGTAGGATTCCAAGTCAACTTACAGAAATCTCGCCTACAACCAGCAAGCAAATTCGAATGGCTAGGCATCAGATGGGACCTCACAAGTCACGAACTATCTCTTCCTCCCAAAAAGGTCAAGGAGATAGCTTCGAAGACAAGACACTTCATCAAGAACAAACATATTTCACGAAGAGCCTTAGAAAGAGTCCTAGGCTTACTCCAATTCGCTTCAGTGACAGACCTCTTATTGAAGGCCAAACTCAAAGACATCAACCGAGTTTGGAGAAAGAGAGCTACAACACGATTACGAGACAAGATATCGAAGATCCCCTCAGTCTTAGTTCGTCGACTCCAACCATGGTCAAAACCGAAGAACCTCTCCAAATCGGTTCCTCTACAATTCTCTCCTCCACGTGTGACGATTCACACAGGCGCGTCTCTCAGTGGTTGGGGGGCTATTACCGACACCAGATGTTTCAGGGCTCTTGGTCCCCTACGATGAAACAGTTCCACATCAACGTGTTGGAGGCCATGGCAGTGTTACTGACCTTAAAACGACTATCCCCTCCACGCTCCACTCACAGGATAGTCTCCGACAGCACGGCGGTAGTTCACTGTATAAACAGAGGCGGATCAAAATCTCCCAATCTCAATCAAGTCCTGGTCACAATCTTTACCTTGGCAAATGAAAAGAACTGGTTCCTGTCAGCCACTCACCTCGCAGGAGTCCAGAACGTGATAGCGGACTCACTATCCAGGACAAAACCACTAGAATCAGAATGGTCCCTAGACACGAATTCATTCCGGTGGATCTCCAGACTGGTTCCAGGTCTCCAGGTAGACTTGTTTGCGACACAACTCAACCACAAACTTCCCTGTTACGTGGCCCCGAACCTGGACCCTCAGGCTTGTGCTATGGACGCACTAACCCTGGATTGGAACCGATGGAGGAAGATTTACCTATTCACTCCGGTGAATCTTCTGATGAAAGTTTTACCGAGGCTACGCTCCTTCCACGGAAAGGTGGCTTTGGTAGCACCTCAGTGGCCGAAAAGCAGCTGGTTTCCTCTCCTCCTAGAGTTGAAACTTCGCCCGTTCCGGATCCCATTCCCCAAGCTGACCCAAGTGGTCCAAACACGGACTGTGTCAGATTCCTCAAGGATAGCGCAAACCCTAACTTTGTGGATTTCATGAAGTTTGCAGCCCATAAGGATGCAAATATTGACCCGGAGAATGTCCTCTTTATTGAATCAGACAAGAGACACTCCACGATTAGGCAGCAGTATGATTCGGCAGTTAAGAAGCTGGCGGAATTTCTAAAAACTTCAGATGAAACTCGAATGACCCCTAACCTGGCCATTTCGTTCTTTTGGTCCCTTTTTGACAGGGGCCTCGCAGCTAGTACTATCACCACAATCAAATCAGCTTTGAAAAAGATCTTCTATGTGAGTTTCAATTTTGACCTCGCAGATTCCTATTTTTCATCCATTCCAAAAGCCTGTGCTAGGCTTCGACCTTCTGTTCGTCCACAAAAGGTCTCGTGGTTTCTGAACGACATTCTCAAGCTCGCGTCAGACACTGTTAACGAATCCTGCTCTTACATATCGCTTCTTAGGAAGACCATATTTCTCACGGCCATGGCCTCAGGTGCTAAAATCTCGGAATTAGCAGCTCTCTCCCGTAATCCCGAAAACCTAGATTTCCTCCCGTCAGGAGAAGTTCTCTCTCCAGATCAAGCTTTCTTAGTCAAAAATGAGGACCCACAAATAGGTGGTCCCCCTGGAAAATTATTCCTCTGCCCCAAGATGCTTCTTTGTGTCCTGTCGCTACACTTTGGGCCTTTATAGCGAGGACTGCATCACGCTCATCTGGCCCCTTGTTTGTCAGGGAACAATGGGGTACTATTTCCATCCAAGGCATCAGACAGCAAATCCTTTATTTTATCGAACAAGCTAACCCGGAATCTTTTCCACATGCACATGATATCCGGGCGGTAGCCACCTCCATCAATTACTTTCAGAACATGGATTTCGATGACCTTAAGAAGTACACAGGTTGGAAATCCCCGATGGTTTTCAAACGCCACTATTTGAAGAACTTGCAGGCCCTCAAGTTTCCTACGATTGCAGCTGGGAGTGTCATCTCACCCGATTAATTTCTTGCCTTTCTTCTTTTCGTCCTCCTCTCGACCTTCTCCCTTCCCCCTGCCACTCCCACCGCGTTGCTTCTCACCTTGGTCGATGTTTTTGCCTCATTGCTATGTTATGTCGGTGGATTAGCCCACTTATTATTTTATGTCATGTTGACTTACTCATGTTGGTAGCTTTTAATTTTGGATTGTATATAATTTTTGGTATCCTAGGGTATTGTACAGTTTACCTTGTCTTTTGCACCCATTTTATTATATTTTGCCTCTTGCCTTATTTGATTCCATTGCTACCTATGTTTTTGGTTGGTCTAATATGACGTTCTGGAGTTTTGTACATTTACTTTACTTGTGCCTACATGGCATTGTTTAGTTATTTAGGAATTGTTATTTTGTATGGGACAGTATGTTACTTATTATACTTAACCTCCGGTTTCATATACATTTTTCCTTTACCTATATTTTGATGAGATTTTGATGTTTATGTCAGTCGCATTACGTGCCTTAATATAGTAATCTCCAGTTATACATAACGCTTTTACTTTAACCTGTTGATTTGTGGGCTTGGAAGGCATTCTATGGTACATTTTCACCGGGCGTCACAGGTCGACCCAGAAAAGGGATTTTGACAAAGGAAAAATCTATTTCTGGGGAGATACCTGTGACGCCCGGTGAAACCCTTCCCTGGTTTTTTCCCCGTCCCTTTCCTTTCCAAGCCATCTCATGTAGAGGGATGTGTAGAGGGAGCTCGAGGCAGGCGTCGCTGAGTGGATCAGGTAGGTTCGGTTGGTGCCGTTAGGGCGGCTCCCCCTTTTGATGAAGGATTGATCTAAATGGAAGATGACCTGTGAATAGTGGTTTTCACACGCCCTTTCTTTATACACGACGCCCTTAGGGTGCTCGCGCAAGGGTAGTAACCTCTGCATTCCATGCTTTAACTTTCTCTGGTAAATTTGGAAGTATTTATATCAGAAAAGAGATAAGAAGGACCCTTTTCACCGGGCGTCACAGGTCTCTCCCCAGAAATAGATTTTTCCTTCGTCAAAATCCCTTTTCTTTAGATGAATATGACAAATAAATGACAATGTTACCATTAATTATTACAATTATGAATTACTATACATGTCTGTTTTTCTTTAAGAGTGTTGAGCATTTAGTTTGTCATATCTGCTTTGGATATTGTCATTTATAAGTTTTGAAAATATTACCCTCATAATATTTTGGGAGGGAGATGTAAAATGTGTTAAGATGAGGCTGCTTGGAGCACCTGAGCGCTGCCCACATAAATGACGTCATTGTCCACATCACGGGCTATCTGTATTTCCTTCCGCTATGAATCAGTTGCAACGAAGATATGAAACCACGCTGACTATCATTTCCTGATCCTGCCTAGCTTAAGATCCAACAACAAGATTACTCAGTAATACACCGAAAGGAAATAATTTGTTTTGCTAGCGCGCATTCCACCATACAAATGACGAATGACTTACAAATTATGTCAAACCCTTTCCTTTTTCTTGCAAGAAATGAAAGAAAATACTAACTTATCAAGCAAAAGTATTTCATTTTTATGATGTAAAAGAAAATACGACAAATTCAAAGATAATTTGTATTTTTCCTAACCATACAAACCTTAACTATTTATAGAGGGTTTACCTTTTAGCGCAGCTGAAATGGCGAGCCATTAGAATTTAACGAGGGTGTATTACCCCCGCGCTAGTTAGCGAGGGGGTAGGGGAGTGGTAGCTAGCTACCCCCCCCCCCCCTCACACACAGATGAATGCTCACTTTCACTTAGAGGTAGGACTTGTCTTGGGGGACAGGGCTGGCGGGCAAATATGTGTAAATAGCTAAGGTTTGTATGGTCAGGAAAAATACAAATTATCTTCGAATTTGTCATTTGTTCCGTAACCGAAATACAAACCACGCTATTTACAGAGGGTGACTTACCCCTTAGGTAGGGTGGAAAGTCCCCAGCCATACTGGCTTTGGCTTTACCCGGGGACTCAGAATCCGAGTGAGTCGCACTCGAGAAAAGGAGTCCCTGCACCTCACAAGTTCCTTGCTCCGCAAGGAACCATGTGGCCTACGTAAGCTTGTGTGTGAAGGAAGAAGTGTGACCCGTCCTAGGCAGTTGACCTGGAGTTCCAGAAGGAACTCTGGGTTAGGACATTCCCAATACCACCTCGTCAGGGTATGGGGGACGCGACAGTATTGACTCAATACTCGGAACACAAGGAAGCATGGTTTACCTGCAGAGGTTCGAGGTCAGCTATGCAGAGACCAGGATGCTGCTTCCCCGTAGAGGGGATGATGAAGAAAGAAATAAGAGCCAGACATACTTCTTTCGTTCATGCAGACTAAAACCTGATAACAATGCCCTCAACCTTCTGCTACCTGTCCAAAAAGGAGCCTGAGGTTAGACCAGCTGTTGTGTAGCCACCACAGAGCGATAGAAAACGTATCGAGACTCCTGTGGGTCACGCCCTGCAGGAAGCGGGCTGCGAAGGTCATTAGACGCTTCCAGACTCCAGCTTGTAGCACCTGCGTCACAGAGTAGTATTACTCGAAGGCGAGGGACGTTGCGATGTATCCAACATCGTGCTGTAGGGCGACGTGACGGGGGAGGGTCTGGAGACAGGTCGAGATGAATGTCCTTGAGTCCGGGCTGAAGAGGTATACTGGTGACTCTCCCCCGTGTCCTCCTTGTGCTCCCAAATCGGCTGCAACTGAGGACAAAATGCAGCTGTTCCCAGCGCTAACCTCTCGATTCCTTTACTGGCAAGAAAGAGAAGGTCTTGGGACATCAGATACAGAATGGAGACTCGAAATCTTGAAGGAATTGGACCGAAGGGCCGTCCCAAGATTCTGAGTCTAGCCAACAACTCAGGAGCGAACCTGAATGTTGCCTTCCCTTCTTCCTTAGAAAGGGCGGAGTCGTAAGAGACCAAGAAGATTGGTTACACACTGTCCGCGGCCAGAGTGAGCAGGAGACCCAAGACGGAATACAATCCGAGGCCTGTCGTAAAGGCTCTTGAGAAGATCTCTTAAGGGACTAAAAAGTCCGAGCCATGCTCCAAGTTGGAGGTCTCACTCCGACTAGGGCAGGGACGATCGTAGCTTCGCATGAGCGAGGAAAGATCCAGCGGGCAGGAAAAAGTTATTCCTTTAAGCCTGAAGGTCAGGGAAAGGCTGAGCAACAGGCTTCATTGCCGAAAGCGGAAAGGAATTTCCTCCCGCCGAAAGGCAATAGGACCGTTAATGCTGGAGAAGCGGCCTCAAGGGAAGAGGTATATCTCCCACGGCACCAACCACCGAAGACTCTTCACTTCGCCTGGAAGACCCCTGTGGATGACTATCGCAGAAGACGCGACCTCCGTCCCGCGACTGTAGCGGGTTGTCTCTTCTTGAGGAGGAGGCGTAGTGTCTCCAGGCATGAAGCCGAAGCGACGCCCCGGTTCGTGAAAGATGTTGCAGTGTGGTTGTTTGAGTAGTCTGTGCCGTGGGAGAAGCTCTCCCGGGATTTCCGTCAGGGGAAGCAGAGGGTCCAGAAACCGTTCTGCGCATAGTCCCAGTGGAGCTCTCCCATTGAAAGGTTGACAGACAACCTGGTCTTGTTGAGACCCATTCTCCACAGACAAAAAGGAGGGAAGACGCAGGCGTCGAAGTTGTCCCACCATCACCGGAATGCATCTTGCCAGAGTCTCGGGGTCTGAGACTGGGAGAAAGAACAGCGGAAGCTTGAGGGTCCAAGCTGTCGCGATCAGGTCCCCCAGACCAGGACTTGCTGGTTACCCAAGGTCAAAGACCCCCAGGTACACTCTCTCTACGAGGCTCTGCTCGGATAGTCGGAGAGAACATTCCCCTGCCTGGAATGAGAGCCGATGGTGGTATTGAGAGAATCTCAATCATCCCGGTATCTCTACTGCAAGATGGGAAGGTGTGAAAATGCGTCCCCTGCTGGTTAGAATACGCCAGAATCATGAAGTCGACGCGCACGGGGCGACTCGGCAGGAGCTGTAGGATCTGTAGAGGGGCCAGACTAAGGCCCCTAAGCCTGCCTGAATGATGGAGAGGTATCCTTCAGGTCTTGACCATAGGCCTGGACCGGAACATGCCCCCCCCCCCTTTCCTTTGACAGGTCCGAGAACAGCATCAAGAATGTGGGGAAAGGACGAGAATATCCACTACCATCAAGAGGCTCCATAGGTCAACACCCATTGCAGGTCTAATAGTTCCGTTAGTCCCATAGGGGCCAGGAAGTCCGGTTAAACATTGCCTGAAGCCACCGGAACTTAGACCGCCCCACATGGAACTTATCCTGAGGCGACCGTTCGGACTATAAACGGGTCAATGAGGAAAGGAGAACTAGGAAACGTTCCAAGGTAGGGCTGAAAGCTCTGCTTCACTGAGAACAGGTACTGCGACTCTCCTCAGTCTTGCCACAGTCAACTGAAAGGAAGGCTCGGAGGATGTGGTAACAGAATCTGGCGTCCCCAGGTGGTCACCCATCAAAGTACCGACCAGAACCGACGTTGCTTAACCTCGCTGGATGGACGAGAAGCGGGGTTTCCAACGTGGTAAGGCCGTTGACTCAATATCATGGCCAGATACTCCAGATGTTGAGGCAGAAGAAGAGAAGGCTCCAAGCAAAATACCATGAACCCACACTCATGGTAAGCATCCGGAAGCTTGTCCCGGCGCTGAAGAAGGTCGAACCCGAGCCTACCGGAGTTGACCAGCCCTCCAAACAGCAGAGGAGGCGGAAGCCTGCACCTGAGCGGCCATGAGGAAGGCAGGGAGAGTTCTCTGGGGAAAAAAAAACCTGCTATGCCACGGCGGGATAGCCACACTGCATCATAAGCAGGAATACTTGCAGTCTAGGCTGAATTCGACGAGCTCCCTGGAAGATGGATGGAATGGAAACTGAAAGTACCCGTCCGTCCGATCCAGGGTTTAAGGAGTCCTGTCGCCTCGATACCAGTCTGATCGATTCTGCTGTTCTACGCTGGCCGAAGTTTGTTCGACAAACTTGATCAGGGCTGAGAGGTCGACTACGGAACTCCCCTCTCAGATCCTTCCTTACAAGAAAGGATCGACTGAAGAGGCCGGGGGTGAAGCCATCGATGATCCTATGGAAGACCTTCGCCTAAGGTATGGATCATTCTGCCCAACCGGGCAACTCTTGATGACGCTATGGCATAGAGGTTCAGAGACACTGAATTCGCTGACAGAGACGGCAGGCGCGATATCCTTGGCTGATCACAGAGATTGTGCGGGAATGGGCATCGGGAAGCTGTCATTCGGATGAGTAACCTTAAGCATCCTCCCAGCGAAAAACCTGCAATCCTAGAGTTCGTGAACTCTGCTGCTCCTTTTAGGACTATGCCCCCCGGGGGAGCCTCATGTGCCATCTGTTCCTGACAGGAGGAAACTGCAATTGGACACCTTGACCCAGTTGTCGTAGCCGATAACTTAGGCCGACGTGGTTGAAAGAAAAGGGCGCTGGAGCCCTGCAGAGTCTGGAAGAAAGCGCCTTGGAGGAGTGAAAACGGAAGTCGATTTCCTCCGCACAGCCGCTGTCTAAGTCTCTGTCCTTGGGCACAAACAAACTCTTCTCAAGGATGGAAGGGTGTCTGAGGTCGCCGACCTCCACAGATGAGACACCCAAAAGAAGCCCTCAGTCAGCGCGTCCAGATGGTACAACATCGAGCTTGTCCGCAAGTTAGATACTTAACGACGAAAGGCCAAGGTGCCTGAGCTCGAGAGGAGAAAAATACCCATGATCTTCCTGTAGCTTCCTTGAACCAAACCTCGGGCCGTAACCGAGGAGGGAAAGGACCTGGTAAGCCCCCAGAGGAAGGGGTAAGCAGTCACCCCTTGTCCGATGGAGAAATCTCGAACGGAAAGCCCCCCCGCCAAAAATCCTTCCAGGGAATGACGGGGAA
This sequence comes from Palaemon carinicauda, assembly GCF_036898095.1. Lineage (NCBI taxonomy): Eukaryota > Metazoa > Arthropoda > Malacostraca > Decapoda > Palaemonidae > Palaemon > Palaemon carinicauda. The sequence goes on from NC_090743.1 coordinate 49,938,533, forward strand.
GGGCTAACCAGGTTCAGGAAAGAGGAGTGTTGCTCAGATCTCCCTGAAGTTTCTCCTATTCTTGCAAGTGCCATGCTCTGCGTTTACGGGGTGAGGCCGTGTTCTGGAAATACGCTCCAGAAGAACTCGCCAGGCTGGCCATGCTGCGAAAACCCCATTGGGAATCGTGGTCGCAATCGCCCTGGAGCTCGCGCAATGGTAATTCAAAGATTTGCGCGTGGGCGAACGTGGAAGCGCCCATGCGCGGTAACGCAGGAACGCAAACGAAGGTGAGCGAAGGAGCGCAGAAGGAGGGCAAGCGTGGTAGGAAGGGCGAGAGCTGGTGGTCGGCGAGCGATAACCCATAGACGAGCAATGGATACTGCAAGAAATAAGCCGACGTTTGTGAGAAGAAACACTGTAGGTTCGAGCGACGGAACACCGTCGGTTCGCGCGATGGAACACCGTCGGTCCTCGCGACAGAACACTGTCCGTCCGCGCGATGGAAAACCGTTGGTTCGCGCGCGGGCGAACATTGGAGAGCATGGGCGCGGACGCGCATGAGCGTAGACGTGCAGGCACGTGGGGGTGTGGGCGCGCAGCCGAATGATCGCGCGGGCGCACAGGCAAGCGGTTGCGCAGGCGAGAGGTCGCGCAGGCGAACGGTCGCGCGGGCGCGCAGGCGAACAGTCGCGCGGGCGCGAAGCGAGCGGTCGCGAGGGTGGGCAGGTGAATGAGCGCGAGTCCGAGGCGGCAAGCGCGAGTCCGAGGCGGCGAACGCAAGCGTTAGCGCGATGGCGAGGAAACGCGCTGCCGCGTGGGCGAGGAAGACCGCTGGCGATATGGATCAACAGGCGATCGGTGGTGAGCGCTAACGCGCAGGTTGGCGATGGCGCGTTGTGGCATGCGATCGCGAGCAGCATGCGCAGGTGAGCGATCGCGTGATGGCGAGCAGCATGCGAAGGTGAGCGATCGCGAGCAGCATGCGCAGGTGGGCGATCGCGCGATGGCGATCAGCATGCGCAGGTGGGCGGTCGCGCGATGGCGATCAGCATGCGCAGGTGGGCAGTCGCGCGATGGCGATCAGCATCCGCAGGTGGGCGGTCGCGCGATGGCGATCAGCATCCGCAGGTGGGCGGTCGCGCGATGGCGATCAGCATCCGCAGGTGGGCGGTCGCGCGATGGCGATCACCATCCGCAGGTGGGCGGTCGCGCGATGGCGAGCAGCATCCGCAGGTGGGCGGTCGCGCGATGGCGAGCAGCATCCGCAGGTGGGCGGTCGCGCGATGGCGAGCAGCATCCGCAGGTGGGCGATCGCGCGATGGCGAGCAGCATGCGCAGGTGAGCTAGTAGCTGGCAAACCATGTTCCTTCAGAAGTGTTGGAGAACGTTGGCGTGCCGGCTGTAACACACGCGGGCGATCCGGAGATCGCCGAGAGACAGGTGATCGCTGGCGAGCTGATGATCGCTGACGAGCAGAAGGCAACGCGTGGAAGCCTGCACATAGAAGAATCCTTGACCCCGACCTGAACCGAAGTTCTAGATCGCGAGGGCGAACGTGGGCGCACAGGGCGCATAACAGGAACCAACAGGAACAGCAGGGATGATCATCATGAGAGCGCTGACGAACAGGAGAGCGCTGATGAGCAGGAGAGCGCCTGTGCGCTAACACTGAGCAGGAGCAGGAGAGAACACAGCAGAAGGGCGCACAGGGGAACCCTGACACGCAAGGGAAGAACCCCCGTGGGAGGCAACCCTTTGCCCCGAAGGGATCGTTGTCCGTCGGGAGACTGATGACCGTCGGAAGACCGTTGTCTGTCCGCCGGGAGACTGATGTCCGTCGGAAGACCGTTGTCCGTCGGGAAGACCGTTGCCCGTCAGAAGACGAGATCAGACTGCTGTCCATCTGCACCAAGGCGGAAGATCAAGAAAAAGGAGTTGTAGGCTGCAAACGGAGATTCAAAAAGGCGCCTCTTAGCACCCTTATAGGGAGATGAGAGGCCCTTACGACGAGGCGGACAGTGGGCCTTACGGCGAGGGAGGCCAACAGCAACAGCACCAGAAGAATCCTCCGAAGAGGAGTCTCTATGAGTGTACTCTCTCGCGAACGAAAGAGAAACACTTCGTAGAAAAGACTGGTCAGCCAGTGACCTAAAAGGAGCAATCCTCCGAAGAGGAGCTCCTGCAGTTCCCCAGCCCCTTGAGCAAAACTGCAGGTGTGATCGCTCAGCACCAAGAGCATAGTCGCACGAAAAAAAGGCAAGAGAAGAACCCCCCAAAAGGGGAAAAACTCAAGCCTGGACAGGAAAAACTTCCCTCGGAAGGAAAGTTACCCGCCCAAGGAGGCAAGCCTCCTGAGAGTTCTAAAATGAACTGGAGAGCTGTCCGTCGTCACGGGAGTACTTCCAGTAGAAGGAGACACGCCCCTGACGAAAATACAAGGGGGGAGGCAGCAACAGCTGAATCCCCAGGACTCAACAAGACAGCTCACACCGTTGCCATGTTACAGAAACGAACTAGATCGGTAACTGTAAAAAAAATAAAACAAAAAACATTAGTACACATTCATTCCCCCGGGAAGGCTCCGAAGAGGAATCCCGAGGGAAAGGAAACAAGAATTACACAACAGGCACGTGCCCTCACAACCACTTACACTCACGGAAGGAGAGCTGTAACCAAAACAGAATTAAAACAATTATAATTATGTAACTATGTAATTATGTAATTTAAAAATGAATGAACACTAAAGAAAGAACGAAAACCCCGAAAGGAATCATTCTACAAGCTGAAAAAAAAAAAAAAACAACTACAATTAGATTCATAAACTAATTGAGACAAACGTACGGCGTAGCAACCCCACCCCCCCACACGGAAAGGAAGCTACAAGGGCGTAGTAACACGTAGTAAAAGGGTGAACGACCTCAAGAGAGAGAGAGAGAGAAAGACATAAGTCAAACTCGATCGCCACCCATAAAATTACGCCGTGGTGGCCTAACTGCCGAGGACTCCACGTAGATATCGTACACTACACTGGCACGATGGCGAGCGCTCGCCGCGATGGCGAGAGCTGGCGCGATGACGAGAGCTGGCACGATGGTGAGCGCTGGCGCGTGGGAGAAGTCAACCTAGTTGACTTCCCAATAGCGACCAGATCAGAAGATTGTCGGCACGCAGGAGAGATGACTGCTGGGCGTGGGTGCTGGCGCATGGGAGAGCGCTGGAGCGCAGGAGGTTGACGGCGCGCACGAGAGCGCTTACGCGCAGGTGAGGGTTGGCGCACAGCTGGGCATGGGCATGTCTGCTCAGGCAAAGCCTGGCGTGCAGAACGTGGGCGCGTATGCTCATGAGTGCGTTCATAGCGCGTAGAAGAGCTGGGCTCCTGATGGGATGTATGCACGCGTTGGCGCATACGCCCTTGATGACCTGTATTAGGGTTTGTTGACGTGGCCTGACGAGCTACACGAGCGTGAAAGTCAGGTTTCGTTGGCACGTAGAGCGCATCTGGATCCAAAAAGGGTGACGGCAAGTCGGCATGTCTGTCGGGTGGAAGGTCGACATGTCCTTTGAAAGGACGACCTTCCACCGAAGGAGATCGCGAACGATCCGCAGAAAGGTCCAGGACCGCAGGAACAGTCGGTGTTAGATGACGAGGCTCCTCTGCGGGGGACTGCAACGAAGATGTTGAACCAAAGAGGCGCCTCCTCACCGCACGTGAAGGATGGCCTCTCTGGTGAAGAGGAAGGCGAACCTTGCGACGAATGCGCCCTCTGGGGGCTGTAGGATCAGCAAGATGACCTTCTGCAGTCCTCCGAAGAGGAGTCTCTGTAAGTCAACTCCCCCGAGGGGAAGAAACACTAGCAGGAGAGACTGTTGGACTTAGTTTCTCCCTCGTTGGTTGAACAGGACCGGGAGAAACTAAGCCGTCAGCTACCGTAGGGTTTGAAAAGGCAGAGGTGATGGGTGATACCGCATTGGATACCTCTGACACCACAACGTCGACAATCGACAGAGGATCAACCTCTGTTGGAGGCGGCGATTGCTTGACAGCGGCACCCAATCGGATGTAGTTAAGTAAGACCTTTTTGGAGGGCGAACCCTCGAGCCCCAAGGAGGACCAAAGCTGAAAAAGAGGGATTAGAGACAAATCTTCCCCTGGGGGGAGAGGTGGAGCTGCTTCGCTAGGAGAAGCAACGCCATCTCTCGAACCCCGAGGTTGGTAAACAGTACAACGGTCTACGTTACCACACGACGGTCTCTCGAAAGAGACCGACTGAGTGGGAGCTTCGGAGGAGGTTTGAGCAACGGAAGAAAAGGCCTTGGGTTTTTCTCCTTTCAAAGAAACCTTCAAAGGAGAAATATCCCGTTTGGACTTCTTCCGTCACCGCGAAAACCTCTCCCACTGGGAGGTAGACCACTCCCTACACTCACTACACCTGTTATCGCTATCACACAGTTGGCCCCTACAGGAAGGACAAAGGGTGTGAGGATCGGTCTCGACCACCGACATGAATGTTCCACAGGGGCTGTCGGGAAATCCAGGGCAGGTACGCATAATAGCAGAGGCCAACTTCACACACAAAACTGTAAAAGAAAAAGCAAAAAAGCATTAATGGCTGCCAATGACAGCGAGGATGAAAGCCGACACATCTGACTACCATCCGAGCCGAGAGCAAAGTGAGCTCAAGCACAGGTGTGTGTGTGTGGGGGGGGGGGGGGGGGGTAGCAAGCTACCCTCCCCTACCCCCGCTAACTAGCGGTGTGGGTAGTAAACCCTCGTTAAATTCTAATGGCTTGTCATTTCAGCTACGCCAAAAGTAATACCCCTATTAAATAGCTAAGGTTTTTATTCCAGTTACGGAACAAATAGATCTATTATACGAGATGAAATAAAACTAGCGTAGAGTTAAATTTACGCTAAGTAGTACTGATAACAATCGATACAGACACAAAATGCTTTGTATCATCTCTTGATATTTTGATAATGGGAATACTAATACTAATCGTTAGCTTTTATAAGGAAATCACTATTGCCCGCTCACTTTCCGCCGATAATATGACGTCACCAGACAGTAATCGTATGAACTCGACAGATATTAAAACTTTTCTTAACGTATTTTTTCTGAAAATTGGTACTGTATATTAACAATAAAAGAAACTAATAACTAACCAAAATAAAACAGTTCTATTTTATACAAGAAAATATATTATTTCCAAGGAAAATTTTTCCTATTAGTGTACTATTTCAGACATACTTGTGACGTCATCACAGTGAAAAAATCATTGTAAAGTCGAACCGTCATTAGTCGCATATTTCGTAAGTCGGTGACCACCTACAGATATGAATGTGTTGAGGTAGTTTGGCTATGTAGAGAGGATGGAAAAATAGTCATCTGCTTAAGGTGATGAATGAAAGAGTTGATGGGAGAAGTGCAAGAGGAAGGCCAAGGTATGGATGGATGGATGGAGTGAAGAAAGCTCTAGGTGATAGGATGATAGATGTGAGAGAGTCAAAGGAGCATGCTAGGAATAGAAATAAATGGCAAGCGATTGTGACGCAGTTTCAATAGGCCTTGCTACTACCATACGCTCAGGTAGCAGCAGTAAGGGAGTCAGTATATGATGCATCATTTGTGGTGGATTACGCGGGAGGGTGGGCTGCGGTACCTTAGGAGTGTCAACCAAACACGGCTGAGTCCCTCATTGGGCAAAGCGGAATGATGAGGGAAAAGGAACCCCTTTGTTTCTTTTTATTTCTTATTGGATGTCATCTACCTCCAAACATTGAGGAAAGAGCCATGGTAGATAAATAGACAGACAGATACAGCCAAATAAAAAAAAATTTACAGGGAATACCAAAACCACATTCAAAAGGTCCTCAACTTAAAACGTAATAGGTTCCAAGAAGCTGTTTGTAAGTCAAATTTTTTGTAGGTCAAAATTTTTTGAATTTTGGCATAGGGTAAGTTTAACCCGACTCCCATGTGTACAATTTCCATCAGCAAAAGTCAACAAATAGACCTGTTGCATATGAAATAAATATCAGGTTATTGCAAAAGTCGTTTTGCTTACTGTAATAAATAATATAAGATTGTTATATTACAGTATGTCTTTATCTTATGACAGTTTACAAACTTTAGATGCAATATGAATTTTTTTGTACTTATGAATGATTGTAAGTTGAGGACCTTGTATAATCACACATCCCTTATTATAGAAAAAGCATATAGTATAGAAACAATGTAATCATTAATAAATATACATGTAATGTAATGTACTGTATGGTTGTCTGAAAACCAACTGAAAAATATTTATATTTTGCAACAAGTTCTTTATTTAACACTACGTATTGCAGTGAAATTTAGAAACATTAAGTTATTCAATGATGACCCCAGGTATAATGTACTAAGAATAATGACATAGTTAGCTTGACAAGTCTCTTACATTGTACTTTCATAAATCCTGTTCAAAAACCTTCCTAAACTAAAAATATTACAAGAACTGTTATTCATAAACTACTAAGTTAAAATACAAAAATTAACACAGTATTTACCAAAATTTGGTGATCCAATCATAGTCAGAAAAGGTAATGATTGATCTGGCTTGTAATACCAAAGACCCTTTCCATGGAATGTCCAATTTGGTCGCTCATACTCGAACAGTTCTACCCGTTGGCTGTCATTTTGATGGATCTTCTCAAAAAACCTCTGAGCAATCAAAGTGTAAGCAGCCGGTATACCCCCAGAAACTCCACGAGCACCAAGAAATCCATTGGCCTGAAATGATAACTTCATTTACACATACAGTACATACTGTTATGAGTCAGCTCCAATGACATTTATAACAAATCATATCAAACCTTGCAATCATTTTTAAATACTAAATACCTGTAACTTTCCTTTGATTTATTTCAAGTCTCCATGCTCTATCTTGGAATAATTATTACTTAACATAAAACTGTTTTAAGATCAAGCAAAAATGGGTAAATATAATGAAAAACATAGATTACTTCATATAACAAACACACAGTTGTCCAAAGACTTACCTTAGGATGTGCCATGAGAATTCCAAAATTAGCTTTGGATTTCTCAAGAATACAGCTCTTATATTCTTCTGTTAAGTTGAAATAACCTGAGGCTAATTGAATTTTGGAGTGATTCTCAGCAGATTCAAATAGAAGGTTTGTAATAAGGCTATCATTCACAAGGTTGAAAGGTCCTAGTTCCACTGTAGGAAACACTAAGGTATCACACTCAACGACAGAAGAATCAACGGACTTTGTTGATGAGTTGTTAACTTGATTGCCATCATGACTGACAGGAGGCTCCACTGTGATTTGATTTATCTGTTCAAGTCTTGTCAAATTCTTCTCACATTCCTCTTTCCACATTTTCTCTACCGATTGTTTCATAGCCATACAATACTTTGTATAATCACCCTAGGAAAAGAAAAAAACAGGATTTGTAAATAAAATCTGCAGTTTACATACCTACCTCCAAATAAGAAAGACTATTAATTACCAGTACCAACTCAAAGACCCCTAAACTGAAAATAAGAGAATTTTTCATCTTGATGCTATTTCCAGCCCCCCACCCTTCCATGAGGCTTCTGCACTGCCACCCTCCTGTCATATACCCAAAGAAATACAGGAAGTTTTTGGACACAAACTAACAACATTAATCCTGATTTCCTAAGGCCTGATGCCTAACTTAACATACTACTTTAACCAAAGTGGGAAGGAGGGATTGAAACTATTTCTCTTTGATAGATTTTGGTTTTAAAATCCTGTTTACTTCCATGAATCTTATCCTTAAATAGAAAAGGCTGAAAAATAACACATTTCTCAGAAGTAGAGTAGGTGATAAATATACAGAATAAGAATAAATATAATTCCCTATCAATTTACAGAATATAGATATAGAGTTCTCCCCTTAACCTTAATCATTCAGTTGAATATACTGTATGTCAATGCTAAAACCCCTTACACACAGTTAGGTTTCAGGTAAATATTTCTCATCTAAAAGAAAGGAAAATTATAAAAAAGCTAGACTTCAGACCTAGTTACTAGATAAAACTAATTACACCAAGAATTTAGAATACGACAAAACAGGGAACATGGATACACACTGGGATTCCTTTATAGAAATATATAAAGAAAAAAAGGGGCTACATGTACTCTGCATAAAAACATTTTACCAAATTAAACTCCACAAACTAAATAGTTTAATAGAGAAATAGTCAATGCAATAAGAAGCAGAAACAGAAAACATAAATCAATGGGTCCACAGCCCTCAATTCATGAAATTTCCAAGCACAAGAAGTTAAGCCGAAAAGTAGAGAAAGTAGTTAGAAAAGCCAAGATAAAAAAAAAAGAGAAAAAAAAGTGGCTTCAGCTAGTAAAGAAAACCCAAAAGATTTTTTTGTGTATGTAAACAGTAGAGAGCCAATCAAGAACAACATTAGCCCATTAAGAGACTCAGAGGGTAATCTTATAACAAATGATCTGGAAAAAGCCGAACTGATGAATGCATATTTAACAACTGTATTCACTAGGGAAGAATCAATGACCCTCCCCGAACCAGCTATCAATTATGAAGGGTCACAACCATTAGATAGAATCACCTTTACAATGGATGATGTCAAAAAGAAAATAAAAGGACTCAATAAGTCTAAGGCACCAGGTTCAGATAGTATTCATCCAAGAGAGATTATAGAACTAGAAGAAGAGATAACCCCACACTTTAAAAAATTTTCCGAAAGACAGCCAACGAAAGAAAGGCACCACTAAGATGGAAACTAGGTAATGTTCCTCCAATCTACAAGAAGGGACCAAAGGAAGAACCTGGCAACTACAGACCTGTGTGTCTAACTTTGGTGCCTTGCAAAATTTTTCAATCAATCATAGTAGATTCAATAGTAGAACATATAGAAAAAACAATCTTCTGATAGACAGCCAACATGATTTTAGACAAAAAAAGATCATGTGTGACAAATCTTTTGGAATTTTTCACATGGTTAGCATTTATGACAAAAGCAAGGTAATGGACATCATATACCTAGACTTTCAAAAGGCTTTTGACAAAGTTCCTCATAGAAAATTAATGGTCAAAATTAGAGCACTAGGCATCATTGACGAGCCAGCTGAATGGATCGAAGATTGGCTAACAAACAGAAAACGGAATTGTAATCAATGAAGAAGCATCAGAGTAGCCAGCTGTTACAAGTGGAGTATGTCAAGGATCCGTCCTTGGCCCATTGCTATTTCTGATCTATATTAATGACATAGATTTAGAATTAACTAGTAAAATAGCCAAATTTGCCAACGATACTAACTAGGCATAAATGCTGCAAACTTAGAAGACGTAGAAGCCTTAAGAGAGGATCTAATGAAGCTAGGAAAATGGTCCAGGAAATGGCAAATGCCTTTCAACTCTGGGAAATATAAAGACATGCACATACGTTGTAGTAACCTGCAATCAGATTACTCACTGCTGGGTAATGAAATAGAAATTGGGAACCAGGAGGATGATCTCGGTAGTATTATCAGCAAGGATTTGAAGTTCACCAGAGCATATAAGCTCTGTACTACAGCTCTACACATCACTAGTAAGATCCCATTTAGAATACGGAGTCCAATTCTGGGCTCCAAGTATTCAGAAGAATATAGCTAGACTAAAAGCAGTACAAGCTAGGGCCACCAAACTAGTTCAAACACAAAGGCAATTTGGATATAGACGGAGGATGGAGAGTTTGAACTATTTGATCTAAAAAACTCGATGACTAAGGGGACAGTTAACAGAGGCATTCAAAATTCTCAAAGTAATAACAAATGTAGATTACAACAATCTATTCATGCTTAGCACAATTCAGTCCAGAGGTAATAGATACAAACTGGAATTGAAAAGATACACCACTCAATGTGGGAATTTCTTTACATACAAAATAGCAAATACAGTAATGCCTCACAACACGAAATTAATTCGTTCTGGAGTGGCTCTCATAAAGTGATTTTTTCATGTTGAGTCACATTTCACATGCAAATTGCCTAATTCGTTCCAAACCCCACAAAACACCACATTAAACCTCATAATAAAGCTAGAGTATAACCACAATGAAATACTGTACAGCCAAATACATTTGAACCATTCAATATACCTAAACTAACTGTTAATACCTGTAAATAAAGTAGTTATTATAAAAATAATGTAATAATAAATGGAAAATAATGCAATACATACAGTACAATGCTGTACATGTACTAAATATACAGTTCCATATGTACTGTACTATTATAGTTACCCCTATTATAGACTACAGCTACATTTTCTGTTGTCTTAACCCATTTTCTTCAACTCTTTTCTTAAAATGAAAATTTTTTCGTAAAGTGATTCATAAAAATATTCACATCTCGTTTCGCAGCGGATGCAGTAAACAGTAACATGGTAAACGAGTTCAAGAATAAGTTAGACAAGATCATATGAACTCTCTAAATGCTTAAACTATATCTCTCTACCAAAGAGCAAATGGAGTCTCCGCAGATGGATCAAAATCTTTGAGACACCAAAATCCTTGTAACTCCTTGTAAAACACAAACACACACACCACTAACACTCACTCACTCACTCTCACACACACACACACACACACACACACACACACACACACACACACACACTCTCTCTCATATATCGGATTTTGAGCGAAGCGAAAAATCTATTCTTGGGTGAGATGGCCATGACGTCCTGATGGAAGGTTCCTTCAGTAGCTTCCTGAGGGTATATATGACTACTGTAAATATTCCCAGAGAATTGAACTAAAGGTTTCACAGAATTCTAACTTCTGGCGCGAGTACCCTAAAGGTTTCCCTTCAGGATATCGTATATCAACAGGGGACGTATGCTTGACACGCCACATGGCTATCTGCACCCCACATAGCGTTTACGCTTCGAGGGGGAAGCTGCAAGTTATAGGAGGAGCCGTTGCAAAGTTATCCTCCTGCGTTACTGTTACGGTACCTCGCGACGTAAACAAATGGCAGCCATAGCTGTCCGCCATCTTGACTGACGTCACGTCCGGCCGCTTCATTCCTTATTTAGCGTTCTGCCAACCTCCACGATACAATATGAAAGGGAGGGGCCTGACAGGCCAAACTAGAAACAATAGGGCGGGTCCATCAGGACGTCATGGCCATCTCACCCAAAAATAGATGTTTCGCTTCGCTCAAAATCCGTTTTTTGGGCTCAAGCCATGACGTCCTGATGGAAGTGTACCAGAGAATTAACGTATCGTGGTTTTTCCCGATTTCAAAAGTGCCTTCTACTTCAAACAATATTCCTTTGGTCTGGTGACCTTAGAGACCGTGACATCTCCATTATATGTCACTACCAGTGGCATAAACAATGACATGGCTTCCTGACCCCCTGGCAGGGAGGTCCTGTGTGGACAAGAGGAACATCTCGAAGTACCCTGATGTAGATAAACTCACCTGGATGCGAGGATCATTGCCGGTCTCGTGGACAGATCAGAAAGTTAAATATTTGTGTAGGAACATTATTTCACTTGCTTGGTGAGCATATCTCAGACAGGAGTAATATTATACATGAATATAATAAAGAATAATGAGGAGCATTAAAACTCTGTAACAGTAGTTTATTTTCAAATGGAAGGGCGAAATAAGATGCATATGATAATTAAATTTTCTATTTTATTCAAGAAAATTTGCAATAAAGTGAAATAAGGTAATTAATTTACAACAAAGTTATTGGTTAATAGACATAGACTATGAATTGAAAAAGACAATGATGTGGAATCTGAAAGGGAAGAACTTGCCTTTATACACATGAGTTCCAGGGGAACTAAAGTCTTTGAGAGTCACAATACACTTCATGTCCAATAAACATGTGGCACACATGTTACAGTCTATGTCACTTCACCTTGTGGAAGAACAGTCTTTTGTGACACTAAGTGTCACCTGAAATCACTATGTATCGCACTAGGGTCAACACAGGCACCCGTTGAGTTAGAGTCCCGAAATAACTCACTGTTCTACGCAGCACTAAGCAGCAGGTTTCAATACACTACCTACGGCTACCACGAATCGCTTCACTTCGTGTACCTGCTTCGCATAGTGTTTGAAGAACACCTTCGAGGATTTCCAGCCTGTGAAAGATCGGAGGCTTTCGAAATCCATACCTTGCAAGAAATTTATGGAAGAGGCGACTTTCCTAGGATCATGACCTGCGGGTGTACTGTCAGGATCCGCTCTGCGAAAAAAGTAGGGGATCTTCGCCCTTAGTTGTTTAAGTGACAGGTCACTGCCCGATGTTTCTACTATAAGATCGACATGGAAAAGGAAATTACGCACATTATCAAAATCTTTACAAGTATAAATTGCCTAAATAGCTATATAATTAAAATAATCAATTAATTAATGCTATTTAAAACCGGAAAGTCGTTCTGCTAACTAAATAACACATACCTAACGAACGACAGCGCCCTTGGCGCCTCCAGTAACAGGCCTAGCTCCTAGGCACAATAAATTACTCTAATTTTACTGTAAAACAGGAGCTAAAACATACTCATTGTAAAGACTTGATACTCAACTTTCCAGAGACGGAGGAAGATGGAGAAAGCATAATTATAATCCTTGCAAAACGATCGAAAAAGTTAGATCAACAGGGAATACCATCGAGCGAAATCGCTACAAAATAAGGAATGCCCGCCATCTTGGAGATGGCGCCGTTGTCATACTCAATAGTAGTACGAGAACGGGGGTAACCTTGATACGGCTCCCCTTCTATTCTGCCACACCCCCTCGAAGCATAAACGCTATTAGGGGTGCAGATTGCTATGTGGCGTGTCAAGAATACGTCCTCTGATATTATGCGATATCCTTGAGAGAAAATTTAAGGATATTCGCGCCAGGAGTTAGAATTCTGGATACATAAAGGTAAAATTCTCTGGGAATATCACTGTAGTACATATATCCCTTAGGAAGCTACTTTAAGGAACTTCCATCAGGACGACATGGCTTGAGCCCAAAAATACATATGATCAGTGCCCAAGGCCCCTCCATCCCAGCTAGAACCAGGCAAAGGCTATTGTTGGTATAGTGGCACTGAGAGGAGAGATAACTCGTACAACACCAACCACAAAATACGGACCACAATGCCTGCTATACTGGGGCAGATGACTCTCAGAGGTATAACGCCCTTCTTTTTGCAAGCGGTCTCAAAATGTTATTTTTATTAATAAAATAAATTTTTGAATATACTTACCCGATAATCATGTAGCTGTCAACTCCGTTGCCCGACAGAATTCTATGGAGGGATACGCCAGCTATCACAATACTAGAAGGGGGTGTATTTACCAGCGCCACCTGTGGCCAGGTACTCAAGTACTTCTTGTTGACACCTCCTCAATTATTCCTCGGTCCACTGGTTCTCTATGGGGAGGAAGGGAGGGTCGATTAAATCATGATTATCGGGTAAGTATATTCAAAAATTTATTTTATTAATAAAAATAACATTTTCAATATTAAACTTACCCGATAATCATGTAGCTGATTCACACCCAGGGGGGTGGGTGAAAAACCAGTGTACAAGACTAAAGGATAGCTAAGTATCCCGTATTTCATATAATCAGTTATCCACAATAACAATGAAATAATAAGTACCTGGTAAGGAAGTCGACTTGAACCGTTACTCTGCCTTTAATAAGATCGTCTTCCTTACTGAGCGCAGCGTTCCTCTTGGGAGGCTGAATCAACTCAAAGGTGCTAAAGTATACAGGGCTGCAACCCATACTAAAGGACCTCATCACAACCTTTAACCTTGGCGCTTCTCAAGAAAGAATTGACCACCCGCCAAATCAACAAGGATGTGGAAGGCTTCTTAGCCGACCGTACAACCCATAAAAAGTATTCAAGAGAAAGGTTAAAAAGTTATGGGATTATGGGAATGTAGTGGCTGAGCCCTCGCCTACTACTGCATTCGTTGCTACGAATGGACCCAGGGTGTAGCAGTACTCGTAAAGAGACTGGACATCTTTGAGATAGAATGATGCGAACACTGACTTGCTTCTCCAATAGGTTGCATCCATAACACTCTGCAGAGAACGGTTCTGTTTGAAGGCCACTGAAGTAGCCACAGCTCTCACTTCATGTGTCCTTACCTTCAGCAAAGCAAGGTCTTCTTCCTTCAGATGAGAATTTGCTTCTCTAATCAGAAGCCTGATGTAGTAAGAAACTGAGTTCTTAGACATTGGTAGAGAAGGCTTCTTGATAGCACACCATAAGGCTTCTGATTGTCCTCGTAATGGTTTTGACCTTCTTAGATAGTACTTAAGAGCTCTAACTGGGCAAAGTACTCTCTCCAGTTCGTTCCCCACCATGTTGGACAGGCTTGGGATCTCGAACGACTTAGGCCAAGGACGGGAAGGAAGCTCGTTTTTAGCCAAAAAACCGAGCTGCAAGGAACATGTAGCCGTTTCAGATGTGAAACCTATGTTCCTGCTGAAGGCGTGGATCTCACTTACTCTTTTACCTGTTGCTAAGCACACGAGGAAAAGAGTTTTTAATGTGAGGTCCTTAAAAGAGGCTGATTGGAGCGGTTCAAATCCTGATGACATTAGGAACCTTAGGACCACGTCTAGATTCCAGCCTGGAGTGGACAACCGACGTTCCTTTGAGGTCTCAAAAGACCTAAGGAGGTCCTGTAGATCTTTGTTGGAGGAAAGATCCAAGCCTCTGTGGCGGAAAACCGCTGCCAACATACTTCTGTAACCCTTGATCGTAGGAGCTGATAGGGATCTTACGTTCCTTAGATGTAACAGGAAGTCAGCAATCTGGGTTACAGTGGTACTGGTTGAGGAAACTGCATTGGCCTTGCACCAGCTTCGGAAGACTTCCCATTAAGACTGATAGACTCTGAGAGTGGATGTCGTCATTCCCTGGCAATCGCTCTGGTTGCCTCCTTCGAAAAGCCTCTAGCTCTTGAGAGTCTTTCGATAGTCTGAAGGCAGTCAGACGAAGAGCGTGGAGGTTTGGGTGTACCTTCTTTACGTGAGGTTGACGCAGAAGGTCCACTCTAGGAGGAAGAGTCCTGGGAACGTCGACCAGCCATTGCAGTACCTCGGTGAACCATTCTCTCGCGGGCCAGAGGGGAGCAACCAACGTCAGCCGTGTCCCTTTGTGAGAGGCGAACTTCTGAAGTACCCTGTTGACAATCTTGAACGGCGGGAATGCATACAGGTCGAGATGGGACCAATCCAGCAGAAAGGCATCCACGCGAACTGCTGCTGGGTCTGGAATCGGAGAACAATACAAGAGGAGCCTCTTGGTCATCGAGGTAGCGAATAGATCTATGGTTGGCTGACCCCACAGGGCCCAAAGTCTGCGGCAAACATTCTTGTGAAGGGTCCACTCTGTGGGGAAGACCTGACCCTTCCGGCTGAGGCGATCTGCCATGACATTCATATCGCCCTGAATGAGCCTCGTTACCAGCGTGAGCTTTCGATCTTTTGACCAAATGAGGAGGTCCCTTGCGATCTCGAACAACTTCCTCGAATGAGTCCCTCCCTGCTTGGAGATGTAAGCCAAGGCTGTGGTGTAGTCGGAGTTCACCTCCACCACCTTGTTAAGCTGGAGGGACTTGAAGTTTATCAAGGCCAGATGAACTGCCAACAACTCCTTGCAATAGATGTGAAGTGTCCTTTGCTCCTGATTCCATGTTCCCGAGCATTCCTGTCCGTCCAGTGTCGCACCCCAGCCCGTGTCCGATGCGTCCGAGAAGAGACGGTGGTCGGGGGTCTGAACAGCCAATGGTAGACCTTCCTTGAGAAGAATGCTGTTCTTCCACCACGTTAGAGTAGACCTCATCTCTTCGGAAACAGGAACTGAGCCCATCTCTAGCGTCATGTCCTTTATCCAGTGAGCAGCTAGATGATACTGAAGGGGGCGGAGGTGGAGTCTCCCTAACTCGATGAACAGGGCCAGCGATGAAAGTGTCCCTGTTAGACTCATCCACTGCCTGACTAAGCATCGGTTCCTTCTCAGCATGCTCTGGATGCATTCTAGGGCTTGGAAGATCCTTGGGGCCGACGGACAAGTCCGAAAAGCTCGACTCTGAAGATCCATACCCAAGGAGACAATGGTCTGGGATGGAACGAGCTGAGACTCCTCAAAATTGACCAGGAGGCCCAGTTCCTTGGTCAGATCCATAGTCCATTTGAAAATCTCCAGACAGCGACGACTTGTGGGAGCTCTTAAAAGCCAGTCGTCTGACGGAGCCGGACACAAGATCATGATACTGCTGCACAGTCTGTAAACTGTCAATCATGGGCAAGCGAGGAAGTACAGTGACAACCCGAATCTGTCTAGACTGTCTGGGTCGTACAGACAACTCCTTAACGGGTTGCTGAGGTTGCCGCACTGCGTCACAACAAGTCCCTTCTGTTGGTTGTTGAACGTCTTCCCCGTGACACATTGACTCCGTAAACAAAAAATCCTCTAACAAGGACTAAGCTTGGACTGCATGTCATGCAACACAGCTCAAGGTCTATGGGAGCAGGTGTGGTAACAGACGGGATTAGCGGCTGAAGTGGAACCATTACCTTCCCTGTAAGCATGTTATGCTTAAATAAAAGTCCATAAGAGGTTATGCAGCTAAAGGCTCCCTCCAAATGACAGAGTCCTCAAGGGAATATCAGAAGGAGGGAGAAAAGAACTTTCTCATCTACAGGGACCTTATCCTAGAAAAGCTAAGTTCTCTGAGTGAGGGATCACTGGTGCAAAAGCAGCAGACTAGAAGGCAACGTTATGAAACTGCTTGACAGTCTAGTGAGTTGGCAACAACCCAAGATGTGTTGAGAAGCATGCGGTAAGGTATGCAGAGCATGATGTATGCAGAGTATGCTGTATGCAGAGCATGCTGTATGTAGAGCATGTTGTATGCAGAGCATGCTGAATGCAGAGCATGCTGTATGCAGAGCATGTTGTATGCAGAGCATGCTGAATGCAGAGCATGCTGAATGCTGAGCATGTAGTAAGCAGAGCCTGCTGTAAGCAGAGCCTGCTGTAAGGAAAGCAGAGCGTGTGCATGGCGTTTAACATTTCTCAGAAATTCCATGACCAGTGCTAGAGTGCTTTATGCATGCTTGCATGGGGTTTAAACCATGGTAAGAAAATGGAGGTAAGGTATGCTGAACAGCAGAGTCAGAACGAGCTGGAACAACAATAGTTGTGGTTTCCTCTTCAAGACTCCGATGAGGGAACACCTGAGGCTCAGTCTGCAAAGGCTGAATAAAAGACAAGCAGAAGGAAGGCGCATGGGTGGAGGAGGCTGACTCCTAGCATGAGTGGTTGAACCCAAGGGTTGCGCTTGCTGAGCGGTTGGCGGAAGCGGAGTAGCAAGTTCCAGTTCCTGTGGTGTGAGCGGAGCGCGATGAGGAAGAGGCTGCGCAGAACAAGGTAAATGTCTCGCAAGCTGAGGCTCCTGAGGCGCAAGGCTAAGGTGTTGTGGTGCTTGCCTTGTGGAGGGTGAGCTCGCTGCAGCAAGAGCTGAGGAGACTGACTCATGGACGGGAGAGGTTGTTGTACCTCAACCGAGTGTTGCATCACTGGTGGAGCAGCAAGTGGAGGCGGAGGAAGAGAGGTATAATCCTCCTGATCCCAATGTAAAGGTTGCCTTAAGGAAGGCGGAGGCTGAACACCACAGGGAACAGCAAACTCAGCACGTGGCTCAACATCGTACGCCTGGCAGGTGGAACTGCTGGCAGGTGGTACTGCGATCAGGCGGAGCGAGTGTAGGTGGAGGGAGTGTAGGCGGAGGCGGAGGAGCAACACTCTCAGCCCGACACTCACGCATCAAGTCCGAAAGCTGTGCTTGCATGGACTGTAGTAGAGTCCACAACATCGTACGCCTGGCAGATGGTACTGTGATCAGGCGGAGCGAGTGTAGGTGGAGGGAGTGTAGGCGGAGGCGGAGGAGCAACACTCTCAGCCCGACACTCACGCATCAAGTCCGAAAGCTGTGCTTGCATGGACTGTAGTAGAGTTCACAACATCGTACGCCTGGCAGATGGTACTGTGATCAGGTGGAGCGATCATAGGCGGGGGGGGGGAGTGTAGGCGGAGGCGGAGGCGCAACACTCTCAGCCCGACACTCACGCATCAAGACCGAAAGTTGTGACTGTATGGACTGCAGTAGAGTTAACTTGGGGTCGGCAGACACTAAGTTCTGCTGAGGTAAAGCCTTAACAGCAGAGATCTGTTGTGGCAGAACCTTACTCCTCTTAGGCGGAGAGTAATCAACTGATGACTGAGGAGAGTCAGAGCTAACCCAATGACTGCATTCGGGTTGTGAACTTTAACTTCGTACGTCTGGCATAGGTCTGGACTTAACGTTTAAGAGGTCTTGAGACCTGCCAGCGTTACTCTGCCTTTATTTTCTCCCCTAATCTCTTCTGCAGACGAGCAAAATAAGGGCTCAATCGTCTGCGGGTGGGAGTGACGGTCTCGGTAAGACACGCCCACAACCACCGAGAATACTTCTGTGCGCCGATCAAGGCCTGCTGAACCCTTATGCCCTTCGACATTGCTTCTCCCCTGGGCTTGGGAGCTTGCAAGAGGTCCCGGACTGGGAGGACGACTGGCGCGCACAAAAGTACCCTCACGCACTAATCACTTATCACTTTGATTTCTGTTTGCACTTATTTCACTGAACTCGAAACTTTAAGTGGTTTGTACCTGAAATACGCAATTCTATCCTTTCTCAAAGTTAGTAATTGCGAAAACAGAATTACAATGTAACAGAAAAATCTAATGAAAGATAATTCAGTGGTTGGAAAGAGACTAAACACTAGATCACTCTAGAAACGTTTAGTTTCTTCCCCTAAAGAGACTAGGGAGAAGAGCAAAAACGATAACGACGTTACTCGTACGCCTGGCAGGCTTGAATGAAACGTTTATCCTCTTTCTCCCTCCGTCTCTATCTCTCTCTCTCTCTCTCTCTCTCTTGACTTAGAACCTGAGAGAAGAGCCCAATCATATATATCGTTAAAACATATTATTGTTAAAGGAAAAAAACTGAAAAGTTCCTTTATTAGGATCAAAACCATTAAGTTAAGAAAGAATGAACAAAACGCTAGACACGGTTACTCTTACTGCAACGTGAAACCGTGAACATTCTTTCTCTATCGTAACGATAGAGTGCAAGTTGAACGTTCTGAACGTCAACAACTGCAGAGACAAAACAAAACGTTAGTTCAACTTTGAAAACAGTACGAGACTGTCAAAGAAAATCTTTCAAACTCTGTGGCGGAAATAGCATAATATGTTAACAGGTAAAACCGAAATGACGGGCTCAAAGTTTATTAACTTCGGTAAAAGACCGCCTACTATTAGGAAGGTCGAATATAAACAAATATAAAAATTAATTTTAATGAGTTTATAATAAAAGGAAGTTAATCGAAGAGGCCTATAAGAGGCGGAGAGATATAAAATAAATCTATAACTTTTGTTAAGCAAAATTAAGAAAGAGAGTCTATACTCTCTTAGACACCAACACTTCCGTCTAAGGGAAGGGTCGGCCATTGAAAGGTGAACGAGAGTTCATACTCTCTCGTCACCAAAATTAATCAAATTAATTCCAAAAGCTAACTAAGCTAATATAGAAGTTTCCAGTAAAGCGACAGCCGAAATCAAAGAGAAATACTTCACCAAAGTCGTGAAAATATCCAAGAACATAAGCGTATCCCAGAACGTCTTGCCGGAAGCACGACAGAGGAATAATTGAGGAGGTGTCAACAAGAAGTACTTGAGTACCTGGCCACAGGTGGCGCTGGTAAATACACCCCCTTCTAGTATTGTGATAGCTGGCGTATCCCTCCATAGAATTCTGTCGGGCAACGGAGTTGACAGCTACATGATTATCGGGTAAGTTTAATATTGAAAAAAGCCTTTCTTTGCGAGGCGTTGCTGGATAATCTCCAGGCGTGAATACGATGCAATGGCATTGCTTGATGGAAGATCTCCACATATGGTTGTCTGAGTAGATTTGGAAGTGGAGGAGCTCTCTCAGTGTCTCTGTGAGCAGATGCAGAAGGTTCGAGAACCATTAGGCATGTTGCCACAACAGAGGTACCAGGGTCAACGAGAGATCTTGCAATGCCCTGACTTTGTTAAGAAGCCTCCTTACTAGGTATGAGGGAACACATTAACGTCTATTCTGTCCCACGGATGTGGGAAGGTGCCTTGGCAGACTGCCTGGTGATCCAGTACTGGAAAGCAGTAAACTGAAAGTTTCCAGTTTAGGGACATCGCAAACAGGTCGATTGTCCGCGAACCACACAAAGTCAACACTTTGTTGGCCATCTGTTATTTTAAAAACCATTCAGAGCTTGCTATCTGAGTCCTCCTGTTCACATTGTCAGCCAGTAATCTCTCTCTCTCTTTTTTTTTTTTTTTTTTTTTTTTTTTTTTTTGTCCAGGATGAAACGGGACGAAAGGACTACCGAGTTGTTATCCATCCATCTGAGGATTTCCACAGGTAGTTGGTAGAAGTGCCGTGAAAAATTACCTACAGTACTTTGTTTACGTGACACCAGCGTAGTGTTGTCGCTCATCAGCAATACGGAGTGCCTTGAAAAGAGCTGATGGAATTGCTTGAGGGTGAAAGAGGTTGCCCTTATTTCCCCACGGCACTGTCGCTCGGATTCAGACCAAAGCCCAGTTGCTGTGAGGTGCAACAGGTGAGCCCTTTACCCTTCTTGCGATACATCTGTGAAGAGCAACAAATCCAGGGGAGGAGAGAGGTCTACTCTACTGAGCAGGCTGGGGTCTGACACCCACCAACTCAGGTCTCTCTTCTGCACTAGACCTATATGCACCAAGGTGTTCGGTGGGTCAAGGTGCTGAGACCAAAAGGTTTTCAGCTGCCACTGTAGAGAATAAATGCGTAGACAGCCGTTGGGAACCAAATTCTCTAGAGAAGTTAGGTGTCCCAGCAGTCTTTGCTAAAGGTCTGCTAGCAACTTGTCCTGTGAGAGAAAGGGTTGAGCTACCTCTCTCAGTCTCTCTATTCGTTCCTCAGATGGGAAAACTTTGCCTGGTTTGGTAATGATTTTCATCCCTAGATAGACCATCTCTTAAGAAGGTTGCAGGTACGACTTCTCGTAATTTACCACGATCCCCAGATCCTGGCAAAAGGCAAGAAGCCTATCTTGATGAAGGAGAAGGGTCTCCCTTGAGTCTGCTAGAACTAGCTAATCGTCTAGATAACGAGGGAGACGAATGCTGTTCTTGTGAGCCCAGGTGGACTCTAGGGTGAAGATCCAAGTGAACACCTGAGGTGCCACGGACAGGCCGAAACATGCACCTTGAACTGGTATATCTTTCTACCTAAAGTGAATCTCAGATACTTCCTTGAGAATGGATGAACAGCGATCTGGAAGTAAGCATCCTTCAGGCCTAACGATATCATGAAGTCCAGCAGTCTGAGGCCTGCATGACCATCTGAGCTGTCTCTATCTTGAAAGGGGTTTGTGGGACAAACTTTTTCAAGGCTGAGAGATTGATAACTGGTCTACAGGCTCCCGACACATTTTCTACTGGGAATAACAGACTGTAGAAGCTGGGGACCTTTCTGGGACCTCTTGGAAAGCATCCTTCTCTAGAATGGTCTGGACTTTAGACCAAAGGGCCAGTTTCTTCACGGATCACTTCGTGCGGGAATCTGACATCGTCGGATGGAGTCAGAGGAAGGCAAGAGAGTGTAAATGAGATGATGTATCCCTCTCTGAGTATGGAGACCAACCAAGTTTCAGCCCAATGGAGCATCCACCTCTGCCATCTGCTCTTAGATCGAAAGGGATGTTTGGGACCTTGAGGTTGTGCAGCCTGTTTTTTCTATTGTGAACTCTTCGACCCCTGGTTCTTCGTTGGAGAAGATCGCTGCGGTAGCGAAACCTCAGAGTAAGGATGTGAGATCATAACCTATGGAAGGAGCTGGCTCACTTTCCTCTATCTGTCTGCCACTGCCTCAATGTCCTCTGCATTGAAGAGGAAGGCATTGCGTAACCTCATCCCCTCTCTTTGGTACCAGCTGATGGAATCTTGAGACTACCGCGTCATGTCGCCTCAAAACCCAGTTGACCCACTGGTTCACGATGTTCTGCATTAAGAACTCCAGAGTTCTAGCTCCTGAAAGGAGGAAAGCTGACAAATCCTCCCTCTTCTGAGGAATAGAGAGGTCCTCGTTCTTAACGAGATAGCCTACTGTTCTTAACCAGTAGTCAGGCCATGAAACAGATTGTAGAGAGTACTTTGCAAACCATTCCATGTTGGCTGCGTCAGCCATAGAGAAGTGCACTGGCAAGGTCACCAGTTTGGCCAAAGAAGAGTTCTGAGTAAGAGCCAGGATCGCTGGATCTAACGGTAGGTTGGAGGCTGGTTCAGATTGCCCGGCATTTTCAGCTGAGCAGAGGCTTTTGGCACAAAGCACTAGCCCCTAAGTGCACACAGTGTGCTCTCAGTACAAGCAGCTGCTCAACACCAAGAGTGTAGGTGCAGCAGTTAAAGTTTTCTTATAAGAGGAACTGAACTCTTTTCAAGGCAATTAATATCAAAAATTTTAAATAATTTTTATTTTTCCTAACATACTTACCGAGAACTACTTTTCTTGGAGTCACTTGTGATTCCCTCAATCTCGACCAAGGTTTTTCCCGCCGTTACCCCCCTTACTCCGCTCTACATAGGCTTACCCCCGCCGCCAGAGAATGCGCCCTGAGGGCAGGATTAGGGCAGGTCACTGCTTCTCTGGGTCAGCGTCCTCATTAAGTTCGTCGCTTAGCCCAACTTGGCAATGGAAGGATGGCACCCGGGGACGGAAGGGAGGGCCATTACCCGAAAGTAGTTCTCGGTAAGTATGTTAGGAAAAATAAAAATTATTTAAAATTTTTGATTTGTTCCAACACAAAATACTTACCGAGAACTACTTTTCTTGGAGACTTATACTTTAGGAGGCGGGAGTGCTATTCTGACACTTGACTCGGCACATAGTGCCTAGAGGGCTATGGAATGCGGGGCCTATCAGAGTGCGGAGTGAGGGTAACTGCGGAACCTTACGCTATTATCTAAGACTCACCCTTTTAAAATTTCTTCTGGCAATTTTCTCCTGATGTAGTCACGAAGAATTTGTTCACCGTTGGGGACAGCTTCTGGCCTACCGCTACACAGCTTGGAGGGCGGCAATGACTGTCCCAATGGAGAACCCATCCAAGGATTTTCTTGAATAATCCTTGAGGTAGTGGGCAGTAAAGGTCAACTGGTGCGACCAAGTGCCTGCCTGCAGGATCTGCCCCACCGCCATGTTTCTCTCAAAGGCCAAGGAGGTGCTCAGACCCCTGATGTCATGGGGGCGGGGAGCGCCTGGCACTGCCATTCTATCCTCTTCATAGGTTCTAGCGATGACTTGTCTCAGCCAGAAGGAAATGGTGTTCTTGGAAACTTGTTTCCTATTAACACCTGTGGAAACGAAGAGGTTCTTGGTACCTGGTCGGAGATGAGCTGTCCTTTCCAGGTATTTTCTGAGCGTCCGTACTGGGCATAACTTCAAGTCTTCCGTAATGCCCGTCTTGGGAATGGCCGGAATTGAGAAACCTTCAAACCTCGGGTCCCAGACTGCTGGGTTCTGAGTCTTCGCCACAAAGGAGGGCACGAACCTGAAGGACACTTCTTTCCACCCTTTGGAGTGCGAAACGTCGTAAGACAGACCATGGATCTCGCCCACTCTCTTAGCCGAAGCTAAGGCTAGCAAGAACACGGTCTTGAGGGTGAGGTCTTTGTCCCCGATATCTTTCAGGGGTTCAAAGGGAGGAAGACTTAGCATCTTCAAGACCTTGGCTAGGTCCCACCTGGGCACTCTCCTAGCTTGAGGGGGGCAGGATTGCTCGAAACTCCTAATCAGCATCGCTATGTGTCTCGAGGTCCCCAGGTCGATGCCTTTCAGGAGGAAGACTTGGCCTAAGGCGGCTCGAACTCCTTTAATGGCTGGGATTGACATTCCCACTTTATCTCTAAGATACACCAGAAACTCAGCTATGTCCGGGACCGAAGCTTTAAGAGGTCTAATGTGTTTCTCTGAGCACCACTTCGTGAAGGAGGCCCACTTCGCCTGGTATACCGCGGTAGAGGATCTCCTCAGGTATAGGGACATTCTCTTAGCTGTGGCGGAGGAGTACCCCTCCTTCTTCAAGAGCCGCTCGATAGTCTCCAGGCGTGAAGGCGAAGAGAGAGAGGGTTGTCGTGGAGCCTGAAGAAGTGCGGTTGGTGCAGGAGGTCTGACCTGGCGGGCAGAGGCCAAGGCGGTTGGCTCGCTAGGTCTTTTAGGTCCGCGAACCACTCCCTCTCCGGCCACCAGGGCGCTACCAAAGTCATCCTTAGGTTTCGGGAGGCCCTTACTCTGTTGAGTACCTGCCTTATCAACGTGAAGGGGGGAAAAGTGTACACGTCCAGGTTGTCCCACTTGTGCTGGAAGGCGTCTTCTAGGGCTGCCTTTTGGTCTGGGACCGGGGAGCAATAGACCGGTAGTTGGGTGTTGAGCTTTGTTGCAAAGAGGTCCATCACCGGGGAGCCCCAGCGTTGAATGATGAGTCTGGCTACTTCTGGGTGTAGAGACCACTCTGTCCCCACTATTTGACCCATTCTGCTGAGGCCGTCGGCTAGCACGTTTTTCTTCCCGGGGATGAACCTTGCTAGCAGCACCACTTGCTGCTCGTTCGCCCAATGTAGGATGCTTATGGCGAGGTCGCACAGTTCTTTCGATCTCATGCCCCCTTGCTTCTTTATGTAGGCCACTACCGTGGCGTTGTCGCACATTAACGCCACGGTGTTTCCCTTTAGCCGACTTGCAAAGTGAAGACATGCCTTCTGGACTGCTCTTAGTTCTAGGACATTGATGTGTAGACGCTTTTCGCTCTCCGACCAGGTACCGCTTGCTGTCTCTTCCAGAAAGTGGGCCCCCCACCCTTGGTTGGAGGCGTCTGTGAACAGGAGGTACTCGGGGGGACTGGACCCGAGGGGCATCCCCTTGAGGGAGTTCGACTGGCAGTGCCACCATTCTAGGGAGGTTCTCGTGTCTGGAAGGATTGGAATTAACGCCTTCTGTGAGTCTGTCTGGGACCTGAGGCTCTTGAGGTTCCATTGAATGGGTCTGAGCCTCATCCTCCCTTGGGGAACCAGTTTCTCCAATGAGACCAGGTGACCTATCAGTCTCTGCCAGTCTCTCGCCCTCCTGGAATGTTCTGACAGGAACGGCTGAATGATGTGCTTGAGGTTCCGTATCCTGTCTTCCGAGGGGAAAACCTTCCCCTGCACGGTATACGTCATCCTCAAGTATCCCATTCTGTTGGATGGTGTTAAGTTCGACTTTTCCAGATTGATTACGATTCCCAGATTCCTGCAGAACTGGAGGAGGTTTCTCCCTTGCTCCTCCAAGAGGGCCTTTGAGTTGGAAAGGAGCAACCAGTCGTCTAGGTATCTGATGAGACGGATACCCCGTTTGTGAGCCCACACTGAGACTGTCGCGAAGACCCTCGTGAACACTTGAGGGGCCGTCGACAGACCGAAGCAAAGGGTCTTGAACTGCAGGATCTGGGAACCCCATTTTACCCGGAGGAAATTCCGACTCGACGGGTGGACAGGGATCTGGAAGTATGCGTCCTTGAGGTCGACCGTCATCATGTAATCTTTCTCCCTCAAGGACATCAGGACGGATTTTGGGGTGTCCATCTTGAAGTCCGTCTTCTTGACGAACTTGTTGAGGGCCGACAGGTCTATCACGGGTCTCCACCCCCCCGTTGCTTTCTCTACCAGGAACAGGCGGCTGTAGAAGCCTGGGCCTGGGAGAAGGACCTCTTCCATGGCCCCCTTCTCCAACATGGAGGAAATCTCCTCTTGAAGGGTGGCCCTTTTCATCGGGTCCCTGGGGGCCAACCATTCTGTCTGGCTGGCTGGAATAAGAGGGGGTGGGTCCGCTATGAAGGGGAGCCTGTAGCCTTCCTTCAGGACGGACACCGTCCAAGGATCCGCTCCTTGTGCTTTCCATGCTTGCCAATGCGGTCTGAGGCATCCCCCAACCCGATGCTTGGGCGGGAGTAGAGGGCCTCTCCCTCTACCTTCTCCTAGAGGGGCGGCCTGATCTGCCTTTCTTAGAGGCGGAGTAACCCGACCTGAAGGAGCTGGAAGAAGCTGGTGCTCCTCTGCGGGAGGGCTGAGGAGTTGTTGTCCAGGAGGAGGATGGGGCGTCCCTCCTCGAAGTGTTGGGGGCGGCCTGAGGAGTCACGGCGCTATCTGAGGCGGCCTTTTAGATGATGCATGTCTGGGGACGTTGGCCTCTTTCTTCTTGGACACTTTCTCCATTAGGATCTCCAGCTCTTTTAATGGGAACAGAGACTCACCCCACAAGGGTAGGCTACGAACAGCTCGGGCCTCTCTGTCCGGGATCCTCCTCGACACCTTAGCTAGTACCGTGTCTCGTTTCCTTAGTACCCAGTTGGCCGTCAGGGCGAGCGCCTGGTACGATAGAAACTTCAGAGTTTTCCCCCCGGAGGTGAGAAGGTCCGTCAGGAGGCTCTGCTGCTCAGGATCTTCGGGGTCGATGGAGGCTTGCACGTTTACTAAAGTAGAGGCCCACCAGTCCAGCCATGAGGAGACGTTAACCAGGTCCCACGACATCTCCTCCATCATGGCGGCTTCCGTAGGAGAGAAGGAAACCGGGGCTGACGAGGCCCTTTCGTCTGAGCCTCCTTGTCCTAGGATGTCCAAGGCCGGGTCCACTCTACAGGGGCCTGGGCGCCGCCCTTCTGGAATGTATACTTTCCCTTGTGCTTTGAGGCCCTGGAGAAGTTTCGAGGCAATCTGGGACTTGGGGGCTTCCGCATTGCTGGCCACCGAGTTGTCTATGTACTCTTGCCCTAGTACTAGGTCTGGGGCAAGAGGAAGGGCCAGGGAGGACTTCGGAAGGGTGGCGTGATGGGTAATTCTCAGGAGGCTTGATCTCCAGGAATCCCCCTTAGGCGCCGAGGGTTCTGTAATCCCATGGTGCCTCCTGATGAGGCCCACCACTCTTCTGTATGCGGAGTCCTCCGACGGGGGAGCTTCTCCTCCGTCAGCCGAGGCCTCGGCCTCAAGTGGGGGCGCCGGGTTGCTGGTTCGGCAGAACGGTCGTCCCGCCCTTGGGTCCAGGGGGGCCGACCTGTAACCGTAGGGAGCTCCGTAAGAGGGTGGATCTCGCTGCAAGGTGGGTACCACCGGCTCAGGGAGGGCCCTCGGTTGCCCGAAGGCTCTGGAAGCGGAAGTCACGGTCCCGGTGGGCTGAACCGACAACGGGAACCGTTCCTTCTTACTCGATGACCGCACCAGCTGGGCTGGTTCGGTCAGGCTGCCTGCAAAGAAGCGCGTTTCCCCCCGCTGGGCGGGGTGAACCGGAGGCCTCGAGGACTTATGCTTCTGTGTGAGGTCTTTCCTGCGTGCCAGGTCGCGCGGTTCTAGGCTGTGCGTAGAGAGCGGCAGCCTAGACGCACGTTCCCTGGAACGAGGGTCTGGTGAATGGAGCCTCTTGGACTCTCCTGAAGGTACGTAGACCCAGGCACCCCCGGGAGAGACATTTCTACTACACTTACGGGAATGGGAGCGGGAGCGCTTCTTGCTAGGCCGCGACCTTGACCTAGAGCGGGAATGTTCGCTCTCGGACAGCTCCCTTCTCCTGCGTCGTTTCCCCCTGACTTCTTCCTCGGAGGATGAGTCTACCTCTGACGAGTCCGACGGCGCCACGTTCCTCGCGTAACGGCTGCTAGCGTGATCCGCGGGGGAATTTCCTCGCCGCCGGGCGTCCGAGATCGAATGCTGGAGGAAGTCCTCGGGAACCGCCGTGGAGATCGTCGGCACAGAGTCTAATCTATCCATGCCAGGGGGCCAGGGGTCCAGGGTCATGTCCATTCTTAGCGGTGACCTCCCTGGCGTCTTCAGCAACTTCCACCCGAAGGCATCGCTACTCGGGCGGCGAACTCTAGTTTGGCTGTCCCCTGGCGGGGGAGAGCCCGACGCACCGGCCCACGAGGGCGGAGGAGACTCTGAAACAACAACACTGCCCCATACGGGGTCTTCAGAGGACGCGTGGCCCCCCACCACAAGGCCTGACTCACCCGAAGCACTACCGGACCCTTCGTTAGCCCTAGAGGGGCCCGCCTTTGGTTCTTCCCTCGCACTGGGTTCCCTGGGAAGAACGCCTTGACTTTCTACAACACTGGAGGCTTCTTGCCCTCTCCTCTGCGAAGGAGACGGAGAAGCCGAGGCTTCGTCGGACCGATCACTGGCCGACGGTAACGAAGAAACGACACTAATCTTCCTGGGGGAACGCTTAGAAGATTTCTTCTTTTTGGTACCGTAGCGTACCCACTGGATATCATCCCAACTTACGCACTCCGGACACATGTCCGCGGAGGAGCAAACTTTCCCCCTACACGTGGAACAAAGGGAGTGAGGGTCTACCTCTGGCTTTGAGAGGAAAGCCCCACACGACTTTCAGGCTCTAGGCCCAGGGCAACGGCGCACATGCTCCATCGTTCGCACACGAATGGCACAACACTAGTGAGCTATACGTACACTGGGGATATACACAGGGAGAACGCACTGTAACACTTGCGAATAACGCACTACGCAAAAACACAAGTCCCCACGCTGGAAACACGTGGAACACAAACGCGCCAAAGGATCGAGAGAGACGAGAGTGAGCTGTGTACTGCTCACGACCAAGGAACTTAATGAGGACGCTGACCCAGAGAAGCAGTGAACTGCCCTAATCCTGCCCTCAGGGCGCATTCTCTGGCGGCGGGGGTAAGCCTATGTAGAGCGGAGTAAGGGGGGTAACGGCGGGAAAAACCTTGGTCGAGATTGAGGGAATCACAAGTGACTCCAAGAAAAGTAGTTCTCGGTAAGTATTTTGTGTTGGAACAAACAGCTATTCAAGACCTGTAAGGTAGGCACAGCCGCTTAGCCCAAAGAACATAGCTGCCAGGCCAAAAAACCCCAGATTCAACTGGAACAAAAAGGAAAAGCTTTAGAAGTAGGTAAAAGTTTTACAGCAGCAAGTCCCAGTAAAGTACAAGAGACTGGGAGAGGAGAGAAGGCTCTTCAGTAAGAGAGAACAGATGTAATTCAAAACAAAAAGCTTGTCCCTGCTCTAGGGGAAGGACGGCTAAGGGGGAAGGAGAGACCGAAGGTCAAGGAAGGGAATATTTAACAGGGCACAAATTTTAGAGACAAGGCAGATGACTACGGGAATGAGTTTATCTAAGGGGAGGGATTCTGCTTGAAGAGCAACTGAACTGGAAGATGGGGAAGGATTATGAATAGGAACTGGAGAGGGATTCTGGATGGCTGAGGGAGATGAAGGTGAGGGTTCGGGGGTGTAGTGGTAAGAGGATCTGGAGAGGGAACAGGAGTAAGAGTGGTAGGATTTGGAAAGGAAGCAGGAACAGGAATGGTAGGACTTGCAGAGGCAAGAACAGGATTGGTGGTAGGCAGGCGCTGGCTCTTTGTACGAGGGTCTCTTTGCGGCTTTGGTGGTAGTACAGTGGTAGTGGTTGAAGGGCTGGTCAGTGGTGCTCCTATCCTCTTCAGAAACTCAGGACATTTCTTATTCCAGGTATGATGTAGAAGGGCACAGTTGGGGCACTTTGGGAAGGTTTCTTTCCCTCCCTTGTGTGCATCAATGCACATCTGTGTGGGGTGCCACTGGCTGCAGACACCGCAGATGGCTGGGCTCCTGCAATCTTCTATACGGTGACTAAAGCGCTGACAATTGTAGCACCACAGTGGATCTGGCATGAAGTCCTCTACAGGGAAGGTACCCCTATATTCCCAGGTCCCGGGCACTTGGAATGGGTCCAATGAAGGTGCAGGTGACATTCTGGGTGGGCAGGTTTATGTTACCCTTTCGGCATTCTGCTGTAGTGATATTCTTACAGTTGGTTAGGAAGGCAAGTGGTAACCTCACTGGATATCTGCAAACTACTGCCTTACTCGGCTTCTTTGCAGGATCAAGGAAAGTCAGGGAGGTTTCCCTTTGCAGAGATTGGCACTTTCTTGGTCCTTCGGAGTGATGATGTCACCTTTGAGGTTAGGCTTGGCTGTGACCTTCAGTGAAGGGTTGGCTGCAGCAATGGCTGCTACTGCTGCATAAGAAGGGGCTTCTCCAGTGGCAAGAAGCTTGAACTTTGGCAGGTGAGTGGGATCCACTGTGGTGGTTTGTGGAACTGGACTGGTCTCTTTAGGCTTGTGGAGAGTGGCATCAGCATCAGCAAGGAGCTGAGTAAGACACTTGGTGCAGTTACATTCAGGTGAGTGACTGTCTGGAATAGGAGCAGGAACTGGAGTAGTGGCAGGAGCAGGAAAAGTGGCAGGAACAGGAGCAATCTCTGGAGCAGAAGCAGGAACAAGGGCAGGAGCGATGACAGGAACATGAGCAGTGGCAGGGACAGGAACAGTCTCAGGAACAGTGGCAGGAACAGGAGCAGGAATGGTGGCAGTTTTGGACTTTCCAATCTTTTTAGAAGCACGGTTGGAAGGTATAGGAATTGGGTTAAGTGTAGGACAAGGTGTGGAAGGAGGGGTGTGGCCCAGGGAAGGTGAAGGAAAGGTGTCAGAGGGGGTAGTTGCCTTGTGGATCACTTGTGAGAGGTAGAAACTGAAGGTGCATGCTCCTGAAAGTTTGGCCTTACATATGTTATGTCCTACAGACACAACAGTGAGGAGGAGGGATCGCAAGCAACTGCCTACCCCCATCATCGTCCAGCTCCGAAAAACTGTGCTCCAATGAACTTGAACAGGGCATGGATGAATCCAATGCCCCACTGTGGAATTCCAGGGGGTGGGGGGGAACCACTCAGGAGAAGGCCGTCTCTCCCACGGGCGGGAAGGATGATCAACCCCTTTTGCCCCCGTTGGAAAATTTCTCCGGAGACAAGAAGAATGCTGAACAGAGACTGGTGAAAGGAAGCTCTCCCTCGGAAGGAAAGGCTGCCCAACACCTGGTTAAAGATAACTTACCCTCGGATGAAAAAGTTATCCAACACATGAAGGCAGACCTCGCACAGCTCACTCTGCTTCCCCCTTGTCTGAGCAAACCCAGACAGAAGATCTACATCATGAACTGCCCTTAGAACATAGCTGAAGCTAGTCCCAGAATTCACCCAGGAGGGCTCTCCCGACAAGTCACTTCAAGGAGTATTTGTCAGCAACTACTCACACCTGTCCGCCAAAGCAGAGCGAATGTTGGGGCGAGCATTGCCAGAAAATGTTTGTATCCGTATAAGAACAAAAGGTATTAGCTATACATATTGTTCATACGAAAATATATGCAGTTTATTAAAGAGTAATAAAACTCTGATATATTTTTATTGAAAATCAATTGTAGGGCGAAATAAGACGCAAATACACATTGATAATTTATTGGTAATAATTGACCAACATGAAGTAACATTTATAACACAAATGTTAATGAATGCAATAAGAAACATATACAACAATCATGACACAGAAAATATTTGTTTTTACCTGAAAGGGAAAAGATATTAATGCTACTGTAAATCTGAAAATTTGCTAAATTTTCTAATAGGCATTTCTGTGATATTGAATGTCTATTCACACTGTGTAAGTACACACAGCACAAGTGTTATCTATATGTTTCTCCACCTCAGCTAAATAGAACAGTCCTTAATGTCACCTTGGTGACACTTATTTCAAAGTATTGCACTGAGAGGTGTCAACACGTTCACCCGTTTTATTGATGGTCCCAATCAATTCACTCTTCATCGCAGCACTAGACAACAGGTTTTAGTACACTACCTGCCGCCACCACATATCGCTTGAGTTCATGCACTTGCTTTGCATAATGCTTGTAGAACACTCTGGATGACTTCCATCCGGTGTATGAATGCAGACACTCAAAATCCATATACTGAAAAAAGTTCAGTGATGAAGCAATTTTTCTTGGATCATGACTTGCGGGTGTACTGTCAAGATACGCTCTGCAAATAAACTAGGTGATTTTTGCCCTTACTGTAGTTGTTTTAGGGATAGGTTTGATCCTGAGGTTTCTCCTTTAAAGAGCTGTCCTCCCCTGAAGTCTGAAGTTCTTTGAAGATAGACCTTTAGACACTACACTGGACACAGCGAGACATCTTCCTTCAGAGGGCAGATTCTCCAGGGATCCCATCTTTTGGTGGGCAGCTCATTCTTAGCGAGAAATGTTGGATCAGGAAAAAGATTCAGTTCACCCACTTCTGTGAACTGAATATGGCCCTCATCTCTGGATAGGGCCACTATTTCACTAACTCTGGCCCCCGAGGCTATAGCAAACAAGAAAATGACCTGTTGAATCAAGTCTTTCAGACAGCAATCCTCATTGTTCACTGTCCAAGGACCATGAAATAGGCTTCAGTCCAGAGGCAGAAGAGGCTGGAGATTGCATGATAAATCCAAAAAACCAGAGCGTAACGAAAGAGCAAGGGAAAATCACCGTGCGAGACCGCTACAACTATAGGAATAGCGCGCTGGGTTGACATACAGCGCCATCTAGATACTCAGTAGTAGTACGGGAGGAAGGGTACCTTGATAACGGCTCCCCTTCTATTTTTGCCACTCTTCCCCCTCGAAGCGAAAACGCTATTCGGGGTGAAGATTGCTATGTGTCCTATCAAGATATACGTCCCCTGATTTATACGATATCCTTAAGAGAAATTTTAAGGATATTTGAGCCAGGAGTTAGAATTCTGGAGACCTAAAGGTAAATTCTCTGGGAATATCACAGTAGTCAAATATCCCTTAGGAAGCTACTTATAGGAACCTTCCATCAGGACGACATGGCCTGAGCCCAAAAAAGTAGTTGTAACAAGTTTGAGCTTCTGAAGTTCCCCAGATTCAACTGCCAGATTAGGAAGATCATTCCACAATCATGTTACAGCTGGAATAAGACTTCTAAAATACTGTGCATTATTTAGCCTTATGATGGAGGGAGCAAGACTTTTAAAATTGACTCTATACCTAGTAAAGTACTACATACAAGATTTTAATGCAAAATATAGTCAGAATTATGAAAACTCTTATGCGACATGCACAAAAACTAACTGATGAACAGTGCCAGCAGTTGATATCCAGATCATGAAAAAGGAATTTAATAGATTGCAAATCTTCCTCCACGAAATTAAGATGAGAGTCGGCAGCTAAAGACCAGACATAGAAACAGTACTCAAAACACTGGTAAAATGACTGAATCAAAACATTTCCTCAAGATAGATTGATCTTCAGAGACTTTCTCAATACATATGGCTATTTTTTGTGCAACTGAAAAAGAAGAGACTTAATGTGTCTTTCAAAAGTGAATTTCTAGTCAAGAATCACCAAATAGCAAAAAAAAAACCTATCATTACGCAAGGTCTTGAAAATTCACTATTATATCAGAATCAGCCTAATCTTACTTTCATCTGTTATATACAGTAACCAAGCGTGCCTTGATGTATTTAGTCTAGAACAACTCAATACAAGTGTGAATGTGTCTTAACTGAAAAGACACAAAAGCACTGATTTATATATGACCAAATACAGCATAGCATATTTAATAACAGTATACAACAGCAGAGAAAATTTGAGAATAATACTGTTATTTCAGTGAATTTTCAAGCTCTTGTATAATTTCATAATGGCTTTGTTGTCTTTTATAGTGAAATATGGAATTCCACAGTATTCCTGCCAATAATCAAATTTATGAATATCAAATATGTGAATACTGTAAGGTCGGCTGTATTTTAACCATACCTAAATTACTGTACTACATATAAAAAAGCTGTTCAAAACTAAATGAAGTACTGTACACACTGCAGGATGATTACACAACAGAAGATTTATTAATGAAAATAAATTTTCAGTTTTGTAAGAAATTCCAATATAAAATCATTAAATACCTTTTAAACATCAGGTAAAGCTGAAATACAAGATCAAAGAATTTCAAAAGATTTGACTCACCACATAAGTTGAATAATCAAGCAATTTCATTACCAGAGAAAAGCAAGCCAAATATATAGAAAAGTAAGAACTTACCAAAAACGGATGAACCTGTACATCTGGCAACATGTTAGTCGAGTTGTCTTTTTGTAGCTGCAAAGAAAATCTACTAACAGCCCCAATAAGGCGATGATAAAAGTCTGCTAATGCTGGGCAGTTTTCAATGGCAACATATCTATCTTGTCGATTGGTGAAATAATCATTACTTAGGTTGGCCCTGAAAATTGTAAGAAATAATGTATACATAAATCTTACATGATGGAAGTACTGTACAAGCACTACACTGCTGAAAAAGAGATGGACTCCAAATTTTTTTATTATGTGATGCTGTATGTACTGAACATTATTAAACAACTAACAACTACTTTATATAAAACATTAAATATTTCAAATTAGTTCACTTAAATTTTCAGGCTTTTAGAAAGAATTTATATATTTCATAAGAGAAACTATTTTTCTTTATTGCGCTACATCTTAGATTTACTATCTTTTTTCACAATAGTGAATGAAAAGGTATTATTTATTGGTTTCATAAAATGAAGCAAAAATACCTAACTGCCTCTGTGAATAATTTAGAGGAGAGTACTGTACAGTACTAAAAGGGCAAAATGATTCAAGATGGACAAATAAGTATATCCTGACATAGTTGAAGCTACTCCAAAAATAACTGAAACAATATACAGTATGTATAGAGCAGTAATATTAATTTAACCTAATTAAGAATCTGTAGACCATTTGATAATACTTTCGTTGAGCTTTCAATAACATTTTATTTGATGAAGGGTTAGAAAATCCCAAATTTTCTAATTATTATCATCATCATTACTTGCTAAGCTACAAACCTATTTGGAAAAGCAGGATGTTATAAGCCCAAGGGCCTCAACAGGGAAAATAGCCCAGTGAGGAAAGGACACAAAGGAAAATAAAATATTCTAAGAAGAGTAACATTAAAATAAATATCTCTAAACTATAAAACTTAACAAAACCAGAAGATGAGTACTGTAATAAGATAGAATAGTGTGCTCGAGTGTACCCTCAAGCAAGAAAATTATGAGCCAAAACAGTGGAAGACCATGGTACAGAGGCTATGGCACTACCCAAGACTAGAGAACAATGGTTTGATTTTGGAGTGTCCTTCTCCTAGAAGAGCTGCTTACCATAGCTAAAGAGTCTCTTCTACACTTACCAAGAGGAAAGTAGCTACTGAACAATTACAGTGTAGTAACCCCTTAAGTGAAAAAGAATTGTTTGGTAATCTGTGTTGTCAGGTGTATATGAGGACAGAGGAGAATATGTAAAGAATAGGCCAGACTATTAAGTGTGTGTGTGTTGGCAAAGGGAAAATGAACCGTAACCAGAGAGAAGGATCCAATGTAGTACTGTCTGGCCAGTCAAAAGACAGCATAACTCTCTAGCAGTAGCATCTCAATGGGTGGCTGGTGCCTTAGCTAACCTACTACTTAAACAATTTATATTTTTCCTAACCATACAAACCTGAGTCCTTTAATAAGAGCATGACTTCAGAGAAGTTGGAACAGCTATTAAGCTTTATAAAAAGGTAAACACGGCTGGCTGTCGGGTGGTGGGTAGGCCTCGCTCGCCCAACAGGTAGACCTACCTTCACTTGACCTATGCCCTAGGACTTACGGAGTGGTTGATGTGGGCAGCATAACTTAAAGGTCTCAGGTTTGTATGGTTAAGAAAACTACAAATTAATTTAATTTGTGAATTGTCCCTGCACTATATACTTACTTTACTTAAAACTGTTTTTCTGGTCCTATACAGCAGGGGAACCCTACTCTCTGCAGAACCTTTTATCATGTTCGTTCAAAAGAATTCAATATTTCACACCATATATTGCTCGTTTATTGTTAAATAGTCACTATCGAAGCACTCAAAGAACAAGAAAGTATCAAGTTTCCTCTTGAAAGCCTTAATATCTTCAATCTTTCGGATGTCTCGTAGGAGCTTATGGTATAGTCTTGGGACTGCATATTTAAAGGCTTTGGAGCCTATATAAACCTTTAACCTTCAATAGGAGACTTGTCCTTAGGAAGGAAGAAGTCCCTAAAACAAAACTGACTAGTTTTACTGACTTAGGAAATGTCGATGCATTTTGGTTTTGTGGAAGAGCAAAAGTGATGACTCCTGTCAACCTCCTAACAGCCAGAGGATGAAGATGTCACATGAGTTAGACCAAGTCCCTACAAGGAGACTGATAGGCAATTATGGAAGAACCTATATCTGAAAGGATTTTGTATCTGAATGTATGGGCACTATGAGAAATGGGTTGCATACATTTCTTCCACCCTCCCCTAGTCTAGGAGGATGGGGGAGATACTTCAATAAAAAACTTGTCAGTAAAGATAAGTTACTCTGTTGTGAGGCTCGCCTGCATCTAGCATCCAATCCAGCATATAATAGAGCAACTCGTTCACCCCAAAACAGGAAAAAGGAAGAAGAGAACGGCCGGACATTTTAACTCTACTTCTAGATGTATGTTGCAATGCAACTGATAATCTAAATGATATGCTACTTGTCCTGCAAGAGAGCTAGGTTTGCCACATGACTTGCTGTTGAGTAGCTACCACATGACTAAGGATAACGTTATCCAGGGACTTGTAGGTAAACTCCTGTGGGTAGTAGGCTGTGATGGTTATCTGTCATATCAGACTCCTACCTTCAGGACTACTGCCACTAACAGGTTCTTTCTGATTGTTTGCATAGATCTGATATCCTTGACTTCATGTGCTCAAACTATGAGTACTTCCGGAATCTCATTGGATCAGTATTCATCAGAAGCAGCAATTTTCTTGGATATCTTCATCTATATCCTTTCAGTAATGTTTAGAGTCTTTCATGCTCTGCAAGGGGACCTGAGATATCCAGGAAGTGTTGCAGCTGGAGTTGTCCCAAACTAAATGCTGTCTCTGGGACATAAACTCCAGACAAGGGGGACGAAGGCCTTCCTCTGTTGAGAATAACTTGTGACATGAAATGTCACTCAGTACGCTCATCTTTATATCAAAGCTGAGGCTCGCAAGTAGTCCAGGAGTCAAATCCTAAATGATGCCCATATAGGAGGGTCCACTTGAGATACCTGATGACTCGAGCTACATTTCTAAGAGGCTCGAGTTCCTAGAAATGTTAGACCATTCAAAACTACTGAGGACAGTCTGATCCTAAAGGTCCAAGCTATTCAGTCTAAGGTCGAGCTAAAGGCTGAGTGACAGCATTTTAATGCAGAGACTGAGCGGATCTTCCTTGTCAAAAGAAAATAAGAATAACAATTTATTGCAGATTATGCTACGCCACACGAAGTGTCTCTTCTATGCTGCCACTCGCATAAGCATGATATGTTCTACAAGTAATCAATGTAGAATTATCAGCAAAACTGGATACCATTCATTGTGTGGCACTTGGGAGCCGTCAAGGTTACCTGAAACTGAAATTATCCACAGACTTGTTAAGTACTCGGAAACCAGGAAAGTGAGCAGAGTCTTTAGTGAAAAGAGGTATGGCTGTACCACCCCCTGACAAGAGACATTTCAGAGGACATTGCTACTGTCCAGCCTTACATTCTTGGTAGTGCGCTACTTCCCTTCGTCTGTTGGAAAGAATGTTCAATGTGTTATTAGTATACAGTAATCCAGTCGTTCACTTTTGCATGGCCATAAGTCTCGGTTGCCGATTCAAGACAATTCTCAAATCTTGGTAAATAAGAGGTCAACTGTTTCAGTCCTGGAGCATTGCTTCCTGGAGGGAAACAGGATAAGTTGACTGATGAGAAAATCTCAGTCTTGATCCAGTAGGTACCAGAAAGGTAAGCTTGAATCCTCAAGGTGCAGGACCGTCTGAAGCTCTGGTTTTAAATTGAAAACCAAAGCCCAGAGGACAAGGAAATAATCCTGAACGACCAAAGGATGGGTACTACTGTAGATGTACAGATCCTTCAGGTTCAGTGAGAGTGAGGAATCTTCCTTCTGTTAGCCATTAATACAGAACTTACCGTCTTCCTGATGGCAGACCATATAATACTTGCTGTATTCCTGACGGCCGACCATACAGTATTTCCCGTCTTCCTTTTGAGCAGGAAGAAGATCAATCATGGGTCCCAAGTCCCAAGTGGACTTTCTCACGGTAGTAGGTTGGCCAGGGCACCAGCCACACATTGAGATACTACCGCTAGAGAGTTATGGGGTCATCTGACTGGCCAGACAGTAAAACATTGGATCCTTCTCTCATTACAGTTCATTTTCCCTTTGCCTACACATACACAGAATAGTCTGGCCTACTCTTTACATATTCTCCTGTCCTCAACACTGAGATTGCCAAACAAATCTTCTTTCAATGGCTTAATTACTGCAATGTAATTGTTTAGTGGCTACTTTCCTCTTGGTAAGGGTAAACGAGACTCTTTAACTATGGTAAGCAGCTTTTCTAAGAGAAGGACACTCCAAAATCAAACCATTGCTCTCTGGTCTTGGGTAGTGCCATAACCTCTGTATCATGGCCTTCCACTGTCTTGGGTTAGAGTTCTCTTGCTTGACGGTACACTCGGGCACACTATTCTATCTTATTTCTCTTCCTCTTGTTTTGTTAGAGTTTTTATAGTTTATATAGGAAATATTTAAATTAATGTTGTTACTGTTCTTAAAATATTTTATTTTTCCTTGTTTCCTTTCCTCACTGGGCTATTTTCCCCTGTTGAAGCCCCTGGGCTTATAGCATCTTGTTTTTCCAACCAGGGTTGTAGCTTAGCAAGTAATAATAATAATAATAAAGAGTTGACCATGAAGACCATAACAGTTTGGAAGAATTCAAGTACAGTACTTTCCTCTCCCCGTGTTTATTGGCTGCATTTTTTTGGAATGTTGAACTACAGGTCAAAGCAAAGTACACATATGACTGCACCCAAACTAAAGATCGAACAGGAAGCTTCCTTGCTGATCTTGAAGCAGTTTCCATGGCAGGAGACTCAGTGTTCAAAAAAAAAGGTGTCCCTGTGCCTGAGATTTAATCGGATCACTATTGTTGGTGCTGCAATCACTGAACCGATAGACAGTGATGATGGAGTCACTGAAGTGTCTCAGGAACGTAACAAAGCAGGAGAGGGATGATGAGACCTAGTACTGGTAGCAAGAGCATGAGCTCTTGTAACATAGCACTAAAAACTTATTGCAGGGTTATGTTTGGTACATTTCTACTCTTCAAACAAAACCATGAAGAAAGATCAGTCGATATCTCGTGAAATTTGGCTCGATTAGTTTTCCTGTGCTTCAGTGACTCCTTCCTTCAGTTCAGGTCGAATTTTCCCTCACTGAAAAAGTATCGGAACACACTCCTTCCCACTCTCCCAAGGAGAGAGAGAATTAGAAAGACTAGAAAAGGGAAAAAAGAGCAGCACCCTTCATTCCTACCAGTACTGCGTGTGCCCAATCTTGTAAGAACCGAGCACTGGCAGCGGGTAATTGAGTTCCTGAACTGTATGCCAATCCAACTACTTAAGGAAGGATAAATTCTCGGTACGTACCCTCTTACCTTGCGAACGAAACTAGAGCGTACTAACATTTCTTCCCTGAAGGGAAGTTTCTCGGAACCGCAATGTATTAGTCATGGTTACCTGACTCCTACCAATCAGTCTTCAATTCTTGATACCCTAGGACATTCTCCAGCAGGTCTGCAGATGAAACAGGGTAGTGTGTGTGCCCATTCTTGTAAGAACCGAGCACTAGCTATGGGTGATTGAGTTCCTGAACTGTATGCCGATCCAACTACTCAAGGAAGGATACACTCCTGGTTCATACCATCTTACCTTGCGAACGAAACTAGAGCGTACTAACATTTCTTCCCAGAGGGGAAGTTTCTCGGAACCGCACTGTCTCTCCCACTAGGGAAGAAACGGTATTAGTAATGGTTACCCAACTCCTATCGATCGGTCTTTGTCCTGGACTTCATCTATGATATCACCTCAACACTTCATTGAGGAATTCTTCCTCCCCTAGGCCATTTTCCAGCAGGTCCACAGACGGAACGGGCCAATCGAATGGCTAACCTTGGTTGGAGAGAATCCTCACTTCCAATTACGTGAGCATGATATGGCATCTCCATATTTGTGCGAGTGTTGATATTGGATTTGAAAAGTTACCTGTTCCAACCCTAACGCGCAACTGAGTTGGAAGACCTTGCCATCTGGGAAAACTCAGTCATGGATCAGTCTCTGACTGTGGTATAATCTACGTAGAGGATAAGTATCAACCTGTAGAGAGATCTCAAGCGATGGTGTCACCAACGCATCTCAGGAATGTTCAAAGACCCAAGAGGAACGAAGGCAGCTGCCGAAGTCCTGACTAGCAGTAGTTGAGCTGTCTCATACGACACCCAGACTGGTAACAGGAGCGTGACTTCTTATATCTTATACTAAAAATAGTCCCCCAGGGTTTAGTTTTTGGTGCAGCACTCCTCCTACTCCCACGAAACCATGCAGAGGAATCGGTCAAAGACTTGTCAGATCGATCGTCTTGTGCTTCTGTGACCTCTTCTTCCTTTTCTTTGGGGTGGTCCAAGCGTGGGGATTGTTGAGCTTGTGCCAGTGAAGGTGCTCTTTGGTCAGACCCATAAGAACGCTTGGAGATATCAGCAATCCTAGTAATGATCATGGTTGTTACAGATGTGTCCTGAGAATGTTCCTAGGTAGGAGAGGCCCTGCATCATGACCAACAGCACTGATATCAGATCTCAGCCGAGAGTTGGCAATGGAGGTTGTATGAAAGTCCCAGAGCCTTGTACCTAACACTTTTCTTGGGGGGAGATTTGGCATCGTGTGTCTCCTCCCACAAAACCATGCATATGAATCTAATGTCTTGAGAGACTCCTTCCAATAGGATATCCTGTCCATCAGTGATTTCGTTTTCTTATTCCTCCGGGCAGAAAAGAATAGGTGAAGTGATAGAAGCCAGTGATTCGCCATCACAAAAGTTGATGATTTCTCAGATATAGGCGAACTCTCTGCCACCCCTGAATAAAGATCCTCCACTGCAGCAAGCACAGACACATCAGGGGCTACCAACAATCTAGTCTCCTCTGCAGGTGGAGCAGCAGCAGATGCGTTAGCAGGAAAAAAAAAACTTCTGGGATCTAACAGATGTTTAAAACTCAAGGACTCTCTCTGCCACCAATAACAAGGGTAAGCCATAGCAAACCAAGGTCCGAGTCCTCACGGGAGTTGTCTACAATAGTCTAAAAAAACAGAGCACCTTGAAAGGGGGGGGTATTTCCGTCACTAGTGGAAACAAATACTCGTCTCACTCAAAGAACTCCCTAATGGCAAGGGGAACTACCTTTCTCTCCTGCCCTCTGTTCTCAGAGGAAGAAGAGAACAAATCAGGTTTCACAACTCAAGAAGGGATGAAAGAGCTCAAAGAGTTTCTTCAGCATCAGCTTGAATTTTGCCAAGTACAATACCGATAAATCCCTCTTCAAAACTTCCACCCCAGCAAAGGAGGCCACTTCCTAAACTTGAAAAAGGGAAAGTCTTTGAGCAATTAGAGAGAAAGAATTTCGCAGGGGGCACTACCTAAACTCAGAAAAGGGGGATGCCTGCGAGCAGTCATGCCTTCTGCACAAGCTACAGAGATGATGAGAGTCCACGTCAATTTTAATCGTGTACTGGCCGCATCCTAGCCTGGGCTTGCCAGGGCAAAGCTCCATGGCTGCCCTTCAATGAACAAGTAAACACAGACAATCTGAAAAGAGAAAGTACAAAGCATAAATTGTGCCAAAACAGGATACAAGTAGAGTACATCAGTACACCACTGTGGCCAAAGTCAAAACGAAGGTCGCCATACCTGTTGGGTGGACGGGACCTACATGCCATCCAACAGCCAGCAGTGTTTACCTCACTAAAAAGCTTAACAGCCATTCCAGCTTTGTAAAGTCATGCTCCTAAAGGTCAAAGGTTATCATCATGTATAATAACAAAAGAATACACAGCACCATACACTCATATCATTAGTGATACATACCCTGAAATAATCAATGAATCATCAAAGACATACAGTTTCATGTGCTGTAATCCAATAACTTCATTCCATCGTTGAGGGATCAGCCACTTCATAAAGCCACGAAGATTTGGGGTATGATACAGTGAAACCTGGTAAATTAACATATATCATAAAATTGTAACTTATGATACATGAGAGAGAGAGAGAGAGAGAGAGAGAGAGAGAGAGAGAGAGAGAGAGAGAGAGAGAGAGAGAGAGAGAGAGAGAGAGAGAGAGAGAGAGAGAGAGAGAGAGATTGTATCATGATATTGTACAGTGAAAATTGATAAATCAACATGCCATAAAATTGTAACTTAAGATATATGAAAGAGAGTGAAAAAGATCTTATCATGATACAGTGAAACTGTCAGGAAAATTACAAATTTGGAATGATTTGTATTTTTTCCTAACTATACAAACATGGAGCTCTTTACGTAAGAGTATTATTTTGGCGATAGCTGAAACTAGCCATTATTACTTTGGTGCGGTGTAACTACCCTCCACTAGTTACCAGAGAGGGTAGTG
Source organism: Palaemon carinicauda (assembly GCF_036898095.1). Lineage (NCBI taxonomy): Eukaryota > Metazoa > Arthropoda > Malacostraca > Decapoda > Palaemonidae > Palaemon > Palaemon carinicauda. Next base: position 49,981,193 of record NC_090743.1, read on the forward strand.
GGGATAGACTCACCACCCGACTCATACCTACACTAGTAAACAACTGTCACTTTGGAATTACGGGAGGACGTCCAGAGAAAGGTGATGGCAGAACCAGTATGTGTAAAAGGCTCCAGGTTATTATAGTTAAGAAAAATACTAATTATTCAAAATTTGCCATTTGTTCCAGCACTATATACAAACCTTACACTCTTTATGTAGGAGACTCACTCCATGGTGGGTGGAAGTCCAAAAACCAACTGGTTGATGATTGTCCCATGATGACACTATACTTTGCACAAGGTGGTTAAAGGGCAACTTGACACCTCATGATCCTATAGGATGACGGCCTGGGCAATCGGTGCTAGGTGTAGAATCACCACTGTGACTTAACCAGGTAAGCATAATTTTTGGAGCCAAAAGTCCTCACTTAAACTGGACATTACCCGACTCCGCCTCACTTGGAGAACGGGGACATATAAAACATATACACATATATCAGGGTACACAAAAGGCATGGTACCCACCTGGAGTCAGAGGAGGTCAGCAAACAAAGTTCCTCAGATACTATACCCCAAGAAAGGGGAACATTTAAATAGGTAGTGGCCAGTCACTCACACATTCATCCTAGACTTACTCGCTAGTAGCATCTGCCCTCAACCAATGGCTATTCTCTTACAAGGAGGCAGCTCAGGGGTTATTGATCATGTTTTGTACAGCCGCCACAGGAACTAAGGTAAAATGTATCTAGGTTCCTGTGGGTTATGTCTTGCAAGTAGTGGGCGGTGGCCACTGTTTGTCGTTTCCACATGCCTGTTAATAACACCTGCGTCACAGAGAAATTCTTTTGAACGCCAGGCATGGGCTGACACAAGACTTCACAAGTCTCAATTTTCTGTCTAATCCCAGGAGATATAGAGTTCATTGTAATCTTCATTTGGTTCTCCCTGTGCTCACCAAGAGCCTACTGATCTGATAGCAGGCTATGGAGGTTCTTCTAAAGCATATCATCCTTACCCTCACTGGGCAAATTAAGTTGGTCTGGATCATCTGTTACAGAACAGAGACTCAATCTGGTAGGGCCTGGTTCTAGGATCCACTTCAGCCAGACTTTGAGTCTTGGCTATGACTCACAGATGAAATCGAGTGTCACTTGCCACCATCCCTGTGAATGGGCAATGTCATAGGACTGACCATGTAGCTCGTTGACTCTCTTTGCAGAGGACAGAGCTAGGAGACAGACCATCTTCCAGGTAGAGTTGCCAGGTCTCCGGAAATTAAGACTCATCTCCGATCTCCGGTTAGAATAGAAAAACCTCTGGATTATTACTGATATTATTACATGATTTTTTTAGTATCATATATTATATAAAATGTCTTTTTTTTAAATAAAATTAATAAATTGACAAATAGCTACATTCACAACTTCTACATTATTTAAGAGTATCAAATAGCAATGTATCACCCCCAGACTATGCTCCATTACGGTATGTCTACTGCCATCTGACATGTCCGAGAAAAACTAAAGAATTTTTCTACACTTTTGGCATTGCCATCTGGTCACTTGTGGCCAGCTTGGGCAAAACTCCCTTACTTTTACCCCCTAACAAGACTCATTGCTTGTATGTGACTATTTTACTAACTTAGCAGTACATATACACATTATTTGTTGCCATCTGAACTACATGAGAGATTCTGAACTCATGTACTTGGTGTAAATGTATAAAATAAAGGCAATAGTATTATAGCCTCATGAAAAATAGATATCAACATTTTCATTGTTCGTCATATTTCCCTATGGATTTGGTTTTATATTTCTCATTTATATACATATTTTTAACTAATATGTGCTTGTATAGATTAGGTCAGAATATGGTGGAAAATTGGTAATTAGGTTAGATTAGGTTTTGAGCAGTAGTCTGTAACTTAGGCTATGAATATTCTTAAAACAACAATACGCTGTTAGAGAATTCAGGGTTGATAAAAGGTCTGTACTCTGAATGAATATTTATTCTGCTTAGTAAAGGCATTATTGCATTATTATTTGTAATTAGCATATATATATATATATATATATATATATATATATATATATATATATATATATATATATATATGTATTATATATATATATATATATATATATATATATATATATATATATATATATATATATATATCACCTTTCTCACCAGATACCAGGTAGGCCTCCAGGCCTGTCAGTCGTCCTGCTTCAAGAACTGTCTCCATTCTTGGCGATCCTCATAGAGCCTCATCTCATCAACTTCCCGCAAACTGAAGCCTCTCCTCTCTACTCCTCTCTCTATGTTTTGTAGCCATCTCAGTTTTGGTCTTCCTACCGGTCTCCTTCCTTCTGGTGTCCATTCCAAAAACCTTACTGGATATCGCTCTTCCTCCATTCTTTTGACATGTCCAAACCATCTAAGCTGTCCACTCTCCACAAAGTCCAGAATCCCCTCCACTCCCAGTACTCTTCTAATATCTTCATTTCGTAGTCTATCCAGTCTTGTCACACCTTTTATGAGTTTTAAGGCTTTCATTTCAGCTGCTTGGAGTTGGCTTCTAGTTCTTGATGTTAATGTCCATGATTCATGGCCATAAGTCAATATTGGTCTTAAAATAGTTAGGTATATTATGGTTTTCACTTTGCGAGGTATGTTTCTGTCTTTCATTAGTGGGTAGAGCAGATACAAATTGTTACTGAATTTCTGAACTCAGGTAGTTATTTCCAGTTTTGGATCGTTTTGGTCACAAAACTCCACTCCTAAGTATTTGAAATTTCTACACTGTTTCAATGTATGACCTTCTAATTCTACATCCACGTTGTTTGGTGTTCGTGATAGGTGCATAATCTCTATCTTATCCTTGTTGATCCGTATTCCATTTGCTGTTAAGATCGCATTCCAGTTGTTGACGTTCTCTTGGAGAGCTTCTGCGTTGGGGGCTATCATTGCGTGGTCATCTGCATACAGAAGGTTGATGATCATATCTTCAGCTTCGTCCTCGCCTCGTTCCCTCATACATTTATCTAGGAACAATATAAAAAGAAGTGGAGAAAGGACGTTGCCCTGTCTTACTCCTGATTTAATTTCAAACCAATCTTCATTCTCTTGATTTGTTTTTACTCTGGATTTGATGTTTTGATAGGTGTTATAAATTGCTCTTATAAGTTTCTCAGGGATTCCATAGTAAGGGTCTTTTAGGGCATCCCATATTTTCATTCTTGGTACTCTAGCAAAAGCCTTTTCTAGGTCTATAAAAGCAATATATCTGTCCCTGTTCCATTCCCAGCTTTTCTCGAATATCATCTTGAGTGAGAAAATCATATCGGTTGTCCCTCTTCCTTGCCGAAAACCACTTTGCCATTCCCCCAGCTTTGGTTCAACATATCCTCTCAATCTGGTTTCAAGATTATATATATATATATATATATATATATATATATATATATATATATATATATATATAAATGTATATATAAATGTATATATAAATGTATATATATATAGGAAGAAAAGGATAGATGTATTGGCCTTGTGTGAGACAAAGATGAAAGGAAAGGGTGAAGTGATGTTTGGTGAAATGTCTGGTAGAGTGTCTGGGATTGAAAGGGGAAGAGCGAGAGAGGGTGTGGCTTTATTGCTGAGTGAATGGATGACAGGTAAAGAAGTGGAATGGAAGGAAATATCATCTAGGCTAATGTGGGTAAGGGTTAGGTTGGGTAGGGAATGTTGGGCGTTTGTCAGTGCGTATGAGCCAAGTAGTGAGAAGAGTGAAGAAGAACGGAATGAGTTCTGGAATGAATTAACTAGGTGTGTAGAAGGACTGGGTAGAAGGAATTATGTAGTTATCATGGGTGACTTAAATGCTAGAGTGGGCGCTGGAGAGGTAGAAGGTGTCATTGGGAAGTATGGCGTACCAGGTGAAAATGAGAGTGGTGAGAGACTGGTAGATATGTGTTGAACAAGAGATGGTAATAAGTGCTAGCTTTTTCAAAAAGAAATATAAAAACAAGTATACATGGGTAAGAGTGGCAAATGGAGGAGTAGTAGAAAGGGCATTAATGGATTATGTGTTGATAACTAAAAGAATGTTTGGAAGATTGAAAGACGTGCACGTGTTTAGGGGTATGGCTAACGGTATGTCTGATCATTTTTTGGTGGAAGGAAAATTAGTTGTAGCAAAAGAGTGGGGGAATAGAGTAGGTGGATGCAAAAGGGAGCTAGTGAGGGTTGAAGAGCTAATAAAACCGGGGGTAAAAAGTAAATATCAGGAGAGGTTGAAAATGGCATATGACAAAGTGAGAGTAAGAGAAACTGGTAATTTAGAAGAGTGGAAGTTAGTAAAAGAAAATTTTGTTGGAATTGCAAGTGATGTGTGTGGCAAGAAGGTTGTTGGAGGCAGCATGAGGAAGGGCAGTGAATGGTGGAATGCAGGAGTGAAGGTAAACGTGGAAGAGAAAAAGAGGGCTTTTGAAGAATGGCTGCAGAGTAATAGTATAGAGAAGTATGAAAAATATAGAGAGAAAAATGTGGAAGTAAAGCGCAAGGTACGTGAGGCAAAAAGGGCAGCTAACCTGAGGTGGGGTCAGGAATTGGGTCAGTCATATGAAGAGAATAGTGGGGTCAGGAATTGGGTCAGTCATATGAAGAGAATAGTGGGGTCAGGAATTGGGTCAGTCATATGAAGAGAATAGTGGGGTCAGGAATTGGGTCAGTCATATGAAGAGAATAGTGGGGTCAGGAATTGGGTCAGTCATATGAAGAGAATAAGAAAAAGTTTTGGAAAGAAGTGA